>NC_090932.1:54225319-54546344 GCF_040938575.1 Ambystoma mexicanum
GAGGACAGCAATGCCAGCACAGAGAGTCAATGCATTTCCTCCATCACACAAGCTGACGCAGACTTGGCATCTAAACCCATCTCTGCGCCCACCCGTGCCAGCACAAGACCTTTATTGGGTCTCTGGTGGAAGTGGCATGGGAATGAGAAAGAAATGGCCACAGGAGGAGAGGCAGGGGTGTCGGGTTAAACGATCACAAACTGTCCGGGAGGGGTCAGCTGGGTGGATGTCTTTCTAGCCCTGTTAAACTGGATGATGATAATATCTATGAATGCAGTGTTTATAAGTGAGATGGATCAAGCATGAAGTGCCATATGAAAGCAGGACAATTTTAATATTATTTCTATGATTGTTATTTTTAATATTATTGCTATTAGTAAAACGTGGACATTTCTCCAATGTCTGATATGCAGGTGGCATTAACATGTGTTTGCAAATCACGCGAGTTCGCCTGTTTTTACGCTTTCCTTTTCCACTCCACATACCGTGTACGTAAGTGCTAATATTGGTGGTCCCAGGCATACACGTTAGCCTTTTTACAAAATACCAAAGTGATTTGCTCAGGCATTGATACATTCTGGGGTTAAAAGGGGCAATTTGCGAACGAAAGGTGTGAATGGCTAATGCCTAGGGTTTACACCACACCCTTTCACTCTAAGGCTTACACAATGCCCTCCTCCCCCGTCTGTGAAAAGTTCACAATGTTGTCTATTTCACCAGTTGTGTAACTTGTTGCCCCACACACGTATCAAAACACTTTTATGAATCTGGGCACCAGGGCGTTGTTTTATTTTTATTTGTGTGTATTATCCTTATAGTTTAGAATGCGCCGAGCACCTATGTCTCAAAGAGTTCATTTGAAGTGGTTATTCAGTTACTTTAACAAAGAAATTGTCAAACTACTTTCACTAAGAAATTAGAGCTCTGATGCCACTGGACTTGACTGGCTTCAGCAATGTATTAATAATAAATAAATAAATAAATAAATACATTTGGTGGTATTATAATAACATGGCCTTGTGTGCTATTCTACACAGCTAAAAGCCTTCCAAAATGAATCCGTTTTGCTTGGCTGTCACCATACTACCAACTGTTACTCCAGTTGCCTGCGAGTTTAAAAGTGGATCCCATTTTCAAAATGAATAGCTTATAAGTGCCCAGTGGCTGCATCTCAGTATGTACCCCTAAATGAGGGGCCAGGCGACCCACATTCTGTCGTGTGTTGCCGCCTGTGTAGGCGGCAACACACGACAGAATTCAGGTCGCCAATGGGCACTTCTGTACTATTAATTTTGATCCAATCTATCCAACGATACCGAAATGTGTTATTTTTGACTCGCCCAAACTAAGAAAACGATCTCCATAGCTACAAAATGTCCTAATTTCAGCATTCAGGCCTCAACCTAAGACCAACCTCGCCTTGACAAAGACAGGTTTTGTTGAAACACGTGTAGCCTGAAAGACAAACTTTTGGATGCTGAAATAATACATGGCAGTCTATTGAGCACATCAAGATACTTACTTGGTTGAACTTATATTGAAGGATACTTGGAGTCTTATCTATGTACTTCTGACAAGAGAATACTAACTTTCAGGCTAGCGCAATTACTTTGAGGAACATCGATTCATTTGGCCTTGGCCATTCATGTAATGGCCAAGGTCTTTGACGAAGGCATTCTGTCGCTTTTTAGAGATGGATGCCTTTGCATCGCCGAGTGGGCAAATGGCTCACCGGTCCCCGTTGCTGATTCCACCTGGATCTAGTTTGTCTTCTTCAGTGAGGTCCAAGAACATCTTGACCAGAGGACCAGAGACATTGAGAACCCATTCATGACACATAGCTCAGTTGATGAAGCATTTCCATTGGGTCGCGAAAGCTAAACCCTGTATCCTCTGCCCGGGTCTATTTCTTGTTGCCTATCCCTAGACTACTGTAAAAGTCAATGCTTATTTTGTTTGCTGATTTTGTTTTGTACTCCTTCTTTTGACATACTGCATAGTTTATGCTCTTTATTTTGTTCTGTCAAACTTCTACTTAATGTCAGTGGGAGAAGCTATCAATTATCGACATCAGTATGTGCAACCGCGCAGCTGTAATGGCTGCATGCTTATTAATGGTATAATGCATGACGGCAAGGAACAAACAATTGCAGGCAATCATTTGCGACTATCCAACTAAAACCAGCATTTTTCAAATCTTTTTCCATTTTGCAGAATTAACTCTTTACATTTGACTTCTATGCCTTCTATTCAAAAAGAGATTTTGCAATTGACCTAAGACTTAATAAAATTAGCTCAATATCACGCACGCTAGACAAAAAGCACAGATTTATTTAAAAAGCAAAAATAGTAAACGTCCAGTCTTGCAGCTAGGCCTCATAAAGAAGTCACTATGAGTTACTCTGGCATACTCCAGATTAACTGGATGAAAGTTGGAATCACTCATTGACACTTCTTTGAGAATCGAATAGTACTCTCCAGGTTTGAGTCTGAGTGGCGAGTCTGAGTGGCGAGTCTGAGTAACTTCTTTGTGAATCTCCCCCTAACAATTTAAAGCAATCAAGTCAGAAAAGTGCAAGTTATCTGCAAGAAATACTCTGTTAAATCCTTTGTTTAATTAGTAAAATCATAATTTCGTAAGTAAAATGATTTTTATTATAATAATAATAATAATACATTTATTGTGAATTAGTTCGCATTTGAACCTTACACAAACAATCAATACTAGAAACAAAAATACATCTAATAAATTAATATAAACATACAAAGTGTAATACAATACAGGAGTACATGAATAAAAAGTATAAGTCTCACTTCTTATCCATCTTGCGCATCCCATAAATATTTAATACCTGGGACACGGCAATGGAAATAACAATGACAATAGCCACTAAGCACCAATACCAAACTTCAAACATCGACCCTAATGGCCTAAGGCCAAACATTATTCGACAGGACCGGGGTCCACCATAACCGGCTGAATCGGAAATAAACTTTTAACTTTGACCCAGACCCTATATAATGCCAGCTGAGTCCCAATAGAGTCTGAGTTTAGGCAGTAATCCCAAAAGGACTCTCCCTTCATGGTGTCGTAGTTACTTACCAGCTTTCCCAACAGACACATGTACAATGGTCCTAATCGAGGGCACAATGTTAGAACATGCCTGATGGTTTCAAGATGTTCTCCCTTCATGCAGATACGACAGTACCTGTCCTTTAGTGGGATGCCCAAGCCGAGGCCCAACAATCGCTAATACCTGGAGTTGATTTGTCCGCAGCTTTAACATGAATTGACGTACCTCTGGGTCTACGCATAATAACAGATATTGTTGGGACTTTCTGTATCTGTGGATTACATGCGTTACAGCTTCGTACCCCTTCAAGGTGGACAGGTGGATATCATTTTGGGTCCAGTCCCATCTAATCATTTTATGTATAAATGATTTTTTTAAATGTATAAATGGCATTGAATGCTTCGTAACGTATGACCAGTCTATTTCAGTAAAAAATGACTTGTTTAGCTGTTTATAGCTGTTATCCTGGGGCGACTTTTCCTTATCAAAATCGGTGCTGGCCAGACTAAGCAGTTCTTAAGAAGAAATTGAATTAGCTTTCAGATAAAACACACCTCGAGCACGCAGGGCCATGCCTTTCAATGAGGTTAAGCGTAGCTCCAGTCTCAAATACTGGACAGGATAGGCAGGGCCCATACCCAGTACCGCGCGCCAGTACTGGCCCTCTAATATATTGAGCCAATTCAAATCCTGTATGGCTAATGCCTCCAAGCCATATAAGATTGCCGGGATGAAGCACTGCGGATAAAGTTTAATAATACCAGCAATACTAAACCCTGCTGTACCTTTAGCAAATTTACAGGCTTGTAGTGTGAGGAGTTTTGCCCGCCTCTTCTTTTGAAGTATGATCAAGTCATAATTTGGTCGAGTATCAAATTCTAACGCCAGATATGGGTAGGATCGTTCAATACTTATTCTGCCCAGGCTTGTCTCAACCCCTGAACTACGGGGTCCACTTTTGGAAATAACCAAGATCTTTGTTTTTCTCAGGTTAATAGTAAGCCCCAAATGCGCCGAGTACAGGGATAACTCCTCTAGCATGCTCTTTGCTCCCGACAACGTACGATCAAACAATATTAAATCGTCAGCATAGACCATGCCTACAATGGGGGTATCACCCAACCTTGGTGGACAATTTGCCTTGGCGGCCATCTGGGGTAACAGATCAGCTATATCAAGATTAAAGCACATAGGTGCCCCCATGCAGCCCTGTTTGACACCTATATTAATGGGAATAGGATCAGTAGCCTCTCCCTAGTTATTAAGTCTGACCCTGGCTCTGTTGTTACTATGTAGGCTCGACAGTACCTGTAATATCCAGCCTGGGCACTTTAACTCGCTCAGCTTTTCCCACAGGGTCTCCCTTTTAACTTGATCAAAGGGACTACAAAAGTCCACAAAAATTATGCATAAAGTAGCATTTTTATTGCTCAAGGTGTTATTGATCAATACGTCCAGGACCCTGATATTATGGGCTGTCCCAGAACCAGGTCTAAATCCTGTCTGTGCATAATTCAAGATTTTTTTCATTATTTATTATTTTATTTTATACTGAATCAACATTCGATAAATGACACCTTTAGTGAACGTTCAAAGCTAAATAACCAAAATTTGGCTGAACTTCAAAAACTGTCGATCAAAAGCCACGCTTTGGCACGCTCATATGTGAGTGTCTTCCATACCTGGTTCATGCTTCCGCTGGTTGAGCGGAGGTGTGCCCTGAACTGCTGTTGTAGTCCATATTCATGTAATTTACCAACAGGTGAGATAATCCACACATCGCATTCCCACCAAGCCAGCCAATGCTCATCTCTATAACTCCATCATTGTCCCTGTCTCAAAAGATTCCACAGCACAGAAAGGCTGTGAACTCTGCCGTGGATGGTCTGAGTAGCTCCTTGGTGTGTATTCTACTCGTCTTGTGGCTTTTAAAATGGGGAACAGGAGACCCTGGAACAGAAAGGAAAACAAAACAGGACTGGATGAGCTATTCACAGTTGACGCGAGTCCAAGGGACTGCTCCCATTTTATTGTCTATTGTACATTGGGAAGCACCAAATATTATCTCTAACAAATTCTTCCTCTTACTAAACGCACTACAGAGCATCAACCCTTTATTTACATACCTATTATTACATACTCTGAATTATATAGATACTTTTCAGTATTTGTTTTCGCTTTAATTAAAAAGCTCACTTTTTTCCGCATTTTTTATATTGTCAAATAATAGATCCTAATTTTGAAAGACAATTTGTTTTCAACTCAAAATATATTTGCTTTCTTTTAAAATTGATTAAGAAATCAACACAAAACTATTTTGGATTGAAGTGAAGTCAAAATATTGGATATCTTTTTTACTCCAACATTTATTTTTGTTCTTAAAATCACATCCTTTCCCCTCAAATCACTTCCATAACAATTAAGGCTTCAGACACTTTTTTGTTGCTTTCTTTTTAGCACATTTCCATGTTTTGCCCCTTTTTACACTCCAAGATATTTCCACGCACAGATGGAACTTTTCTAATGTGAGTATCCGAATTTAGAAAATTAGGACTGTACCCTGTCTTACATTGACAAAAAATGTCACCCACAGGTATTAAAGATCTGTTGCCTCTTTTGTGTACCTGGGTGCTTGTGGTTAACGCTTGCTACTTGTAGAATAAGGATTACAACTTGGTCAGGAAGCTTCTTGGGTGCACACTCAAGCGTCTAACATTGTAACCTGCATTTGTGCTAAACACTTTCTCTCTCTCAGGTGGTTGGATTTTCTGCATGGTCCTTGTGCATGTCTACTAATTCTACTCCTCTCTCTCTCTTTCTCTCTCCTAAATGTGTCGGCCATGTTTGTTCTCTCTGACTTATCCATTGCTGCTCGTTTTCTGACTCCGCTTTGCTGCAGAAACGGAAAATTGGATCAACAGCAGATCAACATCAGATCAAGTGCTGGACTAACCTGTGGGCCACAATCGCTGTGTCATAAATGGAGGATTTGCTTAAGTTTGCTGACCGCTTGGCTATGACTCCAAAAGGCATTCAAGAGTAGCACTTCCACTGTGAACAACAGTACCTCTGGGGCCACAGTGGTGGCAATCATTCCATAGACAATTCAAACGCTGCAAGCACTTTGACTCTTTGGTTGTGTGATGGCACCCATAATCACCTCCTCCTCCCGGGCCCCATCTCAATAGTGGCGCAGGAAAAGAATCAGACAAACAGCACCTTCTAATCCTGGATCTCTTTCTGCTGCCTTAATCCGGCTCTCGTTGTTTTGGAAATCCCTTTGAAACCTTCCTTTGCTTCACTCCATTTTGGAGCTTTTGGTAATTTATGGTGCTTCATCTTCCTTGAATTTGTTTAGTCCAGATGGTCAAGGGGAGACCCTTGAGTGAGCTGTGTTCTTCTCCTTGAGGTCACAACATGAACTGTGATTTAGGACCAGAAGAAGGCCGTCGAAAAAATGTAAAGTTAAAAGGTGTGTATTGATGCTTTGCATGGCCTGATGGTGCCAGCGAGAGCTCAACAGGTCCATAGGGAGTTTGGAATATTTACCTGCAGACGGGTGTGTCCGAAAGGCCATGAGGTTTGAGATAGGGTTAGTGTGTAAAAATCAGTCCCCACTTGTCTTGGGGAATCCAAGAAGAGGACTAAGGCCATGTAGTTCAAGGAGCACCAACAAGTCTGAGTGAAGGAGAGAGTCTAATGTCTCAAGGAGTTTGATACCAGAACACTATGGTTGAGGAAAATGCCCAAAAAGATCCTGTTCTTATGGGGCCTCAGTCACTAGAAAATGAGTAAAGATGTCAGGGGTCGCTTGGGTTTAGTGCCAACATCTTGAAAGTAAAAGATAGAATGTGAAATTGTGGAATGAAAAATATGAAACCTCAAATGATAAATTGCCGTCTATTACACTGTAAGTTCAACACCATTGAAAACCGAAATTTACTAGTGAAAAAATAAGAGAAACACGCCAATTGCATTGTTTTAAGCACATAATTATACAGCTGACCTCTGCATTGCTTAGAAAACCCTTTCAGAACATTTTAAAGCGACCTCCCCTTAAATGTGGGTTATCCCCTCCCTGTACCAACTATACCCACATTTATATGATGGTTGGTTATGTGCACAATATAAAATACGAATACCACTATTAGTAATAATACTAATACCTCCTACCACACAATACTCTCCCTGGGTATGCCTCTTCTCTTGCCCTTTTAATCAGCCTCTGGGTGTTTATTTTGAAATTCGAGATTTTGTCATTTCTATATATATATATATATTTTCTCATTCTTCATTTGAGCATTCTATCTTCTTCATAGTATATTTTGAGCGGGCTCTATGCGCACACCCAGGGCACCCTACTTCCAATGAACAAGCACATGGGTGCAAACATCTGTAGGGACGCAATCGCAAACATTAGCCCATCCTCCAATCCAGGCAAAGACTAGTCCTTGCCAGGTTTTCATCACCTCCTGGCTGCACTAAGGAAACATGCTCCCCTGTGGTCTGTGCAACGAAAGAGTGAATGAAAAGCCAACGAATGAATGACCCTCAGCTTTGCAAAGTGTGAAGATGTCCCTAGTCCCGGTTCCCAATATCCCAGAGAACTAAATGCAAATCCCACTGCACTGTTGTATGGGCCCCGGCGGTGAGGGCTTGCAGCAATGGGCACCCCTTCAACCTGTCTAGATCCAAACCATGTCACCAGGGTCCATAAATCCCCAGGTGGAAAAATCAGTGGAGCAACCATGTCAGTAGATCCCTGTGATTGCAACGACTCCTAAACTGAGTGGCCATAGCCCCCCAACCCCTCACCCCGATAGTCCAATCAAGCGTCTGACTCTCCAGGAAACAGCCGAATGCCTTTATTTTACTGCAGGTGTACAACACCTTTTTTCAGGGGGTGATGGCGCCATGACTGCTCCCTACATTGCCTGAGAAGTGTCGGAAGGGTCCTGAAATCAGCCTTCTGGTGCTCTACAAGCCCCAATACATAATAAGGTTGGGCATGCCTGGGTGTGATTTACCCACCCAACGCCGGGCTCCTTAAAGAGACCAAGGCCTCACCAACCTTGTTAACCACTCGACATCAAGCTCCGACCACCTCTGCATTAGACACATCTCTGCTAACTATAGGCTAATTAAAGGGACCTGTGGAAAAACCTGGGGCAGATGAAGCACATGGCTCCCCCTCATGGCCAAACGACATAATGAATTACAAGTCACTGTTGTTCATCTGTAGCACTGTTTCCCAATAACACTCCTGATTGTGATGTAACGGATCCATGCACTCATCTATGAGTCCTGTAAACTTGCACATATGATGCTGCTAAAGTAATCAACTGTACTGTGAATGAGTCACCCAGGTGTCTGATTTTACAAGAATAAAGAAACCTACACTCCCAAGTCCATGGCACTGGATCCTTACTAACAGCGCTCATTACTTGACACACACCTATGAAATATGGGGCCTTCAAACTATGGATGGTGGATTATATCAGCATTCCCAGCAGGGTGCAGGTCAGGGAACTAGATCATGGGTGCCTCAGGCCCGTGTGCTTGTGAGAATGCAGGGAAGGGCTCCTGAATTAGCTGAGAAGCTAATCCCATCAAGTTACCATAATGGTGGTTCCCCAATAATCTCCAAATTAGGCAGATAACCTCCAAATATCCCCCCTGAAATGCAGATCACTCTCATTGATATTAAATGTTAACATATTCAAGCAATGGGTAGGTTTTACTCTGCAGTGGATCGACCGCCAGCCCTAACCGAAGAGACAGTGCCATGCATATGTGTTTGTTTTAAAACATTGAGGTAATCACCAACAGAACCTTCGAGAGCAGCAGCCAACTTGTACAAATATTCTAATTCACTGCAAAAATACTATTCTCCAATTTTGCTGTGTGAAGGGACATTTGACAAAGAATCTTTGAAACTCTTGCTTTCTCCAGAATCTGGTCGCAGTTATCTCGTTACAATGTATCAATGTTATGCCTTATTTCAGGAATCACGTTGCCCAGCACAAACAGGAAACAGAGTTGGGAGCTGTTCTCTGAGGCTCGTCTGGAGATTACATGAATGTTATCTGTCAATAGCCCAGTATACCGCTCTGGGAGTGAAGGTGCACTCTACAAATACACCTGTTATGGTATATGTTATATTGCGGTATGTTTGCATTTAATGAAGGTAATGTTGATGAACTAGATTGCAAGTGAGTAACACCTCCATCTAGAGGCTCCAGACGAGGGCGCTCACCACAGCTTCTTCCTTAATTCATGGAGGCTCATTACGAGTATGGCGGTGCGGGAAAGAATTGGCGGTAACAACTTCACTGGCACTTTTTTCACTCTGTCATACTACGAGTATGGCCCTGGAGTAGGGGATTTACCACCAGCATCGTGCTGGAGGTAACTCATCCCACTTTCCGCTGAAAAACAGCAAAATCAGCGAAATTACCGCTGCAGTAATTCCACTGCCGTTAATTCTACCATAAATGCCCCAGAGAGTCCAATTGACTCTCAAAAAATGGGGATTAACTCCCCCACCTCCATCTAGAGGCTCCAGACGACGGCGCTCACCGCAGCTTCTTCCTTAATTCATGGAGGCTCATTACGAGTATGGCGGTGCGGGAAAGAATTGGCGGTAACAACTTCACTGGCACTTTTTTCACTCTGCCATACTACGAGTATGGCCCTGGAGTAGGGGATTTACCACCAGCATCGTGCTGGAGGTAACTCATCCCACTTTCCGCTGAAAAAAGGCAAAATCAGCAAAATTACCGCTGCAGTAATTCCACTGGCGTTAATTCTACCAAAAATGCCCCAGAGAGTCCAATTGACTCTCAAAAAATGGGGATTAACTCCCCCACCACCACTTGTTATCTGGCAGTAATTCCACAGGACCAAGTGGTGGTAATGGTAATTCCGTTGGGCAGTATTCCAGTAGATTTACTGCTGGAATACTGTCCCACTCATAATTAGCCCCACTGTGTCTTCCCGTGCACAAAAGTTAAAGTCGTGTATTATGCTTCTGAAAAGTATGTGGTTCTTTCCACATTATTTGGACATCAAAGTATAGAGGTTGCTTTGCAACGGGCCACCAATCAGAGTTCATTATTTATATTAGAATTTTTGTTTAGTGCTGACCCTGCCGAGAGGGTCTCGGAGCGCCTTACATGGTTCAAATTTTGACACATTCCTGCAAAACCTTTCAATTGGGCAGAATGTCTCTGGGATGGGTCAGCGAAGGCTTGTGCTGTGATTCTGAACCCTTAATCGCATGTGCCAATCTGTTCCTTAAATGGGGACCTTCTGTGCTATACCCTTTTAGAACAATTCAGGGATGGTAAAAAAAGGGGTGTGCGATTACCAATATTCTCCCAATCTTTCTCGACGTGTTTATTAAAAAATCAGCATGAGTTCTGTTCCTGGGATGCTGAGTTCCATGCAGTGAAGAGCGAGATCCTCTACAGCATGAGATATCTGGGGGAGAAACTCTGCCCAATCATGTGGAAGTGACATTGCAGCATGGGCGGGGTGGGGGGGAGGGGTCAGAAGAGGGGAACTCTCAAGCACTGTGTGGAGGGTTTAGGGGAAATGTGACATTCTCAAAAACCACGAGAGGGCAAACTCCTCATTACAAGACCTGGAGTTGAAGAGGGAACATGGGAAAATCTGACCCACTGGGCGAGGGGCATGAGGTGCTGGCAAAAATGTATTAGAAATGGCATCACCACAAACGGATCATTTGTCGACTTGGCCAAGCTCAATGAGTAACTCGTATAGCAGCTCATGGTGTGCCTAATGCAGTGTAACGCAGTCCAACGCATTGCCCCAAAACTACCTCTGCCACTTCATATTTCACCCTGATTTGCCCCATGGAACTCTCATTGCCGCAGGGATGTTCCATGGCATCTCCCGCTGCCGCCTGAAATCCCCCATGCCATCTCCCACTGTCTCCAGAGAAATTCCCCAACCCACACCCCATTTCCCCTGAGTGAACTCAGAATTGCTCAATGCCACATATCACTGGCAGTGAGTGACCCCCTGGCTCTATCGTAGCTGCAGGAAATGCGCCAAGGCAAGTCCCATTCCCCCAGCGTTGCCCCTTTTCACTCTAGGTTCCCCAGGACTGGCCCATGCCATGTCCCATTCGTCTCTGAGTTGCCTTCTGGAACTCTTCTTGCTGCCAGACCTGCTCCAGACCACATTTAACTGCCCTTGGTTCACCCAATGAAACTCTTATGGCCCCCCCAGAATGCATTAAGTCATGTCCCATTGTGCCATTATTTGACCATGTAACTCCAATCGCCCTTAGAGCTGCCTTATGTCAGATGCAGTTTCCACCAGAATGGACCCAACCCATGTAGCATCTCTCCCTGGAAGCCCTTTGTTACCCGATTGCCCCAAAATTGCCACACATCACACGATGAGGCTTTGGAATTTCCTGGTATCATGCTTATTGTTTTTGAACTTACAAAGACACGTCACAACCCCCCCGCCCCAAAGTGGCCTTATGACATTCATATTGCCCCCACAATTGCCATCTGCAATTCCCCTCTGGTCAGCCCCATGTCTAACTTATTGCCACAGAACTGCCAAATGCTGCCCCCCACTGTATCCTGAATTGCTACATGCCATCTTCCACTGCCTCCTGAATTGCCACATGCCATCTCCCACGGCCTCCTGAATTACCTCATGCCATCTCACATCTTCTCCTAAAATCCCACTGCTTCCTGAATTGCCAAATGACGTCTCCCACTGTCTCCTGCATTTCCACACTCCATCTCCCACTGGATGCTGAATTACCTCATGCCATCTCCTACTGCCTCCTGAATTGCCACATGCCATATCCCTCTGCCTCCTGAATTGCCCCATGCCATATCCCTCTGCCTCCTGAATTGCCTCATGCCATTGCCCACTGCCTCCTGAATTGCCTCATGCCATCTGCAACTCTCTTGAATTGCGCTCATGCCATTGCCCACTGCCTCCTGAATTGCCTCATGCCATCTCCTACTGCCTCTTGAATTGCTGCATCCATCTCATGGTGTCTCCTGAACGTCCGCATGCCATCTCACACTGTCTGCATAATTGTTGCATGCCATCTCCCACTGTCTCCTGATTTGTATCATTTCATCTCCACTCTCTCCTGAATTGCCTCATGGCATCACCCACTGTCTCTTGAATTGATTCATGCCATCTGCCACTGTCTCCTGAATTGAAACATGCCATCTCCCGCTGCTTTCTGAATTGCCTCATGCCATCTCCCACTGTCTCCTGAATTGCCTCGTGCCATTTCCCACTGCCCCCTGACCTGCCATCTGCCATCCCCCACTGTCTCCTGAATTGCCTCATGACATCTCCCACTGTCTCCTGCATCGCCACACTCCATCGCCCACTGGATCATGAATCACCTCATGCCCTCTCCTACTGCCACCTGAATTGCCACATGCCATATTCCACTGCCTGCTGAATTGCCTAATGCCATCTCCCACTGCCTCCTGAATTGCATCATGCAATCTATTACTGCCTCCTGAATTGCTGCATGCCATCTCGTACTGTCTCCTGAACTGCCACATGCCATCTCACACTTTCTCTAGAATTGCTGCATGCCACCTCCCACTGTCTCCTGAATTGCCTCGTGCCATCTCTCACTGTCTCCCAAATTGACTCATGCCATCTCCCACTGTCTCTTGAATTGACTTGTGTCATCTCCCACTCTAATGAATCGCCACCTGCCGTCTCCCACTGTCTCCTGAATTGCCTTGTGCCATCTCCACTGCCTCATGAGATGCCATCTGCCATCCCCACTGTCTCCTGAATTGAAACATGGCATCTCACGCTGCCTCCTGAATTGCCACCTGCCATCCCCGTTGCTTTCTGAATTGCCTCATGCCACCTCGCACTGTCTCCTGAATTTGCATATGCCATCTCCCATTGCCTCCTGAATTGCCTCATGTATCTCCCAATGCCTCCTGAATTGCCTCATGCATCTCCCAATGCCTCCTGAATTGTCACATGCCATCTCCCACTGCCTCCCGAATTGCCACATGCCATCCCCCACTGCCTCCCAGGTTGTCACATGCCATCTTCCACTGCCTCCCGAATTGCCACATGCCATCCCCCACTGCCTCCCAGGTTGTCACATGCTATCTCCCACTGCTTCCCGAATTGCCACATGCCATCCCCCACTGCCTCCCAGGTTGTCACATGCCATTTCCCACTAACTCACAAATTTAATTATTTTATTTATTTATTGTTTGCTTGTTAGGCGCTAATATAGCAAGTAAAATACTGTTTCAAAGCACCTACAGGTCAAAGGGAGGGTATAAGGGAGTGAAACACATTAAATACCCAAAGATATTAAAATCAGTGGAGGGAAAAGGAAAAATGACGGACCTACTATGCCGTGTGAGTATTCAGAACATGTAAGTGCAGCAAGGAAGAGGGCAGAGGGGGTAGGTGCTGGTGTGTCCGTGCTCGTGGGTGAGCAACCGATGAAGTGCATGGTATGGTGAGTGCTACACAGCATCGGGCCGTGTTGGGTGTAAGTGCGAGCCTCCAGGGCTGAGGGTGTGCCAAAGCACGTGCTGGTAGACAGAAGCTGGGTGGATTGGATGTGGGAGGTCAGGGGCCCGAGGATGCATAAGGGCCCTGGACACCAATCACAGCAACTGTGGGGTTAGCAGAGAGAAGAAGGGAAGGAGGAGGTAAAGAGGAACGTCTTGAGGAGCTTCCGAAATTTAAGAAAGTTCTGCTCAAGGCGCAGAAGGAGGGAGAGGCTTTTCCCTCTGTTTAGCAAAACACTTCACACACAACGATTTGGTGCTAGAGGAACGTAGAGGCCTAGAGGGTGAGTATTTAGTAAAATACAGTTGAAGATAGTGTGGTCCCCAGGCCTAGACAGCCTTGTGGATGATGCAGAAGGATTTTAATTTAACCCGTGCAGCAACCGGGAGCCAAAGAAGACTTTTTTAGGGCAGGAGAGATGCAGTCCCTGGGCCTAAGGTCAAGGATACATCTTGCTGCCCTATTCTGGACTAGCAGGAGGGGACGCAGAGTGGAAGAAAGTTTATTCAGGAGGAGGCTATTGAAATAGTCAAGCCGAGAGAGAACCAGGGCTCGGGTAACATTGAGCCTCTGGGGGAAAGTGAGAAAAGGGAGAATTCCTTTGAGAAGGAAGAGCTGAAAGTGGGACTTCTTGGCAATGTCCTGAGTGTGAGGGAGGAAGGAGAGAGAGGAGTCGAAGATGACTCCAAGGTTTCTAGCTTCATAAGATGGAGCCGGGGGAGAGCCCTTGGAGGAAGGCCAGGGTGAAGGGAAGAAAGAGAGAGCCGGGGTCCCAGTGGGAAGGATCACAGTTTTGCAGGCGTTGAGGCAGCAATCGTTGCAGGTGCACCAGGACTGGATGGCAGATAGGCACTCAGGGATGATGGAAGGTGCAAGAAGGTCAGCAGGAAGCTTGAAAAGGAGTTGTGTGTCATCTGCATAACACTGGAAGTTGGGGGAAAAAGAGGAGATGAGGTGTGCCAGCAGAGCAAGGGAGATGTTAAAGAGCCAAGGGGAGAGGATAGAACCCTGGGGGATGCCATAGATGGAGAAGAAAGTATGAGAGGAGAAGGTGCCCGGATGGCTTGGGATGAGCAGTCAGTTAGGAAGGATGTCAGCCAGTCCAGTGCCCATTCCGAGATACCAAGGTATGGTGGAGCCTTTGTGTGAGGATGGGATGGTTGACTGTGTCAAAGACAGAGGAGAGATCAATTAGGATTAGGACAGCTGGGGAGATGGAGTCCAGAGATGTGAGTAGTTCTTCACAAGTGCTCAGAAGAGCAGCTTCCGTGCCTCTGTATACTCGGAATCCAGATTGATGGTCGTAGAGACCAACAATCTCGGATGAGTTGGGGCCAGCTTATCCAGCAGTTTCCCCAGGAAGGGGGTGATGGAAATAGTTTGGTAGTTGGCAGGACAGGTAGGGTCTGCAGAAAGTTTTTTCAGGAGGGGGATCACAAGAGAGTGCTTGAGACAGGAGGGGAAAGATCCAGTGTCAAAAGAGTGATTACAGGAATCAGCAAGTGCTGGGGCAAGAGAGCCAATGTTGTCCTTGATGGTTCTGGAGGAGCAAGAGGAGATCTGTTTAGGAGAGACCTTCATGGAGCGGACAACTCTGGTCACTTCTTAAGGTGTGACAGGAGAGAAAGGGGAGAGGGAGGGGAGAGTGGGTTGAGGTGCCAAGGGAGGCAAGGGGCTGTGGGATGGGTTTGGAGGGTGAGTAACAAGGGTGTTCAGGATGTCCTGAGTTTTGGTGGTGCAGTGAGTGGCCAGTGTGTTACATTGGGCCTGGGAAGGAGACGGGGTGGAGGAGACTGAGGAAGGGTTGGCTAGCTCCCTGCAGATCTTGAAAAGTTCAGCCCTGTTGTTGGATGCACCGGAAACCTGTGCCTGTATGTGGGCTCTTTTCTTGGCACGGTTGGAGAGTCTGTATTGCTTTTGGAGCAGGCGGCAGGCCAGTTTGTCACGGGATGAGGCTGGGGTTTGCCTCTTCCGTTCAGCAGCTCTGCACTTTAGTTTCAGGGCCGCAAGATCGGAGTCGTACCAGGTGTTGCGCTTAGCGGCAGGTTTCAGGCGGATCCTCATGACTGGGGCAAGAGTGTCAAGAGTATTGGTGATGGCCAGGTGGAGGTTGCTGAGAGCAGAGTAGGTGGTAGAATCTGAGGTAGGAGTGCAAGGGGGATGAAGGTGGAAGCGAAGGCCACAGCTGACACTCGTTTCATTGGGTGTATGTTAGTGAACAAGGTTATCTGGGCTTTTGGGGGGAGGGGGAGCTGTCACAGGGCCCAAGGGACCCAGGTGGGAGTAGAGGAGAGAATGGTCTGATCAAGAGAGAGGGGTGACCAATGGGGAGGGGAGAGAGAGGTCAGAGTGGATGAGGGCATGTAGTTTGTCCAGGCGAGTGGGTTGGACCAGAATTGAGCGGGATAGAGAGGAGCAGAGGTCAATGAAAAGAGTGGATGCCTTGTGCCAACTCCCATTTCCTCTAAAAG
The DNA here is from genome assembly GCF_040938575.1 of Ambystoma mexicanum. Taxonomy (NCBI): domain Eukaryota; kingdom Metazoa; phylum Chordata; class Amphibia; order Caudata; family Ambystomatidae; genus Ambystoma; species Ambystoma mexicanum. The sequence goes on from NC_090932.1 coordinate 54,241,434, forward strand.
TGCCTTGTGCCATCACAACTGCCTCCTGGATTGCCTTTTGCCATCTCCCACTGTCTCCTGAATTGCTACATGGCATCTCCCACTGTCTCCTGAATTTCTGCATGCCATTTCCCACTCCCTCCCAAATTGCCACATGCCATCCCCCACTGTCACTTGAATTGCCACATGTCCATCTCCCACTGAGTCCTGTATTGCAACATGCCATTCCTGACTGTCTTTTGAATTGCCTCCTGCCATCTCCCACTGCCTCCCGAATAGCCTCATGCCATCTCCCACTGCCTCCTATATTGCCTCATGCCATCTCCCACTGCCTCCTAGATTGCCAAATGCCATCTCCCACTGCCTTCGGAATTGCCACGTGCCATCTCCCAATGCCTCCTAAATTGCCTCATGCCATCTCCCACTGTCTCCTGAATTGCCACATGCCATCTCCCACTCTCTCCTGAATTGCCACTTGCCATCTCCCACTGCCTACTGAAATGATATGATATGATATTTTATTTGCATTGCGCTCATACACAAGTATTTCAGAGCGCGACAAGAATATGGAGGGGAACAAGGGAGGACAAAACAGCAATCTTACTAGGCCCAGTGACATTGAGAACACGCAAGTGCAGGGGAGAGGGAAGGGGGAAAGTGCAAGCGAAAGGGGAGAAGTGGAAAGTGCTGAGAAAGGGATAAAAACAGCTGGTAGTGCAGCCAGCAAGGTGGCAAGTGCAAGGTTTAAAGCGTATACAATGGGTGTCTGATAAGTGCAGGTAAGGGGACTGTATGGTTACAGATACAGACCCAAGTGCAGGGGTTGCCAGGAGGCAGTGCAGGTGTTTGGCTGGGTTGGCAGGGACACGGGCCGGAAATCAGAGGGTAACCAGGTGTACGGTGCCGAAGCAGACAGATCTGCAGGGGAGAGGAAGAGCGAAGGCTGAAGCAAAAAGGAATGTCTTGAGGTGCCTCTGGAACCAGAGATAGTTCCCCTCTAGTTTCAGAGTGGCAGGGAGGTTCTTCCAGAGGGAGGCCTCAGCCGAGGAAAGAGATCTACCCACAACTCGTTGCTTGGAGAAGCGACTGACCCTGAGAGAGTTGGAGGTGGAGGAGCGAAGAGCTTGAATGGGAAGGTATTTACAGAGGGAGAGTTGAAAGTATTTTGGACCCAGGCCTCAGAAATCCTTGTGGACAATGCAAAGGGTCTTGAATTTGATTTCCGGACTGGAGAGATGATCCCAGGGCTTGAGGCTAAGAACAAGTCTTGCAGACCTGTTCTGAATCAGTTGCAGAGGGCGGAGAGTAGAAGCAGGCAGATTTAGAAAGAGGCTGTTGCAGTAGTCCTGCCTAGAGAGAACCAGAGCTCTAGAGACAGTGAGCTTCTGGGGGAAGGAGAAGAAAGGAAGAATACCTCTGAGGAGGTGCAGTTGTTAGTTTGACTTCTTAGAGACGTCAGAGATGTGAGGAGTAAAGGAGAGTGTGGAGTCGAAGATGACCCCGAGGTTCTTAGCCTCACAGTTGGGAGCAGGGTGGCCGGCCAGAGAGTGACAGAAAAGGAGGGTGCAGGTGTGCATATGAGGAGTATCTCTGTCTTACTGGCATTAAGGCAGAGATCATTGGTGGCACACCACTCCTGGATACCAGACAGACAGTCAGAGATGAGAGAAGGAGAAGAGGTGGCAGAGGGAAGCATGAAAATGAGCTGAGTGTCATCTGCATAGCACTGAAAGTTGGAGCAGAGAGTGGCAATGCAGTGGGCAAGGGGTGCCAGGTATTGGTTGAACAGCCAGGGAGGGAGGTTAGACCCCTGGGAAACACCACGGGTAGAGGGTGAGATAGAGGAAAGGAAGGACTCAAGTTGGACATGGGAGGGTCGATCAGAGAGGAAAGAGGTCAGCCGGACCAGGGCCTGATCGGTGATACGCAGGTTATCATGGAGACGGTTGAGCAGGATGGCATGGTTGACCATGTCAAAGGCTGAAGAGAGATCGAGTAGTATGAGGACAGAAGGGGTGTTAGAGTCAAGGTTTGAGAGCAGGTCTTCACAGATTCTCAGGAGACCAGTTTCTGTGCTTCTGGTAGATCTAAAGCCAGACTGATGGTCATGGAGACAGCAAACAGAATCGGTGTGAAGATTAAGCTGGAGATGGCCAGCTTTTCCAGGAGTTTGCCCATGAAAGGAGTGATGGAGATCGGGCGATAGCTAGCCAGGCAATAGGGGTCGGCTGTGGGTTTCTTGAGAAGAGGGTGCACAAGAGAGTGATTCAGAGGGGAGGGGAAGACTCCAGAGGTGAAGGACAGGTTGCAGAAGTCGGCCAGAGCAGGAGCAAGGGTGTCAATGTGGTTCTTGATGGCTTTAGACGAACAGGGAAGAACCTGTTTTGATGAGACTTTCATAGATCGGACTTGTCTAGAGACCTTGTCGGGGGAGAACAGAGGACAGGAAGAGAAAGAGGGAGGAGGGGGGCTGCAGGAGAGCCAGATAGAGAACGGGGAAGAGGAGGAGAGGACGAGAAGGTGGACAGGATGTCTTTGGATTTTTACATGAAATAAGAGGTAAGGGCCGTGCAAAGGGCCTGCAAGGCGACAGCAGAGGTAGAGACTGCAGCAGGGTTGGCCAGCTCCTTGCAGGTTTTAAAGAGTTTGGCTGAGTTGTTAAATGCCGCATAGATGTGGACTTGGATGTGGGCTTTCTTCTTAGTTCAGACACGGAGCCGGGATTGCCTTTGGAGCAGGCGGAAGGTCAGTTTGTTAGAGGATGTCGAAGAAGCCCGCTATCTCCTCTTAGCCACCCTAAACTCACATTTAAGCGTAGCTAGGTCAGAGTCGTATCAAGAGTTGCACTTGTCTTTGGGCTTCAAGTGGATCCTCATGACAGGGGCAAGAACATCCAGAGTATTAGTGTGAAAACAAAATCAAAATATCGAGGCTGAGTACCCAAAAAGGAAATACACCGAACGCGGGTTACAAAGGAACATACAAAGTACTTTATTTTATACTGAATCCAGTTACGAAGAACAGAGCAAAATCAGATAGCTATCGGCCCTCAGTGCAACACAACGAACTCCAGCGTGGTTCAGTGTGTTCAGTGAGAGACGCTGTACATTAGAATGCATTGGTCTTTTATACTCTTTGTGAGCACGATGTCCAGCCCTACTTCGGGTTAATATTCCGCTAATACATCACCGATCTAGGGTTCATGCCGAGTTTCGCACATCCACATGTAACTGGTTTGCTTTTAATATATATATCAACAAGCCTATATGGAAACTGTGTATTCTGGGATTTCCCATGAAGGTCTTCTCAAACATAAATACAATGTAGTCAAACAAGTGTTCTACGTTCAGTATTTGAATACATTGTTCTTAACATATGCTCATGGATTAGTTTCATTGCATGAGTAATCCTTTACACACAGGTCAACAAAGGACAAGGTCTCAGTTCATGACCTCAACAAGTGGCCTGCAGGCAAGTTACATATTAGCTACATACAGAGGTCAAGACAGCCATGTTGTATATCGAAATGACATCGTCCACCATTTTAACTCACAGGGTGACTTTACAAAGCGAACCTAAAATGGCGATTGACCTAAAATGGCGGGTTACATTGATTTTAAGGTCAGGACCTTGCAACACGGATCTCTTCGCAAGCGACTTATAAGCAGCTTGGCGTAGGCCAATATACATATATTTATTGCGATAGGAGGCACAATATAATTTCTCATTTGACAAACCTTCTTTTTGACCTATGCCAAGTGCTAAAACTACTTTGGATCTCCTTGCAAATAACTCCATGGCTCATCGTCCATGCACCCTGAATCGCTGTCGGAAATTTCTATTGCCATTAGGTCATTCGCTAAAATTTCTTTCAACACATATTCTTTGGAAGTTTTATCTGGGGCATACACTTTATGTCCTATCGTACCTATCGCTTGTGCGCATCATCCCCCTAGCATCGAGCATATACTAGGTAGACACTGAATACAGCAACAAAGAAACAACAGGATTCCCAAAATAATCAGCAAGACAGAAAGTACCTTCCAACAACAAGATCGCAAAAAGTCCCAGAACCAAGCGCTAAGATCCCAGTTTCCCTCGGGAACATGTACTTCTGAACTAAGGTCATGCAGATTCTGTATTGCCTTGAAGATGGTTGGGGAGGAAGCTGGTACGAAAACACAGCAAGAGGACCCCACTAATTTACACACTCCACCACGTTCAGCCAGAATGACATCTAATGCCATCCGGTTTTGAAGTGTTACTAATCTTATCGCCTTCTGTTCTAATGTCATATTATAGAGTATGTCCGTGGTCCGGTTGATGGTCCTCTCCAGTACTCTCGCTAGTTTTCTGAAATCTTCGGAATTCGCTATCTGCCCCCAAAATGGCACAACTGATTTTGCTATATCTCCCAAGATTTGTGCTGGGGTGTCACCATTCTCGTCCCGCCGTGGACAAGCCTTTGAAACTTCTTTTGTACTAGCTATAAACACCCCAGGTAACAGGATCCCTAAATAACAGGTTCCCTGCCAATCCCTGGGCAACCATGGGAATGCTACATTACCGCAGACAAAGTAGGCAGGTTTGCCTACATACAAAGGTCTGTTTTTCCCAGTCAAATTTGCAACGTTGGCACAACCTAGAAAATCTCCCATTGACTGAGTTCCATTCCTCTGTATGCAAAAAGAAACTGAATCGGGGCTATGATTAACAGTGTAATCCTTATTGCCTATCGAAGCCATCTTAAAGGAAATCAAAGATTGGAAAGGATGAGACAGTCTATCAGAAGGCCTAATAGAAGCAACGTTAGGTTTACTCCTGTTTGCGAAAAGTGAGCATCCCAGGGGAGTCAAAACACGTTTCTCAAAACTATTCAAATTAGTGCCGTCGAAGTTCCCTGAGATGCTATCATTCCAACGGCCAAAGAACAGTGCTCTAAGGGAAGCATAGCAAGCAGGTGTCAAAGGTAAAGGATGAATATACCAACCTAGCCCCTTATCCCCGCGTTGCAGTAAATGTGAGCAGACCCAACAGTTAGACGTATTAAAAATGGCATGCATAGCATTCATGATAAGTAGCAGAGTGTTATTGTGGTACCTTTGTCTATGCTGAGAGTTCGTAGGGGACAGAGTATGCAAATGTACAAAGGGAGTAGGAACAGCAGGTACATTTTCAGTGGGCAACAAGGATTCTAAAGGATGCATTTCCTCAAGGTACCACAATCCTAAGACAGTGACTATTAAAAACCCAAATATCATTATAAAAACACAGCAATACGTTTTTGGGGCCCAGGCATATTGTCATTTGTGCCGGTTGGTCACCCCTCATTTACAAGTTCCATACGAGCGGTAGCGGTGGCAGGCATTGTAGTCTTCAAACGGAAACCCCAATGTTTGTTGCTGGCGACTTCACGGCCGCGCGACTTCTTAGTCCTTCTACAACCCTAGCCAACAGAATCCCCTTTCTCAAATTTGGGCAAAAACAAGCCCTCGATGATCCTTTTCTTCTTCGAATGCACAGCCGAACCGTCCCATAAGTCTATCAGATGTACAGAAAAACTGTGCTGTAAGTCTATCAGATGCACAGCAAAACCGTGTCATAAGTCTATTTTCTTGGACGCAGATTGTACCTCGCTTTTCCTGGTACTGATTGATCCGGAAACTATGTGTCGTCACTTCCCGTTGGAAGCAACGTATCAGAGACAAGTGAAGATGCCGAATTTGTAACAGCAGTTTCCGGATGCAAAACATTTGGAGAGTGTGGAGACGAAATGGCTGTTTCCCCAAGCCTCACGGTGTCAGAAAGATTCTCCGACACACTCTCGCCGCTATTTACTGCTTTGGGATCGTTGGTTGCAGCATTAGTGAGAGGTTCTGTTTCTTCTGTAACGTGTGGCACTGGGTGAGGAAGTTTCTTGACCTGGGATGCGTGGATCCAGTTCTTTCTTCCAGAGACCCGCACCGCTGTTTGGATGACCAACAGGACCTGGAACGGCCCACACCAGCGAGGTGCATGGCAGGAAGAGTGCTCAAATGCCTTGATGAGCACCCAACTTCCAGGCCGTATACTGTGGCCCGGGCCCTCGTATCGCTCAGGTAAAGCTTCTCGTACCTGGTGATATAATCAAATACAGGTTTTTTAGTCAACTGGCTGCAATAATCTGAAAGTAATACATTTTCAATGTTTCTCAACGAATTACAGTTAGGAAGGTTCCAGATATTGGCAGGTCTCCCCATTACCACCTCAAATGGAGAGAGCCCAGTCTTAGTTTGAGAGGTTGTACACATGGATAATAACAGGATCGGTAAGGAATCCGGCCATTTTAACTTAGTGCCGGCACACGTTTTAGCGAGCTTGTTCTTGATGATACCGTTGTGTCTTTCTACTATTCTGCCGCTCTGAGCATGTCTGGCCGAGGAACCATTTGTCGATTTGTAATGCCGCACATATCTGCAGAATTACAGCAGCGACAAAATGTGGACCATTGTCCGACCAGATGACTCTTGGTACCCCGAACCGCGGGAAGGACTCCTTTAACATGGTTTTCGCAGTAGTCATGGCTGTAGCATCTTTAACGGGGAAGGCCTCAACCCATTTGCTAAAAGCACAGATGACCACCAGCACGTACTTCATATTGTTGCACCGCTCCATTTCAATAAAATCAAAGTGGATAACTTCAAAGGGGACAGAGGGTGGCCAAAACTTCCCCTTGGAGTTGCTGTCCCCTTTCCCACATTGTGTTGTTTGCAAATCATACAATCCTGCACATAGCGCTGGTCAATTTTAAAAATGTTGTCATTTGCCCAAACCTTTTTTAACATCTTTGTCATTTTCTGGGCACATACATGCGTAGGACCATGGGCCATGATGACCTTCATCATTATATATGCGTCAGGGAGTAGCCATTTCCCTTCAGCTATGTCCACCCAACACCCATCTTCATCAAGTTTCCCCAAGCCTTCAGCCCAACTCTTGGATTCTTCTAACGTTGCATCAGCTTGGATATCCCGTACAGACCCAACACCCTCATGCATTGCATAAGCATTTACAGTCTCCCTTGAAACATACATCTCCGTAAAGGGATCGGTAGCAGTTTTTCTAGCTATCTGATCAGCGAAAGCATTCCCTTTCTCTATGTCATCAGTAATCTTTCGATGTGCTGCACATTTCATAACTGAGTAGGGAGCGTAAGCGCTGAAATTAGTTGTACTATTAAGGAGCCATGTTGGATTTTAGTGCCATGTGAAGTTAGGAACCCTCTCTCTGACCAAAGTCTCCCAAAGTTGTGAACCACCCCAAAGGCATACTGACTATCATTATATATGTTTACTGCAAGCCCTTCGGAAAGTTCACAAGCTCGGGTCAATGCTATAATCTCTGCGGCCTGCGCAGAGTTATGCGTGATTCTCTTGGTTTCCACGACCGTACTTAATGTGGTGATTGCATAAGCAGCTGTGGATGTACCATCCGGACGTTTGAAGCAAGAGCCATAACAGAACAGCTCTCCTTGCGGATTATCCAAAGGAGTGTCTTTCAAATCAATTCTACACTTTGTTTCTTGTTCGGTAGTATACAAACAGTCATGTGACTCTTCATCGCAGCAAGTAGTATCTTGCGGGAAAGGTAGGGGTTCAGCCGGATTAAGAACACAACACCTCTTAATTTGAATGTGAGGAGCAAACAAGATCAATTCATATCTTGTCAACCGTGCAGAAGTGAGGTGTTGCGTTTGGGTTTGGTTCAGTAGAACATCTACAGAGTGAGGCACCATCAGGTTTAGATCATGGCCTGGGACCATTCCCTCACTCTGTTTTACAGACGCAGCAGCAGCAGTGACAGCTCGCAAACATCTTGGCAAAGCGCATGCTACAGGATCAAGGGCGGAAGAAAAGTAACCACATGGCCTATTCTTCCCTCCATGTTCCTGTGTTAATACAGCCAAAGCACATCCATCACATTCATGCACAAACAAAACAAAGGCCTTTTCATAGTTTGGTGTGCCCAAAACTGGTGCTGAGCATAATGCAGTCTTAAGCAAGTCAAACGGTGCACGGCAATGGCAAAGAAATGCCCTTCTTTGTCAAAGCCAACATCGGTTTGATCACTAGTGAAAAATGTGGGATCCACAACCTACAGTAAGAAGCCATACCTATCAAGGCTCTAACTTCCTTCTGTGTATTTGGGACAGACATGCCAGAAATGTGTTTTATTCTTTCAGGTGTCAATCTTCTTCCCTCCTTTGACAGGAGATAGCCTAAATAGGCGACCTCCTGGCAACAATATTGAAACTTTTTAAGCAAAGCTTTGTGACCATGCTTATCTAGATGGATAAGCAATAACACAGTGCCCTCCTTACAGTCGCTCTCAGAGTCAGCAGCTAAAAGCAAGTCATCAACATACTGAAGCAATGTACAAGTAGAGGGCAATTCAAGGGTATCAAGCTGTTCTTTCAAAGCCCTACTATAGATGCTAGGACTCTCTGTGTACCCTTGAGGTGCACGAGTAAATGTGAACGAGCATCCCCCTAAGGAGAACGCAAACAAGTATCTTCTATCCTTGTGTATAGGAATACTAAAGAAAGCATTATTTAAATCCACAACACTAAAGTAAGTAGCTGTAGCTGGAATCATGGTTAATATCGTTGTCACATCAGGCACAATTGGAAATTGCGGTGCGACAACCTTATTAATGGCACATAAATCAATTATGAAACGGAATGGAATTGCATTATCGCCTTTTTTGTACACAGGTAAAATCGGACTATTGCACAAACGTCCTGAAATTTCTTCAATCACCCTGCGATGCACAAAATCGGAAACAATGCATTTCAAAGCTTGCTCGCCCTCAACTGAAATCTTATACTGGGGAATGCGTGGCAGCTCAATTCCATGTTTCAAAACTATCTTAACAGGTTCAATCTGTAAAACACCACCATCATTGTCGTCAACAGCCCATAAGCACTCTGGTACATCAATGAATTCTGGCGGCAAAGGTCTAGTCAAGAATTACAAGACAGAAAATTGCTGTGGTGAAATCGTCAAGCGCACTCCATCAGAAGAGCAATACATCACTGAATTCAATTCTTTTAACAGATTCAACCCCAGCAAGTTCTCTCCACAATTCGAAGTCAACAGAAATGGACAGTGGTCCGTTAAGGGACCCAAAGAAATGGGTACCGGCGAAGAAACCGGACAAATAACTGGAGTGCCAGAAGACCCTAGAGAAACATTGGTTTGCCCTGACAGTGGAATGTTTGGAACCCGTGAATAATCAATGGAACACTTCTGTGCTCCAGTGTCCATCAAAAACTGATGTTTCCTATTTCCCACCACCATTTCAACGTAGGGACCTTTCTAATTGACGGGAATAAGTGTAGGTTCCAAACCCTGCTTCGGGCAATCCTAACGAAACAGAATGTCATCAAAAGGAAGCTCTCCAGATAAATATGCAGCAGAAGGATGATAAAATATGTTCCTGGTGTCCCCACACGAAGTCTGATTATCCTGTGAAAAAGGTTGCTGAGGATCCTGTGTAAACTGACCTCTACCAGGGCCCCCTACACCCGGGCGACCTCTGGATCATCTACCCATATTCCCAAATGTGTTATTCGACCTTTGTCGAAGGACGGGGCATTGTGCACGCCAATGACCCTCTTGACGACAATAGGCGCACTGGGGGCACATTCCCTTGCGGGACATACTGACCTCTAATCTGAGAACTACCCCCTCTGGAGCCTGTAACAATTTGCTGTAATAGCACTTTAGTCTTCAAATCACCTTTTCGTTTTTCAACTCTATCTTTTTCATTATTGACACGGTTCTCGTAGTACTGAGCCATGTGCAGTACTTCTGATTAGGACTTCGCCTGCCAAGCCCTCTCAGAAGACATAATTTGTGAGTGGATGTCAGGCAGCAATCCATGCACAAATGTGTCCACAAATAACCTTTTCCCAGACTCTGTGCCTAGGTCTTGTCTGCTGAAATCCAAAAATACCTGTTCGAACCGATTAAAGAACTTGCTAGCACACTCAGACTTCCCTTGGACAAAGGCCGTAAGTTTGTCCCAAATAATTCTTTTCTCTGGAATTAAAGTTTTTAATTTTGCAATGATTCTATCAGGCAAGGTTAGTAGCACCTGGGGCGGTCTTTCACCAGCTGGCCTTTCTCCATCGAGTCTAATTATATTCGTCCATGTATCTCCCAACCTTGGCACGTCGTCTATAGTTCTAACTTGTTTCCACAAATCTACGGGCAGGAGTACAGGAAATAATAAATCGATATTGCCTAAGGTGAACACTGAGGACTGCAAGACAGACTCTATTTCTTTATAGAATCCTGTCGGATTTTTGCTAATATCAGGAATAGATTGTCTAATAGTATTCACTTCCTGTCTTGAGAACGGGACGTGAACAAACTGTGATACATAATGTACAGGAATGTTCACATCGACTACATTTGTTCCAGGATCAGCCGCAATCTCAATTTTTGGGACAAATGTTGGAGGAACCTCTCTCATAGGCAACTGAGAAGTAGGCAACTCTGAACGCTTACTAAGCAACAGAGCTAAGTGTATCACTAAAGCAGTCGAAGAAGTGTCAAGTGAAAAAGCTCTCTTATAAATACTCAATAACTCTGTGGGACAACTAATCTTTCTTTTTACACAATCATCCTGTAGGTACTCTATCATTACCTGTATCACCTTCCTCTGCATTTCTGGCGTATACTGACTATATGTGTCATATACTTCAACTGGAGTTATTGACATATCTGAAATCCATCTCAGCGCGTCCTTCGTACAAATTCGTACTTCCTCGAATATCGATTTACGACAAGGAAGGAACCATTTCTGCACATACATACTTTCCCCCTCGTCATCCTCATTCTGCAACTTTTCTAACTCCTTTCTATACCCAAATAACCTCTCGACATGCTCATTTACTTTCTCCACAGTGTCTCTAGAAAACGCTAAAGTATTTAGATCCCTTAACCCTTGCGGGAGATCTGTATTATTTAATTTTCCCCACATTACACATAAATGAATCCCTAAACCTTCAATAAAAACATTTTTCTCAGGAAAATTATCCATATTACAAAGTGTGGCAAAAACATTAGCTTGATCATCTCTCTCCATACAATGCTTCGCCCATGCAATCAAATCATGTTTCTTCTCTGGTGGTACAGTATTGCGAGTGACAACCTTCGACCCTGCACCTCGATCGACTACAAGCGGCTCAGGACCACTTGGAAGAGAGGGAGCAGGCAAATTCAATGGAGGTACTGTAACTGGTGCGATAAGAAGAGGTGGAGGAGCTGGAGGAAGGGGAACATTAGGAGGAGCAGGAACAACACAAACAACAGCAGGTAGAGCAGGAATAACAGGAGGAAGAGGCAAAGCAGCAGGAAGAGGAACATACTGAGGTGGCGCAGAGGCACCAAGCCTTCGTTCATTTAACAATTTGTCTACGAATTCATCGGAAGCATGGAGGTCTTTGGAAGGATAGATTTTCTGAATTCCAAGTGAGAAAGCCCTATCCATATTCCTAGTCGATTCAGAATGTTTATCTTGGTCATACAATAATGCTTTTTCGGTGTTCGTCTTATGACGGCGCGCATGTTTTTCTCTACTTTTAAGTTGCTGCAATGCTTCTTTTCTCCAATTGTGCAAAACATCAAATGCTGCAGGTCTAGCCTTTTTCTTTAATAGAATTGACTCTAAATACTCAATACGAGGATTTCAAAACTACCATTGATTGGCCTCTGAAGTTCGGAGGCATGTCTGGTTTGTCTGTGCCAAATGTCATTAAATGCTATACTTCCAATGCCATGCTTACAGTACATAGTACATGCCGGCGACCCCTCCTGTGGTGCGGGACGGCTACATTCCAAATATTGTCTATTGCTGCGGAACAACGCCCTGAAGCAGGTAGACAATTTCCCAGGCATATCAAAAAATTGGTGTTACCTGGTCAATAATTGTGTCTGCAGATACAATGCGCCAAATTCAAATTATCTTGGTTGAATTAAGAGTCGGGTCACAACTCACCTGAACAAACCTAAGGAGGTCTGATCGGATTTAAAAGAATCTTACCTAACTAATGTTAACTCGTGTATGGTGATTTCGGCAAATCTGCCCACCTCGATAAGTGGACCCTCGTCAAGATGTCGTCTCGGACCACAAGCTAGACGTCCAGGGATTTGGTCGTGCAGCGCTGCTGAGGTGTTGCGTCTCGAAAAGTGGGGCCCCTTTTTGTCACACCGTCCGATCCCAGTCTGATAGCCTGCGTCAACCTTCAACAATCCGGCATCAATCTTGAGGGTCCCTATTCGGGCTCCACCTGTGAAAACAAAATCAAAATATCGAGGCTGAGTACCCCAAAAGGAAATACACTGAACACGGGTTACAAAGGAACATACTAAGTACTTTATTTTATACTGAATCCAGTTACGAAGAACAGAGCAAAATCAGATAGCTATCGGCCTTCAATTGCTTATTTGGTCATACTTTTTTCGTGTTCCTTTGGGCTCTCTTCACCGCTCTCATCACTCTGTACCCAAAGCTTTGTGCCAGAAATTAGAAAAAGGCCGGCGGCCATGACATAATATGACAGCTGAAGAAAGAGTTCAGGCACAGTCCTAAACCTGAGCACAACATTTCAAGAGAGATCAGACAAGATTCCCAAAGCTCTGCACAAAAGTCACAAAAAAGCACACACAATAAAATATATGAGTAGTATGTGGGATATCTGCATGGGTGTTACAATGTTTGTTTGTTTGTTTGTTTATTTATTTGTAATGCACGCCAGACCCAAGGGTAACTGGGCGCAGCCGAGAGAATATGCAAAGCTTACAATGTTACAGGGAATTACAGTGGTACATAATTTACAATAATAAGAGATAAAGGTTGGTACATACTTAACAGTAATGCCGATCTGATCAATAGTTCATGGCATATAATATCAGATGAAGTAGTGAATTATATACAGTGTTAATATAATTATTTACATTTGTGGTATAAATCTAATGATACATATATACAGTCCAGATATACTAGAACAACAAAGGTATCTAACGGTGCATTACACGTTATTGGCATTGATATGTTTGATAAGATTCTTTCTGAAGTATGAAAAGGTTTGGTCTGTCCTCAGGTTGGGTAGCAAGGCATTCCACCATTTAGCAGATAGCACTGGGAAACTAATACCGCCAATTTTGGCAAGTGTAAATCTGGGTACTACTAGGCAGTTGGAGTTGGAGGTTCTTGTCGGTCTACTAGAGGTTTTTCTTTTTATTTTATCCATCAAGTAGCTGGGAGCAGCATTATTGAGAGCTTTGTGTGTCAGGGAGATCATTTTTAAGTGGATTTTATTGTCGGTAGAGAGCCATTTATATTGATGTCTAATGGAGGAGATATGCTCCCTTTTTATTTATGCCAAGAGCAGCTCTTAGGGCATTATTTTGTAAGATTTGTAACCTTTTGGAGATGGCTTTGTTGGCACCGCTGTAGAGGGCATGGCAATAATCAAGTCGGGATAATATTAAGGCTCTCGCCAAGATCATACAGCTATCATTGGATAAGAAGGGCTTACCTGCTCTTATTAATTTGCAGGTATATGCTGTGGTGGAAGCTAGGGAATTAACCTGTTTGGTGAAAGACATGGTAGAATCAAGATATAAACCTAGGGTTTTTACTTCCCTAGAGACCTTAATACTATTGCCGTCTATGTTGAACATGGAATAGTCCGTGCCTAACTTGTTGATATTGGCCTGCGTACCCAGGATAATCAGCTCTGTCTTATCATCATTCAGGTAGAGGCCATGGGATGTCATCCATGCCTGAATAATGAGGTACACCCTATTCATCAACTCCCTGTCCTCGCTGTGATCCCCAGAAAGTGGGAGGAGAATCTGTGTATCATCTGCATAATTAGTGTAGGTGATACCTAGAAGGTCCAGATCATCGAAGAGAGGTTTGGTGAATATGTTGTACAAGGTTGGTGAGACGCAAGAGCCTTGAGGGACTCCACATGTAATTGGCATGGGGTCTGCTTCGGCAGAAGGGGAGAAAACTCTCATTGTTCTCTCACTCAAGAATGATTCAATCCATTTGATGACATGGGTGGATAAGTGGGCTGCAGAGTCTAAGTGTCTGCAGAGGACCTTGTGGTCCATGAGATCGAAAGCAGCTTAGAGATCAAGTAAAAGGAGGAGTGCTGTCTTGCCTTGATCTCTCAAATAATCTATTTGGGTCTTTAAATCAATGAGGGCAGTTTCGGTTCCATGAAGTGGGCGGAAACCCGATTGTCTAGCTCCTAATAGATTATGTAGTTCAAGGTGTCTTTGAATTTGTGTATAAGCAACCTTGTCTAATATCTTCAGTAAGAAAGGTACCGTAGTAATGGGCCGATAGTTAGTGGGGATGAGGGGGTCTAGAGTCCGCTTCTTGAGAAGTGGGAGCACCCATGATTGTTTTAGATTAGCCGGGATGTTGCCTGTAGCGAAGGAGACATTAATAAGTTTGGAGATGAAGGGTGATAGGTCTCTGGCAGCGTCTTTTATTATTTGTGCTGGGCAGATATCACCTTTACAATTAGAGGGTTTGAGAGAGAGGATAATTTTCTCTACCTCTATAGTAGTAGTTTTTGGGAAGGAGAATTTGTTGGTAGGGTCATTAATGGTGTCATTAAGCGGTGGCTTATTTCGGAGGTTTAAAGATTCTTTTTTTAGTTGGATTTTGTTTTGCAGCGTGGTTATTTGCTAAGGCATTTTGGATATCTGCGCACCAGGTCTGATCCTTAATACAGGTATCTGGTGTGGCAATGGGAGACTCAAGTTCTTTCAAAATAGAGAAGAGTTCCTTCATACTTGAATTAGAGTTGGCGATGCGATCATTGTAGGAATTACGCTTTGCCAGGCAGATTTCATTTTTATAGTGCCGAGAAATATTGGTTAAATTAACCTTGTTCTCCTCAGTTGGACATAATTTCCAATCCAATTCACATTTTCTTTTTGTTAGGCGTAAGGCTTTGAGTTCTGGCGTGAACCATTTGTTTAAGTGTGCCTTAGGTTTGCTTGTTCGCATTTTGAGTGGGGCGACTTTGTCCATAGTGGCACGCATGATACTATTGTATTCATGAACTAGTGCACTAGAGTCAAGGTTGTCTGACAGTGCATTGAAGGTTGGAAGGATAGTGGGAATAATATTATCCACTGTCATATTCTTTTTATTTCGGGTAAGGCAGGATGGAGCCGTGTGTAGGTCTGGCGTGGATGGTCTGGTGGTTAGTAAGTTAAAGGACATCAGTGAGTGGTCAGTCCAAGATAGAGGCGTAATAGAGGAGACGGTAACTGTGCAGTTAGAGTCAGTGATCCAGTCTAGTATTCTACCCTTCACGTGGGTAGGGATGTTGACTTTTTGGGTTAGTCCTAAAGTGTTGAGGGTATTGGCAATAGTTGATGCATGAGCATCTACTTGGTCATTGAAGCCGAGGTTACAGTCCCCTAGTAGCAGCAGTTGTGATGTGGTTTTGACATTGTTGGTCAGTAGGTTGTGCAGATCCTCCTCAAAGGTTCCAAGTGGACCCGGTGGTCTGTAGATTAGGTGAATGTTTAGAGAATGGGTATTGTTTATGGGGATTTTCCCAGTGAGGGCTTCACAAGATTGCATGGTTGTGACGGGGGCTAGTTTTAGCGATAAGTTAGTTTTGGATATGATGGCGATCCCGCCTCCACGGGAGCCTTCTCGGTCTTGCCTAGATATGGTATAACCATCGGGAATGGCCAACATAAATGATGGTCCTGCCGCATTGTGTAACTAAGTCTCGGTTATAGCAATGAAATCTAAATTAGCTTCTGTGATTGGGTCAGCTAGATCGATGGCATGTGCCACTAAAGATCTAACATTAAGGAGCGCTCCCTTAAAGGAATGTCCTTCAGAATCCATTTTAATTTGGACGGTGTTTGATGATGTGCTGACATTTGTCTTGGAATTGAAAGTTTGGGAGTTTATATTGGCTGGTAGGGCATGAGGGAGATTGGGAACATTACATATCCTGGTATATTGGCCTTTCGTTGTGCGCTTTATAGCATGAATGAGTCTTCTAGGCGGCTCATATAGTTTATTGAGTCTGGTTCGTAATTTAAGGTTTCTATCGTGAGTTGGATTAGTTTGAGAGGCGTAGGCTGGTGGGCCTGGTATGACATGGTGCATAGGGCTGGTGTGGCCAGAGTAGTTAAGTACCTTTGGTGAGATAGGTGGGAGAAGGGGAGCAAGAGCTAGCTTGCATGGGGGGACTTCAATGTGGCAATTCTGAGAACTGGAGACATGGAGTGTTGACATCACTATTATAAGATAGATACTGAGTAAACTTGACATAGTGCGAGGCTAACACTAGTGACTAACCGTACCACTTAGGGATGTGAATAGGCTGAGATTTCAGGCAATCAAGATGCAATTTACTAGTAATAATCCCATTGTGGTGAAAATGTAGTCAATCTAGGTGTGGTTGTGGTGTAGAAGTGGTAAAGTTAGCAGGAAACTAGATGCAGTATGCTAGATAGCTAGAGTAGTCCTGGTAGACAGATTATTTAGTTATTAATTCTAAATTCGAATTGGCTGATATTCCGGAGATAGTTAGGTTCACCACAATTTAAATGCAATTTGTCTGTATGGTCTAACAGAGTTGGTCAGGTACGTAGCATTCTGAAAACACTGTACTATCTTGGTCCATGACTTCTAAATGTAAGATAACTATATGGCAAAAACAAGCATGTTAAAATAATCTACATTTTACCAGGAGTGTCATATGCTATTCAGTCTAGATACCATTTACTAGGCAAAGACAAGTGTGTTCAAGTAAACTAAGTACATTTTACCAGGAGTGTCATATGCTATTCAGTCTAGATACCATTTACTAGACAAAGACAAGTGTGTTCAAGTAAACTAAGTACATTTTACCTGGAGTCATTTGCTAGTGTGACCGAATTCTAAATGGCAAAAACAAGCATGTTAAAAAAGCATGTAAAATAGTCTAAGTACATTTAGCAAGTGTGACATATGCTATTCAGTCTAGATACCATTTACTAGTGTAACCGAATTCAGGCAATGGTTTGCAGACATTGTACATACGCAGAGACTACTATGAATTAGGGGTATAATGGGGACATGTACCATCCGATGTTACCTTTAGTAATGTAACGCATGGCTGAACACGTGAGCAGACGGTGTTCGGTATAATATGCTTTAAGCAAGCAGGAGCAGAGAATGGGTTGGTGTCAGTACTATGCATCCAACTTCGTACAGTACAATAGATGATGACGGGGAAGGCCACGTAAGGAGGGAGATCAATTTCCTAACCAAAGGATAATCAGAAGGCTGTACTGACAGGTTATAAATAGGGTTATACTTATGTCTAACTTCCGTCTATAGATGGTAAGGGAAACGAGGCTGTGGGCGCACGTTAGGCTTTTAGATAGATAACGAAGCCGGGCAGATAGGCATGTAATAATAACATTAATAGTAGTCTGTACATGGGCGAGTCACACAATGTTATAAAGTGATATTAGTGAGACAGTAGTAGAGTGGAGACACATTTTGTTGCCACAAAAGTACTTTGTAATTATGAGAGAGTACCTCGAGTGGGCCAGGGCGTTGCAGATGCAGGGGGTCTGGCAGAGGCAGACACAGGTATAAACAGGAAGGAGCCTTGTTTCTGTGAGCCTTGTGTGAGGTGGGCCGGCTACGCCTGCCGGCGGCCAATCGAGGGAAACATAGGCACGACAGCCAATCAGGGAGCGGTAACTGGGCCTGGTTGGGCTCTGAAGACACCCATCAACAACGGGCAGCCATCTTGAAGCAATTACGGTACCTCGTGTACCTTAATGGCGTTGCAGCAGAACAGGTAGCAATTCACGTAGTTTCAGGCAAAAAGGCAGCCTATTCTTCCTTCGGTGAAAATAATGCAGCAAGTGCTGATGTTGCCTTAATTAATTATTATTTTATGAAGCAGCGCTCTGATTCCAGCGCTTACCTCTAAATAACAGCCTGGATGCTGTAGATGTCGTGGAGAGGCTCGCTACTCCATCTGGGCAGGTCCTGGTCCTGGAGCTCCTGCTCCTGGGCTAGGTGAATGGGAATGGGTCCAGGCAAAAAACAGGAAGGAGCTTTGTTTCTGTGAGCCTTGTGTGAGGTGGGCCAGCTACGCCTGCCGGCGGCCAATCGGGGGAAACATAGGCCCGACAGCCAATCAGGGAGCAGTAACTGGGCATGGTTGGGCTCTGAAGGCACCCATCAACAACGGGCGGCCATCTTGAAGCAATTTCGGTACCTCGTGTACCTTAATGGCGTTGCAGCAGAACAGGTAGCAATTCACGTAGTTTCAGGCAAAAAGGCAGCCTATTCTTCCTTCGGTGAAAATAATGCAGCAAGTGCAGATGTTGCATTAATTAATTATTATTTTATGAAGCAGCGCTCCAATTCCAGCGCTTACCTCTAAATAACAGCCTGGATGCTGTAGATGTCGTGGAGAGGCTCGCTACTCCATCTGGGCAGGTCCTGGTCCTGGAGCTCCTGCTCCTGGGCTAGGTGAATGGGAAAGTTAATAGTTTGAAGAGGAGAGAAGATGAGGTCTACTAGAAAACCGAAAGGAAGCAAGAGTGGAGCGGTTTAGGCTTGGGAGCAAGATGTGACAAAAAGAAGAAACAGGACTGGCCACAGCTGGGATGAGCGATGACTAATGAGAAAGAGTACACATTGAAGGGGAGAATACATTGAGAGCGGAGAAGAAAGAAAATAAATGCAGAGGTAGCTAAACTGAAGAGGGCAAGAAAAGCGAGCCAACCCCAAGAAGTGATAGAAGGCGAAATAGGAAACACGAAGGTAGCTGAATAGCAGAGCTGAAACACACCTCAAAAGAGAAAGCGCATACTAGGGAAGGCTGAGAAGGGAGTAGGGTTCACAGTCAAGGCAGGAAGAATGAGCATGAGAATAAGAGTCTTAAAAGCTGAGAAATTAAGAAAAGGTGGCATCTTGTGAATATTGTACAGGTGATAATGTCAAAAATGAGCAAGAAATGTAGGCGGAAAAGGAGAGCGAGACAGGGATCCAAAAGGACACCAAGATGTCGAGCAGAGGAGGAAAGAGAGAGAAAGTTAGAAGGGAAATACATGCAAAGAAGGAAGGGACAGCCATGAGGTTAAGGAACCAGAAAATAGATAAGTTAAGGTCTAGCACCCGTAACTTAACGGCAGAGAAATAGTGAGAAATACATGTGTAAAATAACAGGTAGAGCCAAATGTTACACAATCGTCACCGTAAAAGTGACAATTTCGGAATGACCTTTAGAGGAATAGTGTAGAGAAAATGCCAAAGATCCAAGGACTAAGCTTTGAGGGGTGGCAACATGTAGAGGAAGAGTGGGAAAATTAACGACCCGCTCAGGTGATGAAAGATTGGTAGAACACCACAGGTGAGAAGATTCTGCGATACCAACAGAAGAAAGAGAGGAACCAAGAATAGCAAGATCCACCGCGTCCAACACTACAGGCAAGTCTAGGTGACCAGGAAGGGACGCTTTCTGAAAGAGGGAGAGGAAGAGTGGGAGAATGAACGCCTGCTCAGGGGATGAAAGATAGGTAGAACACCAGAGACAAGAAGATTCTGCGATACCAAGAGAAGAAAGAGAGGAAACGAGAATGACAAGATCCACCGCATCCAATGCTATAGGCAAGTCTAGGTGACCAGGAAGGGACGCTTTCTTAGAGAGGGAGAGGAAGATTGTAAGAATGAATGCCCCCTCAAGGGATGAAAGATTGGTAGAACACCACAGGCGAAAAGATTCAGTGATACCAAGAGAAGAAAGAGAGCAACCGAGAATGACAAGATCCAGCGTGTTCAACGCTAGAGGCAAGTCTAGGTGACCAGGAAGGGACGCTTTCTTAGAGAGGGAGAGGAAGAGTGGGAGAATGAACGCCTGCTCAGGTGATGAAAGACAGGTAGAAATCCACAGGCGAGAAGATTCAGTGATACCAAGAGAAGACAGAGAGGAATCGAGAATGATGAGATCCACCGCGTCCAACGCTACAGGCAAGTTTAGGTGACCAGGAAGGGATGCTTTCTTAGAGAGGGAGAGGAAGATTGGAAGAATGAATGCCCGCTCAGGGGGTGAAAGATGGGTAGAATACCACTGGCAAGAAGATTCTGCGATACCAAGAAAAGAAAGAGAGGAACCGAGAATGACAAGATCCACCACGTCCAACGCTACAGGCAAGTCTAGGTGACCAGGAAGGGATGCTTTCTTAGAGAGGGAGAGGAAGAGTGGGAGAATAAACACCTGCTCAGGTAATGAAAGATAGGTAGAAAACCACAGGCGAAAAGATTCAGTGATACCAAGAGAAGAAAGAGAGCAACCGAGAATGACAAGATCCAGCGTGTTCAACGCTAAAGGCAAGTCTAGGTGACCAGGAAGGGACGCTTTCTTAGAGAGGGAGAGGAAGAGTGGGAGAATGAACGCCTGCTCAGGTGATGAAAGACGGGTAGAAATCCACAGGCGAGAAGATTCAGCAATACCAAGAAAAGAAAGAGAGGAACCGAGAATGACAAGATCCACCGCGTCCAACGCTACAGGCAAGTCTAGGTGACCAGGAAGGGATGCTTTCTTAGAGAGGGAGAGGAAGAGTGGGAGAATAAACGCCTGCTCAGGTGATGAAAGATAGGTAGAAAACCACAGGCGAAAAGATTCAGTGATACCAAGAGAAGAAAGAGAGGAACCGAGAATGACAAGATCCAGCGTGTTCAACGCTAGAGGCAAGTCTAGGTGACCAGGAAGGGACGCTTTCTTAGAGAGGGAGAGGAAGAGTGGGAGAATGAACGCCTGCTCAGGTGATGAAAGACAGGTAGAAATCCACAGGCGAGAAGATTCAGCGATACCAAGAGAAGAAAGAGAGGAACCGAGAATGACAAGATGCACCGTGTCCAACGCTACAGGCAAGTCTAGGTGACCAGGAAGGGATGCTTTCTTAGAGAGGGAGAGGAAGAGTGGGAGAATGAACGCCTGCTCAGGTGATGAAAGATAGGTAGAAAACCACAGGCGAGAAGATTCAGTGATACCAAGAGAAGAAAGAGAGGAACCGAGAATGACAAGATCCAGTGTGTTTAACGCTAGAGGCAAGTCTAGGTGACCAGGAAGGGACACTTTCTTAGAGAGGGAGAGGAAGAGTGGGAGAATGAATGTCCGCTCGGGTATTGAAAGATAGGTAGAAATCCACAGGCGAGAAGATTCTGCGATACCAAGAGAAGAAAGAGAGGGACCAAGAATAGCAAGATCCACCGCGTCCAACACTACAGGCAAGTCTAGGTGACCAGGAAGGGACGCTTTCTGAAAGAGGGAGAGGAAGAGTGGGAGAATGAACGCCTGCTCAGGGGATGAAAGATAGGTAGAACACCAGAGACAAGAAGATTCTGCGATACCAAGAGAAGAAAGAGAGGAAACGAGAATGACAAGATCCACCGCATCCAATGCTAGAGGCAAGTCTAGGTGACCAGGAAGGGACGCTTTCTTAGAGAGGGAGAGGAAGATTGGAAGAATGAATGCCCGCTCAGGGGGTGAAAGATGTGTAGAATACCACTGGCAAGAAGATTCTGCGATACCAAGAAAAGAAAGAGAGGAACCGAGAATGACAAGATCCACCGCGTCCAACGCTACAGGCAAGTCTAGGTGACCAGGAAGGGATGCTTTCTTAGAGAGGGAGAGGAAGAGTGGGAGAATAAACGCCTGCTCAGGTGATGAAAGATAGGTAGAAAACCACAGGCGAGAAGATTCAGTGATACCAAGAGAAGAAAGAGAGGAACCGAGAATGACAAGATCCAGCGTGTTCAACGCTAGAGGCAAGTCTAGGTGATCAGGAAGGGACGCTTTCTTAGAGAGGGAGAGGAAGAGTGGAAGAATGAACGCCCGCTCGGGTGATGAAAGATAGCTAGAAAAGCACTGGTTGGAAGATTCTGCGATACCAAGAGAAGAAAGAGAGGAACCGAGAATGACAAGATCCACCGCGTCCAATGCTACAGGCCAGTCTTGGTGATCAGGAAGGGACGCTTTCTTAGAGAGGGAGAGGAAAAGTGGGAGAATAAACGCCTGCTCAGGTGATGAAAGATAGGTAGAAAACCACAGGCGAAAAGATTCAGTGATACCAAGAGAAGAAAGAGAGGAACCGAGAATGACAAGATCCAGCGTGTTCAACACTAGAGGCAAGTCTAGGTGACCAGGAAGGGTCGCTTTCTTAGAGAGGGAGAGGAAGAGTGGGAGAATGAACGCCTGCTCAGGTGATGAAAGACAGGTAGCAATCCACAGGCGAGAAGATTCAGCGATACCAAGAGAAAAAAGAGAGGAGCCGAGAATGACAAGATCCACCGTGTCCAATGCTACAGGCAAGTCTAGGTGACCAGGAAGGGATGCTTTCTTAGAGAGGGAGAGGAAGAGTGGGAGAATGAACGCCTGCTCAGGAGATGAAAGATAGGTAGAACACCACAGGCGAGAAGATTCTGCGATACCAAGAGAAGAAAGATAGGAACCAAGAATAGCAAGATCCACCGCGTCAGACACTACAGGCAAGTCTAGGTGACCAGGAAGGGACGCTTTCTTAGAGAGGGAGAGGAAGATTGGAAGAATGAATGCCTGCTCAGGGGGTGAAAGATGGGTAGAATACCACTCGCAAGAAGATTCTGCGATACCAAGAAAAGAAAGAGAGGAACCGAGAATGACAAGATCCACCGCGTCCAACGCTACAGGCAAGTCTAGGTGACCAGGAAGTGATGCTTTCTTAGAGAGGGAGAGGAAGAGTGGGAGAATAAACGCCTGCTCAGGTGATGAAAGATAGGTAGCAATCCACAGGCGAGAAGATTCAGTGATACCAAGAGAAGAAAGAGAGGAACCGAGAATGACAAGATCCAGCGTGTTCAACGCTAGAGGCAAGTCTAGGTGACCAGGAAGGGACGCTTTCTTAGAGAGGGAGAGGAAAAGTGGGAGAATGAACGCCCGCTCAGGGGATGAAAGATAGGTAGAACACCACAGGCGAGAAGATTCTGCGATACCAAGAGAAGAAAGATAGGAACCAAGAATAGCAAGATCCACCGCGTCAGACACTACAGGCAAGTCTAGGTGACCAGGAAGGGACGCTTTCTTAGAGAGGGAGAGGAAGATTGGAAGAATGAATGCCTGCTCAGGGGGTGAAAGATGGGTAGAATACCACTCGCAAGAAGATTCTGCGATACCAAGAAAAAAAAGAGAGGAACCGAGAATGACAAGATCCACCGCGTCCAACGCTACAGGCAAGTCTAGGTGACCAGGAAGTGATGCTTTCTTAGAGAGGGAGAGGAAGAGTGGGAGAATAAACGCCTGCTCAGGTGATGAAAGATAGGTAGAAAACCACAGGCGAAAAGATTCAGTGATACCAAGAGAAGAAAGAGAGGAACCGAGAATGACAAGATCCAGCGTGTTCAACGCTAGAGGCAAGTCTAGGTGACCAGAAAGGGACGCTTTCTTAGAGAGGGAGAGGAAGAGTGGGAGAATGAACGCCTGCTCAGGTGATGAAAGACAGGTAGAAATCCACAGGCGAGAAGATTCAGCGATACCAAGAGAAGAAAGAGAGGAATCGAGAATGACAAGATCCACCGCGTCCAACGCTACAGGCAAGTTTAGGTGACCAGGAAGGGATGCTTTCTTAGAGAGGGAGAGGAAGATTGGAAGAATGAATGCCCGCTCAGGGGGTGAAAGATGGGTAGAATACCACTGGCAAGAAGATTCTGCGATACCAAGAAAAGAAAGAGAGGAACCGAGAATGACAAGATCCACCGCGTCCAACGCTACAGGCAAGTCTAGGTGACCAGGAAGGGATGCTTTCTTAAAGAGGGAGAGGAAGAGTGGGAGAATAAACGCCTGCTCAGGTGATGAAAGATAGGTAGAAAACCACAGGCGAAAAGAATCAGTGATACCAAGAGAAGAAAGAGAGGAACCGAGAATGACAAGATCCACTGTGTCCAACGCTACAGGCAAGTCTAGGTGACCAGGAAGGGATGCTTTCTTAGAGAGGGAGAGGAAGAGTGGGAGAATGAACGCATGCTCAGGTGATGAAAGATAGGTAGAAAACCACAGGCGAGAAGATTCAGTGACACCAAGAGAAGAAAGAGAGGAACCGAGAATGACAAGATCCAGCGTGTTCAACGCTAGAGGCAAGTCTAGGTGACCAGGAAGGGACGCTTTCTTAGAGAGGGAGAGGAAGAGTGGGAGAATGAACGCCCGCTCGGGTGATGAAAGATAGGTAGAAAAGCACTGGTTGGAAGCTTCTGCGATACCAAGAGAAGAAAGAGAGGAACCGAGAATGACAAGATCCACCACGTCCAATGCTACAGGCCAGTCTTGGTGATCAGGAAGGGACGCTTTCTTAGAGAGGGAGAGGAAAAGTGGGAGAATGAACGCCCCCCGCTCAAGGGATGAAAGATAGGTAGAACACCACCGACGAGAAGATTCTGCAATACCAAGAGTAGAAAGGGAGGAACCCAGAATGACAAGATCCTCTGCATCCAACGCTACAGGCAAGTCTAGGTGACCAGGAAGGGATGCTTTCTTAGAGAAGAAGAGGAAGAGTGGGAGAATGAACGCCCACTCAGGGGATGAAAGATAGGTAGAACACCACCAGCGAGAAGATTCTGCGACACCAAGAGAAGAAAGAGAGGAACCGAGAATGACGAGATCCACCGCGTCCAACGCTACAGGCAAGTCTAGGTGACCAGGAAGGGATGCTTTCTTAGAGAGGGAGAGGAAGATTGGAAGAATGAATGCCCGCTCAGGGGATGAAAGATGGGTAGAATACCACTGGCAAGAAATTTCTGCGATACCAAGAAAAGAAAGAGAGGAACCGAGAATGACAAAATCCAGCATGTTCAACGCTAGAGGCAAGTCTAGGTGACCAGGAAGGGACGCTTTCTTAGAGATGGAGAGGAAGAGTGGGAGATTAAACGCCTGCTCAGGTGATGAAAGATAGGTAGAAAACCACAGGCGAAAAGATTCAGTGATACCAAGAGAAGAAAGAGAGGAACCGAGAATGACAAGATCCAGCGTGTTCAACGCTAGAGACAAGTCTAGGTGACCAGGAAGGGACGCTTTCTTAGAGAGGGGGAGGAAGAGTGGGAGAATGAACGCCTGCTCAGGAGATGAAAGACAGGTAGAAATCCACAGGCGAGAAGATTCAGCGATACCAAGAGAAGAAAGAGAGGAACCGAGAATGACAAGATCCACCGCGTCCAACGCTACAGGCAAGTTTAGGTGACCAGGAAGGGATGCTTTCTTAGAGAGGGAGAGGAAGATTGGAAGAATGAATGCCCGCTCAAGGGGTGAAAGATGGGTAGAATACCACTGGCAAGAAGATTCTGCGATACCAAGAAAAGAAAGAGAGGAACCGAGAATGACAAGATCCATCGCGTCCAAGGCTACAGGCAAGTCTAGGTGACCAGGAAGGGATGCTTTCTTAGAGAGGGAGAGGAAGAGTGGGAGAATAAACACCTGCTCAGGTGATGAAAGATAGGTAGAAAACCACAGGCGAAAAGATTCAGTGATACCAAGAGAAGAAAGAGAGGAACCGAGAATGACAAGATCCAGCGTGTTCAACGCTAGAGGCAAGTCTAGGTGACCAGGATTGGACGCTTTCTTAGAGAGGGAGAGGAAGAGTGGGAGAATGAACGCCTGCTCAGGTGATGAAAGACAGGTAGAAATACACAGGCGAGAAGATTCAGCGATACCAAGAGAAGAAAGAGAGGAACCGAGAATGACAAGATCCAGCGTGTTCAACGCTAGAGGCAAGTCTAGGTGACCAGGAAGGGACGCTTTCTTAGAGAGGGAGAGGAAGAGTAGGAGAATGAACGCCCGCTCGGGTGATGAAAGATAGGTAGAAAAGCACTGGTTGGAAGATTCTGCGATACCAAGAGAAGAAAGAGAGGAACCGAGAATGACAAGATCCACCGTGTCCAATGCTACAGGCCAGTCTTGGTGATCAGGAAGGGACGCTTTCTTAGAGAGGGAGAGGAAAAGTGGGAGAATGAACGCCCGCTCAGGGGATGAAAGATAGGTAGAACACCACCGACGAGAAGATTCTGCAATATCAAGAGTAGAAAGAGAGGAACCCAGAATGACAAGATCTACCGTGTCCCAACGCTTCAGGCAAGTCTAGGTGACCAGGAAGGGATGTTTTCTTAGACAGGGAGAGGAAGAGTGGGAGAATGAACGCCTGCTCAGGTGATGAAAGATAGGTAGAAAACCACAGGTGCAAAGATTCGGCGATACCAAGTGAAGAAAGAAAGGAACCGAGAATGACAAGATCCTCTGCATCCAACGCTACAGGCAAGTCTAGGTGACCAGGAAGGGATGCTTTCTTAGAGAAGAAGAGGAAGAGTGGGAGAATGAACGCCCACTCAGGGGATGAAAGATGAGTAGAACACCAGAGACGAGAAGATTCTGCGATACCAAGAGAAGAAAGAGAGGAAACGAGAATGACAAGATCCACCGCATCCAATGCTACAGGCAAGTCTAGGTGACCAGGAAGGGACGCTTTCTTAGAGAGGGAGAGGAAGATTGGAAGAATGAATGCCCGCTCAGGGGATGAAAGATGGGTAGAACACCACCGGCGAGAAGATTCTGCGATACAAAGAGAAGAAAGAGAGGAACTGAGAATGACAAGATCCTCTGTGTCCAACGCTACAGGCAAGTCTAGGTGACCAGCAAGGCACACTTTCTTAGAGACGGAGAGGAAGAGTGGAAGAATGAACGCCCACTCAGGGGATGAAAGATAGGTAGAACACCACCAGCGAGAAGATTCTGCGACACAAAGAGAAGAAAGAGAGGAACCGAGAATGACGAGATCCACCGCGTCCAGCGCTACAGACAAGTCTAGGTGACCAGGAAGGGACGCTTTCTTAGAGAGGGAGAGGAAGATTGGAAGAATGAATGCCCGCTCAGGGGATGAAAGATGGGTAGAACACCACCGGTGAGAAGATTCTACGATACCAAGAGAAGAAAGAGAGGAACCGAGAATGACAAGATCCACCGCGTCCAAGGCTACAGGCAAGTCTAGGTGACCAGGAAGGGATGCTTTCTTAGAGAGGGAGAGGAAGAGTGGGAGAATGAATGCCCGCTCAGGGAGTGATAGATGGGTAGAATACCACAGGCAAGAAATTTCTGCGATACCAAGAAAAGAAAGAGAGGAACCGAGAATGACAAGATCCAGCATGTTCAACGCTAGAGGCAAGTCTAGGTGACCAGGAAGGGACGCTTTCTTAGAGAGGGAGAGGAAGAGTGGGAGAATGAAGCCTGCTCAGGTGATGAAAGACAGGTAGAAATCCACAGGCGAGAAGATTCAGTGATACCAAGAGAAGAAAGAGAGGAACCGAGAATGACAAGATCCAGCGTGTTCAACGCTAGAGGCAAGTCTAGGAGACCAGGAAGGGACGCTTTCTTGGAGAGGGAGAGGAAGAGTGGGAGAATGAACGGCCGCTCGGGTGATGAAAGATAAGTAGAAAAGCACTGGTTGGAGGATTCTGCGATACCAAGAGAAGAAAGAGAGGAACCGAGAATGACAAGATCCACCGCGTCCAATGCTACAGGCAAGTCTTGGTGATCAGGAAGGGACGCTTTCTTAGAGAGGGAGAGGAAAGTGGGAGAATGAACGCCGGCTCAGGGGATGAAAGATAGGTAGAACACCACTGACGAGAAGATTCTGCGATACCAAGAGAAGAAAGGGAGGAACCCAGAATGACAAGATCCACCCTGTCCAATGCTTCAGGCAAGTCTAGGTGACCAGGAAGGGATGTTTTCTTAGAGAGGGAGAGGAAGAGTGGGAGAATGAACGCCTGCTCAGGTGACGAAAGATAGGTAGAAAACCACTGGTGTGAAGATTCTGCGATACCAAGTGAAGAAAGAAAGGAACCGAGAAGGACAAGATCCTCCTCATCCAACGCTACAGACAAGTCTAGGTGACCAGGAAGGGATGTTTTCTTAGAGAAGAAGAGGAAGAGTGGGAGAATGAACGCCCACTCAGGGTATGAAAGATGGGTAGAACACCAGAGACGAGAAGATTCTGCGATACCAAGAGAAGAAAGAGAGGAAACGAGAATGACAAGATCCACCGCATCCAATGCTACAGGCAAGTCTAGGTGACCAGGAAGGGACACTTTCTTAGAGAGGGAGAGGAAGATTGGAAGAATGAATGCCCGCTCAGGGGATGAAAGATGGGTAGAACACCACCGGCAAGAAGATTCTGCGATACCAAGAGAAGAAAGAGAGGAACTGAGAATGACAAGATCCTCTGTGTCCAACGCTACAGGCAAGTCTAGGTGACCAGCAAGGGGCGCTTTCTTAGAGACAGAGAGGAAGAGTGGAAGAATGAATGCCCACTCAGGGGATGAAAGATAGCAGAACACCACCAGCGAGATGATTCTGCGACACCAAGAGAAGAAAGAGAGGAACCAAGAATGACGAGATCCACCGCGTCCAATGCTAAAGGCAAGTCTAGGGGACCAGGAAGGGACGCTTTCTTAGAGAGGGAGAGGAAGATTGGAGGAATGAATGCCCGCTTAGGGGATGAAAGATGGGTAGAACACCACCAGAGAAAAGATTCTGCGATACCAAGAGAAGAAAGAAAGGAACCGAGAATGACAAGATCCACCGCGTCCAAGGCTAGAGGCAAGTCTAGGTGACCAGGAAGGGATGCTTTCTTAGAGAAGGAGAGGAAGAGTGGGAGAATGAATCCTCGCTCAGGGAGTGAAAGATGGGTGGAATACCACTGGCAAGAAGATTCTGCGATACCAAGAAAAGAAAGAGAGGAACCGAGAATGACAAGATCCAGCGCGTTCAACGCTAGAGGCAAGTCTAGGTGACCAGGAAGGGATGCTTTCTTAAAGAGGGAGAGGAAGAGTGGGAGAATGAACACCTGCTCATGTGATGAAAGATAGGTAGAAAACCACAGGCGAGAAGATTCAGTGATACCAAGAGAAGAAAGAGAGGAACCGAAAATGACAAGATCCAGCGCGTTCAACGCTAGAGGCAAGTCTAGGTGACCAGGAAGGGACGCTTTCCTGGCGAGAGGAGAGGAAGTGGGGATATATAAAGGCACCGTTTCAGCTGAGCGGGCAAGCCAGAAGCCTGACTGAAGTCGGTGAAGAAGATGGAGGGAAGGTCGAGAATAGGCTGCCAGTTCAAAGAGTTCAGAGAGTAAAGGAAGGCAAAAAACAGGGGCGCGATGGACCAAAGATGGATTTTAAAGAATAGGCAGAATAGTGTCATTCTTAAAAGAAAGCAGAAAAAGCCAGAGGAGTGTGAAGAATTAAAAAAGAGAGGTCAGGTAGGGGCGAAGATGGACGACCATCAAGGAAATAAGCATAGAAGCAGACGCTCAGGAGGGGCAGCGATAGGATCGCCTCGTTGGATCAAAAGCATGAGAGAGGCCTTAAAAACAGGGGAAAAGCAGAAGAAAGAAGAAGACGCTTACGAATGGACTGAAGAAGGTGGGAGATCCAGAGGTTTAAGAGCATAGGTTAAGAATTTTAGAGGTCAAGAAGGAAGCCCATTCTGAGGCTGAAAGTGACACACAGTTGCTGACCCAAAGCAGGCAGCCCACATCAGAATGCATGACATGAAAAGCCTGGGGGTGGGCAGGATGGGCAGAGTCCGACTGGTCCTTATTGGTATTCAGATGCTGCCCCTGGATGTTCTCCCAGTGGTCTTGCTCCATTTGAAGGACTTTGTCTATATCTTGACTCCATTTATTAAGCAATCTCAACCCAGGCCTCCTTTGGGTGCCTACAGATGAAGCGCGCTGCTGCGGCCGCCGTTTAGCCAGTCGTGCTGACTGTTAACCATCTGGCATCAGGCTTAATTTGGTTATATGTGATTTTACGGACCCAAATTTCAGAGTGCTACATTTCACTGCAACCAAAATTCTGAAAAACACCCAATTCTTTTATTTGGGGTGGTCCTCCCCCCAAGCCACCTGTTGTTCTACCCTTATAATGCCACCCCAACCGCATCCTGACTCATTTTAACCCCTTACCCCACTACCCCATATATATTTAATTAATGTTTTCTGTGTTTTACGTAATTATGTACTTCAGTGAATTTTCGGTATTATGTACCACTCTGTTTTGTTTTCGGTAAAATGACTGGGTACCCTTAATTCTAATGCTAATGCTTTGCTCTTGGGCTTGTGCTGGTCATGTTTACAGTTAAAACGCCTGCCCATTACCTCTGAAGGACAAACCATTAGCATAGGAATTTAGCTCAGTGTTTGATCATTAACAGCCAATCACCAATTGCTCAAATAACAATTGGGGGTGAGCCGAAAGTGAATGGTGCTGCGACGTCTTGATGTTATAAAGTTGCCTACCCTAGTTGACAATAAATGCTAAGTAAATTAGAAAAACAAATGGGTGCAATGTGTAGGATGCTCATGACAATGGGCCTCATCACGACTTGGGCGGTAACGGTAACGCTATTAGCGCGGGCGGTATTAGCCCTACCGCCGAACTCCCCGGCGCTAATAGCGCCGGATCACGAGTTCGGCGGTAATGTCAATCCCCATTCCCCATTGAGCCCATTCGGGAATGCCCATTCCCCATTGGGCTCAATGGGGAAATTTCGCGCTAATACCGCCGGCGGATTTCCCGCCGGCGGTAATTGCGCGAATTTTCAGCGGATTTCCCCCCAGCTCAGAGCTGGGGAGAAATCCGCCGAAGACCTGCTTTGGCGGACCCTTAAATCCGGCGGTAATAGCGCTACCACCGGATTTAAGGGTTACCGCCAAAGTCGTGATGAGGCCCAATCTGTCTTGCTTCCTGCATCCGTAAAGTCTGAAGGTTTGCACCTTTTTCACTGACGCTGCATCCTGAAGCCTGGGGGCTTTCCCCCTTCCTCATCACGTGACAAGCACAACGGGAGACAAAATGGAGTTGCTCCATTTCCTGCACTTTTGCAAAACATTATGTAGTGAGGGAATAAACAGAGCGGTGGAAATAGCTGCACATGACGGAGGAAATAAAGTGTTTCTCCTTGACTCTGATTTCAGTTTGATCCTAGGAAAGGTCACCTATGCCAGTGGGTTGGGTTTATGCAATGATAACGTGCAGCAGCACCTTTGAGCGTTCTTCTGAGCAGAATGGTATTACCATAATAAATGATCTTGGACCCAAATAACCGGACAGACTCAAAGAATATTACTACTTTCGTATCAGTTCAGTAAAGTAGGGGAACCTGGTGAACAACAAATCATAGGGCCTCATTACACTGTAGGAGGTAAGGGTTTAATGGTACCAGTATTTTACTGGTACGGGTAAACCCTTACCGCCTTACTACAAGGTCCCTTTGCGGGTTGGAGAATTTAATGCCTTCTTTTTGCAGGCGTTAAAAACCAACCCGCAAAGGGACCAGGGAGCTAATTACGGTACCGCAATTTGCGGTGCCGTAATTAGCACCTTCCCCATTCCCATTATGGGGCAAAAATGGGAATGGGGAAGGGCAATGGGGGAAGGGGGAATTACTGCCCCACCAACCTTGGAATAGGGCAGTAATTCCCCTTTCCACCAAGGCGGTGCTGGTATTTTACCGGCATGGACCAAGGTGCTAATAGCACCTTGGTCCACCGCTCTCCGTGTAATGAGGCCCATAGTCCACACACTCTCAATTACATTTCAGGTCCACAAAGGCTTTATACCTCAATGTGCCTCAGCTATGACATCATCCTACGTGGCAAATAATAAAACCTTTTGGATGAGGGATTGGTTAGGGGAACACATCTACTTATAGGTTCTATAAATGTTAGTAACATCATTGGCTGACCCTCATCTGGCAGGCCTACCTCAAACCTCCCTCCAACTATGTATAATAGAGATGATAGCCGCATTGCAGCAGTGGATTGGCCCCTGCAACATTGTATGTTCACCATCGTATAGGCACTCATGTTAGGGTGCCATCCTCTCACAACCTTGGACATTCAGCTTGTTAGCAACACATAAGCAAAATGAAACTCAGGTGCAAAGAACAACGTCAGACTACTGCCCACTTGCTCAATTAGTCCACCATCTCTCATCAGCCAAGCCTTCCGCCAAAGCTTCTGCTTTGTACTTGACCTTGCTGGATGTTCTCTTCTATGGAACTTTAAGGTTAAGGTTCATTGTTATTTTTGCCTAAAGTGTATGAATAGGCCTTGTTTTCTGGTCTTGCACCATGTGTGAAGAGACCATGATTTTGTCCATTTAGCCTTTTATTTAGTGCTATTTGATTCAATTACGTCAAGTGTCATTAGCCTCTTCGGCATCTGCAGACTTGGTTACTCCGTCTCGCATATGCTTCTCTGCATCTTTAATTGTCAATACTTGGCTTTCACAAATGTTCGCTCATTTACTTAATCTAAGATGAACATGTCCTGCGTACATAGCTTTTCCTCTGTGAGTCCCTTTGTACCCTACAGTTGCTTCTTGCTGTGGCATCCTTGATTCCGGGCCAAACAGCTATCCTTTGTTCGTGCATGAATTCATGTTCCAACGCCTGTCAGCTGTGCAGCCCTGGTCTCTCTCCTTCAAGCTTTTTGCGTACTATTATTTAGAGCCGACGTCCATCTTTTCAACATGGCCGTTTTACCTATGTTATGTTTTCTGCTGCAGCAAGCTTCTATGTGACTCATCTACCTTGCATTTCTGAGTATATACATTTACTACTCATATGGTTACTTATCTTCTTTATATATGATTTCTTCTTGCTGGTATACATGTTTACTTTGCTTCTTTAATAATACCTTCAGTACTCTTATATTGTTTCTGTGTGTCGTCATGTCGCCTCCTTATGACATCACTTTGCACCTGTGAGATTTCCTTCACAGCTCTTCGATATTCAGTGCTGTCTGCAATTCTCCTGCTACCACCTCAGTACGAGGTTACATTCTGTACGGTTGTCTGAGTGCATAACGTTTCTCATATATTCAATGTAGTATTGGAATGATACCTGGTGTCATGCACAGTGTCTTCTTGTTCTTCATCCAGTATGTCGCAGGTGAGGGGGCGGCGTCTATCAATGACATACACGTCTTCTCCTCTGCAATAATTTACTTTGCACAGGCTTGACCACTCCTGATGTAAAAGCTTAATAGACATTAGGAACTTGACCTAGAGCATCAACCTCACATGCCGGGGAGCGGGCTGGGGGGCTATGGAGGGAAGTAAGGAGAGAGAGAAAGCGAAAGGAGAGACAGACAGAGGAGAGAGAGAGAGAACCCAAACACATCTGGGTCAGCCTCCTTAATGTTCTCTCCACATTAGGCTAAAGACATCTTCACCACCTCACAATCTTCATGAAATGGTACCCAAAAATGAAGACCACTGCATCCCTAGCGGATGACAACACAACACATATCAACTTAACGCTGCATAGCACCGCTTGTAGCACATTAGCTTTGGAGAAGTGGTTCAGAGGGTTCTATGTGATATCATCGACAGTCATTTTTACGGCAGGTGTTTTTACGAAAACATTTTGCCGAAAAAAATCATTGACATTTAAATGTTTTTCTATTTGGGGGTTTCCCCCCAAACACCCTTCCCCGACCTGTTTTTAACTGTTCCTGACCCCAGAACTCCTTATCTGGCTTCCTCCACCCCCATAAAATGATGATGATTTTTTTCAGCAAAGGGCCTCATTACGAGGTGGGCGGTAAGGGATTACCGGCACCTGTAAGGGCACCAGTGCCGGTAATCCCTTACTGCCCTACTACGAGTTTCCTTTGCGGGTCCTCCCTTAACACCTGGTTTTTCCAGGCGTTAAGGACGGGACCCGCAAAGGAACTCTGGAGCTAATAACGGTACCACAATTTGCGGTACCGTTATTAGCACCTTCCCCATTCCCCTTGAGCCCTATGAGGGCTCAAACGGGAATGGGGAATGGCCCTGGTGAATGGGGAATTACCGGTCCCGCCAACCTGGAATGGACCAGTAATTGCTCCATTCACCAGGGCGGAGTCGGAACGAGTTTGGAGGCAGCCATGGCGGTAATAGCGCTATGGCTACCTCCAACCTCGTAATGAGGCCCAAAGTGTTTTCGGAGAAACACCTGTCGAAAAAACGACTGTCTATGAAGCAACGTCGTACCGCTGCAAGCTTCCTGTCTGCCATGTTCCATCATTTACACACCCCCGTCCCCGCCCCCATCCCCTCCACAAGCCACTGGCTTCCAGAAAATAATGGTGAAAACATGCTGAACACCCAAGTACCTGCCACAAAACAAAAGGGATGTATCTAAGTATCTGTGTGCGCATGTATGTATTTAGCATGTATGCATGTATGTGATTTTAGCGCAAACCTAGCTAGAATAAACTGGAGCGCTGAACAAAGAACCAAACTGGTACTCAAGACTCAGGGGCTTCCGGCCTGCACTCGCGAACACCACTGGCTTTGGAGCTGCCTCGCCCGCTGCCCCAGCAATGCACCCTGCTGTTTTTAGCTGAACCATGCCTACAAGACTACTTCGCATTGCATTGCATTATTGTTTGGGATTAATTGACAGCACACAACTAATACATACCCTTCTATAAAATCAGAAACAGAGGGCCAGCTTCTCAAAACAGAATCTGGCACAAGTATGAGATGTGCCACAAATGAGAAAGAAACGTGCCACAAGCAGATACGCAGGCAGAAATGCATGCGCAAATAGAACCCCTGCACAACCCGGGTCAAGACAAGCAAACTGGGCGGCCATCTTGTAAATCGGTCAAAGTATGCCTGCCAGAAGGGAGTGCCCAGGAAATAAATGCAAACATGCGCCTTTTCACAAAACCAGTGACAATCTGACTGGCTCCAGAAAATGCCCACCATTTGCTCCAATCACAAACTGGATCAAGCAGTCCAGGAAAGTAAGCAAATGTGACAGTCTACATCGCAAAATAATTTGAAGAAAAATATGTAAAAACATGTGGACGTTTTGAGCTGGGGTATAGCCAGTATTTGCTGATGTTTATCTAATAGGTTTATATAGCATTTAACAGTGTTGGCAATATTATGCATGTCACTATGGTACCAAGGTAAGGGAGGCTATTTGACAAGGCTGCACGGAAAGTTTTTTATAAAGCAATTGCTACAAATACATTTTAAAAACACACATGGCGGACCGATCCAAACACTAAACATATCATAAAAGGGAAGCTCATTCATGCAGGTACAGATCCCCAAAATGGCAGGTCCGGCGGGCTACATGCAGCTGCGTAACGCTGATGGTAAGAAGGCGAAAGAAGATACAGGAGGAGAGCCGCCATCTTTGCTGCCGTGTGTGGGAAGGTCGCGTACAGGTACCAGCTTCCTCCACAGGTGATCCTGAAACTGCTTCCAGAGTCGCAGGGGGACAATAGTGCAACTACCATGGAAGGACGCCCCCCCTTAATCCGCAGTGAAAGGGCTTCTACCCTTACATTTATTTGCAAGTGGCTCCCCCTACAGGATAAGTGGATTCACAGCGGAATGTCAGTATAACCTCACTCACAAGACCAACATGTCTGCAACGTGATTCTCTCTTCTGCCAGCCAATACCTACTCATGCCCCGTGACAAACTGTGGCAAGGGTCGCAGTGAGCCACAAGACAAGTGCAATACATTAGCAGTTTTTATTACAAAGATGGTTTAACAAAGGAACAGGCAATTGCACTGGCAGTGTAAGTGGCGTCCCTGTAGACATTTGCCTCAAGCATTGAGGGGTCCGAACTCGCGAGCCCAGTCTCCACTCCAGCAGGCCTTACATTAGAGCCACTGCAGTAGAGGTGGAGTACCCACACTGTCTGGTATATCCCTGCCCCAGGCAGGGAATAAAGGACATCTGGTGGGGAAGTCAGATTACCCTGATGTGCTCTGACTCCAGATGACCATCTCTCAATCCTTTGCCCACTTGCCACTCCCTACACTTGTCTACTCTCTTCTCCATCCTCCTCTTTCTTTCTTTCTTTCTTTCTTTCTTTCTTTCTTTCTTTCTTTCTTTCTTTCTTTCTTTCTTTCTTTCTTTCTTTCTTTCTTTCTTTCTTTCTTTCTTTCTTTCTTTCTTTCTTTCTTCCTTTCTCTCTCTCTATCTCTCTCTGTCTCCTTCTCTTTTTCTGTCCATACACTCCACCTCCTGAACTTATCGCTCACTCCCCTTCTCCTTTCTCCATCCTCCCGCTTCCTCCTGATCTCTCCGCTCTCTCCACCTCCTGGACTTATTACTCGCTCCCCTACTCCTACCTCCATCCTCCCGCTTCCTCCTGACCGCTCCACTCTCTCCACCTCCTGGACTTATCACTCGCTCCCCTACTCCTACCTCCATCCTCCCGCTTCCTCCTGATCTCTCCGCTCTCTCCACCTCCTGGACTTATTACTCGCTCCCCTACTCCTACCTCCATCCTCCCGCTTCCTCCTGACCTCTCCACTCTCTCCACCTCCTGGACTTATCACTCGCTCCCCTACTCCTACCTCCATCCTCCCGCTTCCTCCTGACCTCTCCACTCTCTCCACCTCCTGGACTTATCACTCGCTCCCATACTCCTACCTCCATCCTCCCGCTTCCTCCTGATCTCTCCGCTCTCTCCACCTCCTACCTCCATCCTCCCGCTTCCTCCTGACCTCTCCACTCTCTCCACCTCCTGGACTTATCACTCGCTCCCATACTCCTACCTCCATCCTCCCGCTTCCTCCTGATCTCTCCACTCTCTCCACCTCCTGGACTTATCACTCGCTCCCCTACTCCTACCTCCATCCTCCCGCTTCCTCCTGATCTCTCCACTCTCTCCACCTCCTACCTCCATCCTCCCGCTTCCTCCTGATCTCTCCACTCTCTCCACCTCCTGGACTTATCACTCGCTCCCATACTCCTACCTCCATCCTCCCGCTTCCTCCTGATCTCTCCGCTCTCTCCACCTCCTACCTCCATCCTCCCGCTTCCTCCTGACCTCTCCACTCTCTCCACCTCCTCGACTTATCACTCGCTCCCATACTCCTACCTCCATCCTCCCGCTTCCTCCTGATCTCTCCACTCTCTCCACCTCCTGGACTTATCACTCGCTCCCCTACTCCTACCTCCATCCTCCCGCTTCCTCCTGATCTCTCCACTCTCTCCACCTCCTACCTCCATCCTCCCGCTTCCTCCTGATCTCTCCACTCTCTCCACCTCCTGGACCTATCATTCGATCACCCTTCTGTATCTACTCTCCAGATCACTCCTGATATCTCCTGATATCTCCCCCTCTACACTCCACCTCCTGATCGTATCTCTCTCTGTCCCTCCCAGGGACGTCAATTCATCAAAATGCCAGGATTGGCGGAAGTGAAATCACATGCCTTGTGACATCACAGCAAGTGATGTCACGTGACCTTCAACCCTGGTGCCATCAGTTGCCATTTAGCCCTAGTGACATCACCAGAGGTGGCTCACACGTGTAAAAACAAAATACATAAACTTAAAATTCATAAAATGCAACATATGTACTAAGCAGTTATTATATGATAAGTAAAGCCCCTCATTTGCAGTTGCTGCACTAATTCAGTATCCAAAATGCGGGTATGGCCAGAATATGTAAGTTACCCCTGTACATTTCCAGATGCTTCGATCATACGTTAAGTGCAACCACCCATGTCCAGTGTCGTCATGCAAAGTCATGTCTCAAACACCTGATATAGTTGGAATATGTAGTGGAGAGCCTCACATGTCTAACGGCTGCCATCATACGTGAAGTGTAGCTTCCAATGTTCAGTCATTAGTTCATGTCCTTTATGCATTGTATAAGACACCACATGTGCATCCTCCCGTGTGACTGCTGCGGCGATACATCAAGAACAACTTCACATGCCCCAGAAATGCCACTTAGTTCACTATATTCATCGCATGCCCACCGTGGGTGATGCACAGTCTCATATATCCAGTGGATGCAATGATATGCCAAGCATGGCCGCAAATGCACCGGTAATGCCAAGGTATGAGAGAGTAATGGAGAAGGAGGCAGTAATGCCAAGGTATGAGAGAGTAATGGAGAAGGAGGCAGGCAAGAGAGAGGATGATAAAAAAAAAGCCGCGTAGAGTGGAGGGAGATTTCAGAGTGACATCACATGGGTCGTGGAGTGGAGGGAGATTTCAGAGTGACATCACACGGGGCGTAGAGTGGAGGGAGATTTCAGAGTGACATGACACAGGGCGTAGAGTGGAGGGAGATTTCAGAGTGACATCACACGGGGCGTAGAGTGGAGGGAGATTTCAGAGTGACATCACACGGGGCATAGAGTGGAGGGAGATTTCAGAGTGACATGACACGGGGCGTAGAGTGGAGGGAGATTTCAGAGTGACATCACACGGGGCCTAGACTGGAGGAAGATTTCAGAGTGACATGACACGGGGCGTAGAGTGGAGGGAGATTTCAGAGTGACATCACATGGGGCCTAGACTGGAGGAAGATTTCAGAGTGACATGACACGGGGCGTAGAGTGGAGGGAGATTTCAGAGTGACATCACATGGGGCCTAGACTGGAGGAAGATTTCAGAGTGACATCACATGGGGCCTAGAGTGGAGGGAAATTTCAGAGTGACATCACATGGGGCGTAGAGTGGAGGGAGATTTCAGAGTGACATTACACGGGGCGTAGAGTGGAGGGAGATTTCAGAGTGACATCACACGGGGCGTTGAGTGGAGGGAGATTTCAGAGTGACATCACACGGGGTGTAGAGTGGAGGGAGATTTCAGAGTGACATCACATGGGGCAAGGGAGTGTAAGAGAAGTGGGTGGAGGAGGAGTGAGGGCGTGAGATGTAGAAGTAGAAAGACGTAATGGGGAGGGACAGGTGGAAGGAATTAAGCAAAAGAGGAGAGAGAAAACCAAGGGAGGACAGGTGAAGAGGGGGTGCAGTGATTACAGAGGGTGGGGTAGAATGAGTGTGGGAAAAGAAAGCATGAGCGGGGAAAGGAAGTTCCCCCATTGCTTCCAAGTCACCTCTTAAGTAAGTTATATTTCACTTTTGAGCTGGGCCGCTCTACCCCCTCACAAAACGAAGCCAACCCTGGCTGAGACCCTTCTGATGGCTCCCGTTGTACTTCCAGAACCCCCTCTTTCGCGCAGTCCACTATACTTGCATATACATTGTACTAAAGAAACTTTGATTCAGTGAAATGTATGACCATGAAGACTCTCCCTCCACTCTCTGCATCCTGCATTCTGCACTGGGTGTGGACGAGCAGAAGCAGAGGCACAGTGGTGATGAAAGTGTAGCTTCTGCCCAGGCAACATTACATTTCACAATATCCTGCCTCCCATCCAGTTATTATGGGTAAACGAGCACCATATTTTGAATCTCTTTCCGTTGTTGGTAGTTATTCGTAAAGTCTTTATGGATTGTAAATTAAAATATTTCATGGATTCATATGAAATGTGTTTCTTTTATATATGTCTTGCTCTCGTATACATTAAGGAAATGGTTAAAGAAGTTGATTACTGGGCTAATGACCTCTCACATCCAGGTGAACTGTGCTGCTTAGACTGCTCTCACATCTAGATGAACTGTGCTGCTTAGACTGCTCTCACATCTAGATGAACTGTGCTGCTTAGACTGCTCTCACATCTAGATGAACTGTGCTGCTTAGACTGCTCTCACATCTAGATGAACTGTGCTGCTTAGACTGCTCTCACATCTAGGTGAACTGTGCGGCTTAGACTGCTCTCATATCTTGATGAACTGCGCTGCTTAGACTGCTCTCACATCTAGGTGAACTGTGCTGCTTAGACTGCTCTCACATCTAGATGAACTGCGCTGCTTAGACTGCTCTCACATCTAGGTGAACTGTGCTGCTTAGACTGCTCTCACATCTAGGTGAACTGCGTGGCTTAGACTGCTCTCACATCTAGGTGAACTGCGCTGCTTAGACTGCTCTCACATCTAGGTGAACTGCGCTGCTTAGACTGCTCTCACATCTAGGTGAACTGCTCTGCTTAGACTGCTCTCACATCTAGGTGAACTGCGCGGCTTAGACTGCTCTCACATCTAGGTGAACTGCGCTGCTGAGACTGCTCTCACATCTAGGTGAACTGCGCTGCTTAGACTGCTCTCACATCTAGGTGAACTGCGCGGCTTAGACTGCTCTCACATCTAGGTGAACTGCGCGGCTTAGACTGCTCTCACATCTAGATGAACTGCGCTGCTTAGACTGCTCTCACATCTAGATGAACTGCGCTGCTTAGACTGCTCTCACATCTAGATGAACTGCGCGGCTTAGGCTGCTCTCACATCTAGGTAAACTGTGCTGCTGAGACTGCTCTCACATCTAGGTGAACTGTGCTGCTTAGACTGCTCTCACATCTAGGTGAACTGCGCTGCATAGACTGCTCTCACATCTAGATGAACTGTGCTGCTTAGACTGCTCTCACATCTAGATGAACTGCGCTGCTTAGACTGCTCTCACATCTAGGTGAACTGTGCGGCTTAGACGGCTCTCACATCTCGGTGAACTGCGCTGCTTAGACTGCTCTCACATCTAGGTGAACTGCGCTGCTTAGACTGCTCTCACATCTAGGTGAACTGTGCTGATTAGACTGCTCTCACATCTAGGTTAACTGCGCTGCATGGACTGCTCTCACATCTAAGTTAACTGCGCTGCATAGACTGCTCTCACATCTAGGTGAACTGTGCTGCTTAGACTGCTCTCACATCTAGGTTAACTGCGCTGCATAGACTGCTCTCACATTTAGATGAACTGTGCTGCTTAGAATGTGCTCACCTCTAGATGAACTGTGCTGCTTAGACTGCTCTCACATCTAGATGAATTGTGCTGCTTAGACTGCTCTCGCATCTAGATGAACGTTGCTGCTTAGACTGCTCTCACATCTAGGTGAACTGTGCTGCTTAGACTGCTCTCGCATCCAGGTGAACTCTGCTGCTTAGACTGCTCTCGCATCTAGATGAACTGTGCGGCTTAGACTGCTCTCACATCTAGATTAACTGTGCTGCTTAGACTGCTCTCACATCTAGATGAACTGTGCGGCTTAGACTGCTCTCACATCTAGGTGAACTGTGCTGCTTAGCCTGCTCTCACATCTAGGTGAACTGCACTGCTTAGACTGCTCTCACATCTAGGTGAACTGCGCTGCTTAGACTGCTCTCACATCTAGGTGAATTGCGCTGCTTAGACTGCTTTCACATCTAGGTGAACTGCACTGCTTAGACTGCTCTCACATCTAGGTGAACTGCGCTGCTTAGACTGCTCTCACATCTAGAAGAACTGCGCTGCGTAGACTGCTCTCACATCTAGGTGAACTGCGCTGCGTAGACTGCTCTCACATCTAGGTGAAATGTGCTGCTTACACTGCTCTCACATTTAGATGAACTGTGCTGCTTAGACTGCTCTCATATCTAGGTGAACTGCGCTGCTTAGACTGCTCTCACATCTAGATGAACTGTGCTGCTTAGACTGCTCTCACATCTAGGTGAACTGTGCGGATTAGACTGCTCTAACATCTAGGTGAACTGTGCTGCGTAGACTGCTCTCACATCTAGTTGAACTGTGCTGCTTAGACTGCTCTCACATCTAGGTGAACTGCGCTTCTTAGGCTGCTCTCACATCTAGATGAACTGCGCTGCTTAGGCTGCTCTCACATCTACGTGAACTGCGCTGCTTAGGCTGCTCTCACATCTAGGTGAACTGTGCAGATTAGACTACTCTAACATCTAGGTGAACTGTGCTGCGTAGACTGCTCTCACATCTAGGTGAACTGTGCTGCTTAGGCTGCTCTCACATCTAGGTGAACTGCGCTGCTTAGACTGCTCTCACATCTAGATGAACTGTGCTGCGTAGACTGCTCTCACATCTAGGTGAACTGCGCTGCGTAGACTGCTCTCACATCTAGGTGAACTGCGCTGCTTAGACTGCTCTCACATCTAGATGAACTGTGCTGCGTAGACTGCTCTCACATCTAGGTGAACTGTGCTGCGTAGACTGCTCTCACATCTAGGTGAACTGTGCGGCTTAGACTGCTCTCACATCTAGATGAACTGTGCTGCTTAGACTGCTCTCACATCTAGGTGAACTGTGCTGCTTAGACTGCTCTCACATCTAGGTGAACTGTGCTGCTTAGACTGCTCTCACTTTTAGATGAACTGTGCTGCTTAGACTGCTCTCATATCTAGGTGAACTGCGCTGCTTAGAC
Organism: Ambystoma mexicanum; assembly: GCF_040938575.1. NCBI lineage: Eukaryota > Metazoa > Chordata > Amphibia > Caudata > Ambystomatidae > Ambystoma > Ambystoma mexicanum. Next base: position 54,283,629 of record NC_090932.1, read on the forward strand.
TGCTCTCACATCTAGATGAATTGTGCTGCTTAGACTGCTCTCACATCTAGATGAACGTTGCTGCTTAGACTGCTCTCACATCTCGTTGAACTGTGCTGCTTAGACTGCTCTCACATCTAGGTGAACTGCGCTGCTTAGGCTGCTCTCACATCTAGATGAACTGTGCTGCTTAGACTGCTCTCACATCTAGGTGAACTGCGTTGCTTAGGCTGCTCTCACATCTAGATGAACTGTGCTGCTTAGACTGCTCTCACATCTAGATGAACAGTGCTGCTTAGACTGCTCTCACATCTAGGTGAACTGTGTGGCTTAGACTGCTTTCACATCTAGATGAACTGTGCTGCTGAGACTGCTCTCACATCTAGGTGAACTGTGCTGCTTAGACTGCTCTCACATCTAGGTGAACTGTGCGGATTAGACTGCTCTAACATCTAGGTGAACTGTGCTGCGTAGACTGCTCTCACATCTAGGTGAACTGTGCTGCTTAGACTGCTCTCACATCTAGGTAAACTTTGTGGATTAGACTGCTCTCACATCCAGGTGAAATGTGTTGCATAGACTGCTCTCACATTTAGGTGAACTGTGGTGCTTAGACTGCTCTCACATCTAGATGAACTGTGTGGTTTATCCATCTCTCACATCTAGGTGAACTGTGCTGCTTAGACTGCTCTCACATCTAGATGAACTGTGCTGCGTAGACTGCTCTCACATCTAGGTGAACTGTGCTGCTTAGAATATGCTCACATCTAGGTGAACTGTGCAGCTTTGCTCACACATCTAGATGAACTGTGCTGCTTAGAATGCGCTCACATCTAGGTGTACTGTGCTGCTTAGACTGCTCTCACATCTAGGTGTACTGTGCGGCTTAGACTGCCCTCACATCTAGATGAACTGTGCTGCTTAGACTGCTCTCACATCTAGGTGAAGTGCGCGGCTTAGACTGCTCTCACAATTAGGTGAACTGCGCTGCTTAGACTGCTCTCACATCTAGGTGAACTGCGCTGCTTAGACTGCTCTCACATCTAGATGAACTGCGCTGCGTAGACTGCTCTCACATCTAGGTGGCATGCGCTGCTTAGGCTGCTCTCACATCTAGATGAACTGTGCTGCTTAGACTGCTCTCACATCTAGGTGAACTGCGCTGCTTAGGCTGCTCTCACATCTAGATGAACTGTGCTGCTTAGACTGCTCTCACATCTAGATGAAAGTTGTTGCTTAGACTGCTCTCACATCTAGGTGAACTGTGTGGCTTAGAGTGCTCTCACATCTAGATGAACTGTGCTGCTGAGAGTGCTCTCACATCTAGGTGAACTGTGCTGCTTAGACTGCTCTCACATCTAGGTGAACTGTGCTGCTTAGACTGCTCTCACATCTAGATGAAAGTTGTTGCTTAGACTGCTCTTACATCTAGGTGAACTGTGCTGCTTAGACTGCTCTCACATCTAGGTGAACTGCACTGCCTAGGCTGCTCTCACATCTAGATGAACTGTGCTGCTTAGACTGCTCTCACATCTAGGTGAACTGCGCTGCTTAGGCTGCTCTCACATCTAGATGAACTGTGCTGCTTAGACTGCTCTCACATCTAGATGAAAGTTGTTGCTTAGACTGCTCTTACATCTAGGTGAACTGCGCTGCTTATATTGCTCTCACATCTAGATGAACAGTGCTGCTTAGACTGCTCTCACATCTAGGTGAACTGTGTGGCTTAGACTGCTTTCACATCTAGATGAACTGTGCTGCTGAGACTGCTCTCACATCTAGGTGAACTGTGCTGCTTAGACTGCTCTCACATCTAGGTGAACTGCGCTGCATAGACTGCTCTCACATCTAGATGAACTGTGCTGCTTAGACTGCTCTCACATCTAGATGAACTGCGCTGCTTAGACTGCTCTCACATCTAGGTGAACTGTGCGGCTTAGACGGCTTTCACATCTAGATGAACTGTGCTGCTGAGACTGCTCTCACATCTAGGTGAACTGTGCTGCTTAGACTGCTCTCACATCTAGGTGAACTGCGCTGCTTAGGCTGCTCTCACATCTAGATGAACTGTGCTGCTTAGACTGCTCTCACATCTAGATGAAAGTTGTTGCTTAGACTGCTCTTACATCTAGGTGAACTGCGCTGCTTATATTGCTCTCACATCTAGATGAACAGTGCTGCTTAGACTGCTCTCACATCTAGGTGAACTGTGTGGCTTAGACTGCTTTCACATCTAGATGAACTGTGCTGCTGAGACTGCTCTCACATCTAGGTGAACTGTGCTGCTTAGACTGCTCTCACATCTAGGTGAACTGCGCTGCATAGACTGCTCTCACATCTAGATGAACTGTGCTGCTTAGACTGCTCTCACATCTAGATGAACTGCGCTGCTTAGACTGCTCTCACATCTAGGTGAACTGTGCGGCTTAGACGGCTCTCACATCTCGGTGAACTGCGCTGCTTAGACTGCTCTCACATCTAGGTGAACTGCGCTGCTTAGACTGCTCTCACATCTAGGTGAACTGTGCTGATTAGACTGCTCTCACATCTAGGTTAACTGCGCTGCATGGACTGCTCTCACATCTAAGTTAACTGCGCTGCATAGACTGCTCTCACATCTAGGTGAACTGTGCTGCTTAGACTGCTCTCACATCTAGGTTAACTGCGCTGCATAGACTGCTCTCACATTTAGATGAACTGTGCTGCTTAGAATGTGCTCACCTCTAGATGAACTGTGCTGCTTAGACTGCTCTCACATCTAGATGAATTGTGCTGCTTAGACTGCTCTCGCATCTAGATGAACGTTGCTGCTTAGACTGCTCTCACATCTAGGTGAACTGTGCTGCTTAGACTGCTCTCGCATCCAGGTGAACTCTGCTGCTTAGACTGCTCTCGCATCTAGATGAACTGTGCGGCTTAGACTGCTCTCACATCTAGATGAACTGTGCTGCTTAGACTGCTCTCACATCTAGATGAACTGTGCGGCTTAGACTGCTCTCACATCTAGGTGAACTGTGCTGCTTAGCCTGCTCTCACATCTAGGTGAACTGCACTGCTTAGACTGCTCTCACATCTAGGTGAACTGCGCTGCTTAGACTGCTCTCACATCTAGGTGAATTGCGCTGCTTAGACTGCTTTCACATCTAGGTGAACTGCACTGCTTAGACTGCTCTCACATCTAGGTGAACTGCGCTGCTTAGACTGCTCTCACATCTAGAAGAACTGCGCTGCGTAGACTGCTCTCACATCTAGGTGAACTGCGCTGCGTAGACTGCTCTCACATCTAGGTGAAATGTGCTGCTTACACTGCTCTCACATTTAGATGAACTGTGCTGCTTAGACTGCTCTCATATCTAGGTGAACTGCGCTGCTTAGACTGCTCTCACATCTAGATGAACTGTGCTGCTTAGACTGCTCTCACATCTAGGTGAACTGTGCGGATTAGACTGCTCTAACATCTAGGTGAACTGTGCTGCGTAGACTGCTCTCACATCTAGTTGAACTGTGCTGCTTAGACTGCTCTCACATCTAGGTGAACTGTGCTGCTTAGACTGCTCTCACTTTTAGATGAACTGTGCTGCTTAGACTGCTCTCATATCTAGGTGAACTGCGCTGCTTAGACTGCTCTCACATCTAGATGAATTGTGCTGCTTAGACTGCTCTCACATCTAGATGAACGTTGCTGCTTAGACTGCTCTCACATCTCGTTGAACTGTGCTGCTTAGACTGCTCTCACATCTAGGTGAACTGCGCTGCTTAGGCTGCTCTCACATCTAGATGAACTGTGCTGCTTAGACTGCTCTCACATCTAGGTGAACTGCGTTGCTTAGGCTGCTCTCACATCTAGATGAACTGTGCTGCTTAGACTGCTCTCACATCTAGATGAACAGTGCTGCTTAGACTGCTCTCACATCTAGGTGAACTGTGTGGCTTAGACTGCTTTCACATCTAGATGAACTGTGCTGCTGAGACTGCTCTCACATCTAGGTGAACTGTGCTGCTTAGACTGCTCTCACATCTAGGTGAACTGTGCGGATTAGACTGCTCTAACATCTAGGTGAACTGTGCTGCGTAGACTGCTCTCACATCTAGGTGAACTGTGCTGCTTAGACTGCTCTCACATCTAGGTAAACTTTGTGGATTAGACTGCTCTCACATCCAGGTGAAATGTGTTGCATAGACTGCTCTCACATTTAGGTGAACTGTGGTGCTTAGACTGCTCTCACATCTAGATGAACTGTGTGGTTTATCCATCTCTCACATCTAGGTGAACTGTGCTGCTTAGACTGCTCTCACATCTAGATGAACTGTGCTGCGTAGACTGCTCTCACATCTAGGTGAACTGTGCTGCTTAGAATATGCTCACATCTAGGTGAACTGTGCAGCTTTGCTCACACATCTAGATGAACTGTGCTGCTTAGAATGCGCTCACATCTAGGTGTACTGTGCTGCTTAGACTGCTCTCACATCTAGGTGTACTGTGCGGCTTAGACTGCCCTCACATCTAGATGAACTGTGCTGCTTAGACTGCTCTCACATCTAGGTGAAGTGCGCGGCTTAGACTGCTCTCACAATTAGGTGAACTGCGCTGCTTAGACTGCTCTCACATCTAGGTGAACTGCGCTGCTTAGACTGCTCTCACATCTAGATGAACTGCGCTGCGTAGACTGCTCTCACATCTAGGTGGCATGCGCTGCTTAGGCTGCTCTCACATCTAGATGAACTGTGCTGCTTAGACTGCTCTCACATCTAGGTGAACTGCGCTGCTTAGGCTGCTCTCACATCTAGATGAACTGTGCTGCTTAGACTGCTCTCACATCTAGATGAAAGTTGTTGCTTAGACTGCTCTCACATCTAGGTGAACTGTGTGGCTTAGAGTGCTCTCACATCTAGATGAACTGTGCTGCTAAGAGTGCTCTCACATCTAGGTGAACTGTGCTGCTTAGACTGCTCTCACATCTAGATGAAAGTTGTTGCTTAGACTGCTCTTACATCTAGGTGAACTGTGCTGCTTAGACTGCTCTCACATCTAGGTGAACTGCACTGCTTAGGCTGCTCTCACATCTAGATGAACTGTGCTGCTTAGACTGCTCTCACATCTAGGTGAACTGCGCTGCTTAGGCTGCTCTCACATCTAGATGAACTGTGCTGCTTAGACTGCTCTCACATCTAGATGAAAGTTGTTGCTTAGACTGCTCTTACATCTAGGTGAACTGCGCTGCTTATATTGCTCTCACATCTAGATGAACAGTGCTGCTTAGACTGCTCTCACATCTAGGTGAACTGTGTGGCTTAGACTGCTTTCACATCTAGATGAACTGTGCTGCTGAGACTGCTCTCACATCTAGGTGAACTGTGCTGCTTAGACTGCTCTCACATCTAGGTGAACTGCGCTGCATAGACTGCTCTCACATCTAGATGAACTTTGCTGCTTAGACTGCTCTCACATCTAGATGAACTGCGCTGCTTAGACTGCTCTCACATCTAGGTGAACTGTGCGGCTTAGACGGCTCTCACATCTCGGTGAACTGCGCTGCTTAGACTGCTCTCACATCTAGGTGAACTGCGCTGCTTAGACTGCTCTCACATCTAGGTGAACTGTGCTGATTAGACTGCTCTCACATCTAGGTTAACTGCGCTGCATGGACTGCTCTCACATCTAAGTTAACTGCGCTGCATAGACTGCTCTCACATCTAGGTGAACTGTGCTGCTTAGACTGCTCTCACATCTAGGTTAACTGCGCTGCATAGACTGCTCTCACATTTAGATGAACTGTGCTGCTTAGAATGTGCTCACCTCTAGATGAACTGTGCTGCTTAGACTGCTCTCACATCTAGATGAATTGTGCTGCTTAGACTGCTCTCGCATCTAGATGAACGTTGCTGCTTAGACTGCTCTCACATCTAGGTGAACTGTGCTGCTTAGACTGCTCTCGCATCCAGGTGAACTCTGCTGCTTAGACTGCTCTCGCATCTAGATGAACTGTGCGGCTTAGACTGCTCTCACATCTAGATGAACTGTGCTGCTTAGACTGCTCTCACATCTAGATGAACTGTGCGGCTTAGACTGCTCTCACATCTAGGTGAACTGTGCTGCTTAGCCTGCTCTCACATCTAGGTGAACTGCACTGCTTAGACTGCTCTCACATCTAGGTGAACTGCGCTGCTTAGACTGCTCTCACATCTAGGTGAATTGCGCTGCTTAGACTGCTTTCACATCTAGGTGAACTGCACTGCTTAGACTGCTCTCACATCTAGGTGAACTGCGCTGCTTAGGCTGCTCTCACATCTAGAAGAACTGCGCTGCGTAGACTGCTCTCACATCTAGGTGAACTGCGCTGCGTAGACTGCTCTCACATCTAGGTGAAATGTGCTGCTTACACTGCTCTCACATTTAGATGAACTGTGCTGCTTAGACTGCTCTCATATCTAGGTGAACTGCGCTGCTTAGACTGCTCTCACATCTAGATGAACTGTGCTGCTTAGACTGCTCTCACATCTAGGTGAACTGTGCGGATTAGACTGCTCTCACATCTAGGTGAACTGTGCGGATTAGACTGCTCTAACATCTAGGTGAACTGTGCTGCGTAGACTGCTCTCACATCTAGTTGAACTGTGCTGCTTAGACTGCTCTCACATCTAGGTGAACTGCGCTTCTTAGGCTGCTCTCACATCTAGATGAACTGCGCTGCTTAGGCTGCTCTCACATCTACGTGAACTGCGCTGCTTAGGCTGCTCTCACATCTAGGTGAACTGTGCAGATTAGACTACTCTAACATCTAGGTGAACTGTGCTGCGTAGACTGCTCTCACATCTAGGTGAACTGTGCTGCTTAGGCTGCTCTCACATCTAGGTGAACTGCGCTGCTTAGACTGCTCTCACATCTAGATGAACTGTGCTGCGTAGACTGCTCTCACATCTAGGTGAACTGCGCTGCGTAGACTGCTCTCACATCTAGGTGAACTGCGCTGCTTAGACTGCTCTCACATCTAGATGAACTGTGCTGCGTAGACTGCTCTCACATCTAGGTGAACTGTGCTGCGTAGACTGCTCTCACATCTAGGTGAACTGTGCGGCTTAGACTGCTCTCACATCTAGATGAACTGTGCTGCTTAGACTGCTCTCACATCTAGGTGAACTGTGCTGCTTAGACTGCTCTCACATCTAGGTGAACTGTGCTGCTTAGACTGCTCTCACTTTTAGATGAACTGTGCTGCTTAGACTGCTCTCATATCTAGGTGAACTGCGCTGCTTAGACTGCTCTCACATCTAGATGAATTGTGCTGCTTAGACTGCTCTCACATCTAGATGAACGTTGCTGCTTAGACTGCTCTCACATCTCGTTGAACTGCGATGCTTAGACTGCTCTCACATCTAGGTGAACTGCGCTGCTTAGGCTGCTCTCACATCTAGATGAACTGTGCTGCTTAGACTGCTCTCACATCTAGGTGAACTGCGTTGCTTAGGCTGCTCTCACATCTAGATGAACTGTGCTGCTTAGACTGCTCTCACATCTAGATGAACAGTGCTGCTTAGACTGCTCTCACATCTAGGTGAACTGTGTGGCTTAGACTGCTTTCACATCTAGATGAACTGTGCTGCTGAGACTGCTCTCACATCTAGGTGAACTGTGCTGCTTAGACTGCTCTCACATCTAGGTGAACTGTGCGGATTAGACTGCTCTAACATCTAGGTGAACTGTGCTGCGTAGACTGCTCTCACATCTAGGTGAACTGTGCTGCTTAGACTGCTCTCACATCTAGGTAAACTTTGTGGATTAGACTGCTCTCACATCCAGGTGAAATGTGTTGCATAGACTGCTCTCACATTTAGGTGAACTGTGGTGCTTAGACTGCTCTCACATCTAGATGAACTGTGTGGTTTATCCATCTCTCACATCTAGGTGAACTGTGCTGCTTAGACTGCTCTCACATCTAGATGAACTGTGCTGCGTAGACTGCTCTCACATCTAGGTGAACTGTGCTGCTTAGAATATGCTCACATCTAGGTGAACTGTGCAGCTTTGCTCACACATCTAGATGAACTGTGCTGCTTAGAATGCGCTCACATCTAGGTGTACTGTGCTGCTTAGACTGCTCTCACATCTAGGTGTACTGTGCGGCTTAGACTGCCCTCACATCTAGATGAACTGTGCTGCTTAGACTGCTCTCACATCTAGGTGAAGTGCGCGGCTTAGACTGCTCTCACAATTAGGTGAACTGCGCTGCTTAGACTGCTCTCACATCTAGGTGAACTGCGCTGCTTAGACTGCTCTCACATCTAGATGAACTGCGCTGCGTAGACTGCTCTCACATCTAGGTGGCATGCGCTGCTTAGGCTGCTCTCACATCTAGATGAACTGTGCTGCTTAGACTGCTCTCACATCTAGGTGAACTGCGCTGCTTAGGCTGCTCTCACATCTAGATGAACTGTGCTGCTTAGACTGCTCTCACATCTAGATGAAAGTTGTTGCTTAGACTGCTCTCACATCTAGGTGAACTGTGTGGCTTAGAGTGCTCTCACATCTAGATGAACTGTGCTGCTGAGAGTGCTCTCACATCTAGGTGAACTGTACTGCTTAGACTGCTCTCACATCTAGGTGAACTGTGCTGCTTAGACTGCTCTCACATCTAGATGAAAGTTGTTGCTTAGACTGCTCTTACATCTAGGTGAACTGTGCTGCTTAGACTGCTCTCACATCTAGGTGAACTGCACTGCTTAGGCTGCTCTCACATCTAGATGAACTGTGCTGCTTAGACTGCTCTCACATCTAGGTGAACTGCGCTGCTTAGGCTGCTCTCACATCTAGATGAACTGTGCTGCTTTGACTGCTCTCACATCTAGATGAAAGTTGTTGCTTAGACTGCTCTTACATCTAGGTGAACTGCGCTGCTTATATTGCTCTCACATCTAGATGAACAGTGCTGCTTAGACTGCTCTCACATCTAGGTGAACTGTGTGGCTTAGACTGCTTTCACATCTAGATGAACTGTGCTGCTGAGACTGCTCTCACATCTAGGTGAACTGTGCTGCTTAGACTGCTCTCACATCTAGGTGAACTGTGCGGATTAGACTGCTCTAACATCTAGGTGAACTGTGCTGCGTAGACTGCTCTCACATCTAGGTGAATTGTGCTGCTTAGACTGCTCTCACATCGAGGTAAACTTTGTGGATTAGACTGCTCTCACATCCAGGTGAAATGTGTTGCATAGACTGCTCTCACATTTAGGTGAACTGTGCTGCTTAGACTGCTCTCACATCTAGATGAACTGTGTGGTTTATTTATCTCTCACATCTAGGTGAACTGTGCTGCTTAGACTGCTCTCACATCTAGATGAACTGTGCTGCGTAGACTGCTCTCACATCTAGGTGAACTGTGCTGCTTAGAATATGCTCACATCTAGGTGAACTGTGCAGCTTTGCTCACACATCTAGATGAACTGTGCTGCTTAGAATGCGCTCACATCTAGGTGAACTGTGCTGCTTAGACTGCTCTCACATCTAGGTGTACTGTGCGGCTTAGACTGCCCTCACATCTAGATGAATTGTGCTGCTTAGACTGCTCTCACATCTAGGTGAAGTGCGCGGCTTAGACTGCTCTCACAATTAGGTGAACTGCGCTGCTTAGACTGCTCTCAAATCTAGGTGAACTGCGCTGCTTAGACTGCTCTCACATCTAGATGAACTGCGCTGCGTAGACTGCTCTCACATCTAGTTGAACTGTGCTTCTTAGACTGCTCTCACATCTAGGTGAACTGCGCTGCTTAGGCTGCTCTCACATCTAGATGAACTGTGCTGCTTAGACTGCTCTCACATCTAGGTGAACTGCGCTGCTTAGGCTGCTCTCACATCTAGATGAACTGTGCTGCTTAGACTGCTCTCACATCTAGATGAAAGTTGTTGCTTAGACTGCTCTTACATCTAGGTGAACTGCGCTGCTTATATTGCGCTCACATCTAGATGAACAGTGCTGCTTAGACTGCTCTCACATCTAGGTGAACTGTGTGGCTTAGAGTGCTCTCACATCTAGATGAACTGTGCTGCTGAGAGTGCTCTCACATCTAGGTGAACTGTGCTGCTTAGACTGCTCTCACATCTAGGTGAACTGTGCGGATTAGACTGCTCTAACATCTAGGTGAACTGTGCTGCGTAGACTGCTCTCACATCTAGGTGAACTGTGCTGCTTAGACTGCTCTCACATCTAGGTAAACTATGTGGATTAGACTGCTCTCACATCTAGGTGAAATGTGTTGCATAGATTGCTCTCACATCCAGGTGAACTGTGCTGCTTAGACTGCTCTCACATCCAGGTGAAATGTTTTGCATGGACTGCTCTCACATTTAGGTGAACTGTGCTGCTTAGACTGCTCTCACATCTAGATGAACTGTGTGGTTTACCCATCTCTCACATCTAGGTGAACTGTGCTGCTTAGACTGCTCTCACATCTAGATGAACTGTGCTGCGTAGACTGCTCTCACATCTAGGTGAACTGTGCTGCTTAGAATATGCTCACATCTAGGTGAACTGTACTGCTTTGCTCACACATCTAGATGAACTGTGCTGCTTAGAATGCACTCACATCTAGGTGAACTGTGCTGCTTAGACTGCTCTCACATCTAGGTGAACTGTGCTGCTTAGACTGCCCTCACATCTAGATGAACTGTGCTGCTTAGACTGCTCTCACATCTAGGTGAAGTGCGCGGCTTAGACTGCTCTCACAATTAGGTGAACTGCGCTGCTTAGACTGCTCTCACATCTAGGTGAACTGCGCTGCTTAGACTGTTCTCACATCTAGATGAACGTTGCTGCTTAGACTGCTCTTACATCTAGGTGAAATGCACTGCTTATACTGTTCTCACATCTAGATGAACTGCGCTGCGTAGACTGCTCTCACATCTAGGTGAACTGTGCTGCGTAGACTGCTCTCACATCTAGGTGAACTGTGCGGTTTAGACTGCTCTCACATCTAGATGAACTGTGCTGCTTAGACTGCTCTCACATCTAGGTGAACTGTGCTGCTTAGACTGCTCTCATATCTAGGTGAACTGCGCTGCTTAGACTACTCTCACATCTAGATGAACTGTGCTGCTTAGAGTGCTCTCACATCTAGATGAACGTTGCTGCTTAGACTGCTCTCACATCTAGTTGAACTGCGCTGCTTAGATTCCTCTCACATCTAGATGAATTGTGCTGTTTAGACTGCTCTCACATCTAGGTGAACTGTGCTGCGTAGACTGCTCTCACATCTAGGTGAACTGCGCTGCTTAGGCTGCTCTCACATCTAGATGAACTGTGCTGCTTAGACTGCTCTCACATCCAGGTGAACTGCGCTGCTTAGACTGCTCTCACATCTAGGTGAACTGCGCTGCTTAGACTGCTCTCACATCTAGATGAACTGTGCTGCTTAGACTGCTCTCACATCTAGATGAACTGTGCTGCTTAGACTGCTCTCACATCTAGGTGAACTGCGCTGCTTAGACTGCTCTCACATCTAGGTGAACTGTGCTGCGTAGACTGCTCTCACATCTAGTTGAACTGTGCTGCTTAGACTGCTCTCACATCTAGATGAACTGTGCTGCTTAGACTGCTCTCACATCTAGGTGAACTGTGCTGCTTAGACTGCTCTCACATCTAGATGAACTGTGCTGCTTAGACTGCTCTCACATCTAGTTGAACTGCGCTGCTTAGACTGTTCTCACATCTAGTTGAACTGCGCTGCTTAGACTGTTCTCACATCTAGTTGAACTGCGCAACTTAGACTATTTGCACAGCTAGGCGAATGGTATTGCTTTGCCATTCCACAATTCTAAGTGAACTGTCTCACTTAGACTGCTCTCATATCTAGTTGAATTGTCTGGTTAGCTATTTCTCAATCATGGTAACCTGTGATGCTTAGACCACTCTTACATCTAGGTGAAATGTGGTGCTTAGCCATTCCCCACACCTAGGCGACCTGTCCCACTCAGCCTATGCTCACAGCTAGGCATACTATTTGCTCAGCCATTTCTCTGCCCCCCCCCACCCAAAAACCATAAGACAGAACCCACATATAGTCTAGCGGACAACTACTCCAACAAAAGAATCAGGACTCTTCTTCCCACCTAATCTAGCCCACCTGCCATCACCCACCCAGTGAAACACAGAGCCCAGCTCACCTAGACCCCAACAAATACTGAGACTACCGTCAACCAACGACCAGACTAAGACAAGCCTGATACCCCTCAACCCAACCACTAAAAGAAAACATGAAAGGAAACAACCACTCAAAGAAACCTAACTCCAAGCCATAGAGGAGAACTATCACAGAGCAGACAGAAACAAAAAACAACAACTCAGGAGGGCAATCACTCCTGCAACCCCCGCAATCACTGGATCTTGCAGTCCCAAATGCAGGCCATAAAAAATGGTGCTGCATTCCTCTTGCAAAGTTTGCTGGGAGTAGTAAACCCTTTTACACCCACCTTATGAGCCTTCTTAATATGTCCGCTTTAGAATGGGTATACTGCAAACTGCCTGGTATACACGTGATTGGTGCGCCCAGAATACTGCTTGCTGCCCACTCTGCAAACAAGCTGATGAGACCCTTATCCACTTTACGTTGTTATGCCAGCCTTTAATGGAGCTACGGTGTAGATATTTATTGCCTCTTTTACTTGGCATAGGGGTGGAGAAGTAAGATGGAATCAATGCAGTTCCTCCTTAATACGATGGAGTGGAAAGTGGTATTTGCCTCTGCCAGGTATGTTCATCGTGCCTGGCTTCTAAGAAGAACATTGTTGGGCATCGACTTACTTCAACCATAGGCTACACTTGAGGCTGCAAGCTGTTCCCGCCCACTGCAGTTCAATTAACTTTTTATAATGCACCTTTTGAGGCTTCGAGCGTTGCTCTCCTCTCAAGGACTAAGCTACATTTGAAAGATGCTTCTTTAATTTACTCTATTTTCTCTTTTTCTTTTCTTTCTCTTCCACAATGAGTGGCCTTAGCCGCCTTGGAATTATTCTCTGTGGTCCTATTGTATTTATTTTAACCTAATTGATTGTGATTTTATCAGTTGTGATTGTGATTTTGTGTTGTGCTGTGCTAAAGGAAAAATCTGAATGAAGTTTTGAAAACGAATCTGTGTCAGAGCCAGAGCAGGCCATAAGCCCATTAAGAAACCTCACTGATCTGTTCAACGACGAAACTAGAACCATTGAACATGCTCAACAAGCTGCACACGATAGGGAGAACGACCAACAAAAACACCCAAAGACACAAGCCAGAACAAAACAAACAGCCCTAGAGGAAACTACACTGCAACCTAATCAACGCCAGATCGATGTCCAAATGCGCAAATGCGACCCACAGTCTACTTTGTGACAGGGGAATTCACATCCTATTCATCACAGAAACCTGGCTAGCCGAAAACTACAAAGTGATCCTACACAGCTGCCTACCTAACAACTTCAAATACAAACAAACAAACAGGAAAGGGGAAAGAGGGTGAGGACTCACAGTAGCCTACAAAGAACACCTCACAATAAAAACAGCCGACCTTTTAAAAATCCACAACTGCGAGTCCCTTGTCCTTCAACTCACCACAAACCCACAATCAAACCCCACATTCATTCCAATCTATAGGCCACCAACCTATGACGCGACCTTCGCAGACACCTTCATAGAAGCAGTCACAAACCCAGCCATACAGCATGAGCATCTGATCTTTCTCAGAGACTTTACCATATGGTTCGAGGATGAGAACCCCAACTCACAGAAAACATTAATCAAGCAACTCGAGATCATTAATCTTCAGGGATGGTGAAAGGATTGACACACACAGCAGGGCACACCTTAGATGCAATTGTTGCCAATAAAAACATATCACAACTTCACCACCCATCCAAATACAATGGAGCAACCAACTCATTGTCCCTTTTGTGATCCAAATACCATCAAAGTCTCCTAAAGAACCCCTAAAAAACCTACCTATTTGGATGAGAAACTGGAGAACCATCAAGAACAGCAACTTAGAGGAGCGACTAGAAATCTCGAAGCCAGAGACCACATCATTGGATGCAACAGAAATAGACAAAACATCAAACCTAATCCAGAAATGTATTGCAGAAACACACCATCCCAGCAAGAAAGAAAGCAGTGGCAAAATAGTACATACCCCATCTAAAAGTGATGAAAAGGATTAACAGAAAACTAGAACAAGAATGGAGAAACAAACGCGACCCAGAAAGAAAGAACAAAATACCTACTACAAATCCGAGCATACAAATTCGAAATTTTAAAAGCAAAAAAGAAATACTATAACGAGCGGATCAAAAAAACCACCAACACTCAAAAAGAATTATTCAACATCATAAATGAGATGAGAAACCCACCAGGATACAACAACGCACTAACACCCTCCCAAAGACTATGCGATGATCTTGCAGACCACTTTAAGAACAAAATCACCAGCATACACCGAACCAGGAATTGCAACAGCACTATGGGATGACCTCAAGATGAACACAGACTCCAGCATCAAATCAGCACTGATATTACTAGATCTCTCAGCTGCCTTCGACACAGCCAACCACAACATCCTAATAAAAAGAATGGAAGAAATAGGGCTCACTGACACACAACTGCCCTAGATCAAATTGTTCCTCACAGAAAGGAAAGAAACAATCTGGTGAAAGCCTTTCAAATCCATGCCAAGGAATTCCTTCTGTGGAGTACCACAGGGCTCCTCACTATCCCCGCTTCTTTTCAACATCTGTATGACACTGCTAATCAACCCCATCAAAAGGCACGGACTAACATGGCGCAACTATGCAGACGATGCACAGATCATCTTCAAATTCTGGGACATACAAGAAGAGAACGCACCCCTAATATAGTGTCTCAAGGAGCTCCACCAATGGATAAACATTAACAAACTCAAAATCAATCCTGACAAAACTAAAATCATGATTACACCGGAAGACAGGGGGAACGACCAGCACATAGCATGGCCGATAGAGCTGGGAAACCAACCGATGCCATCCAAAGCTACAAAAATCCTTGGAATGCTCATGCCCAATGAGTTAACACTCAAACCCCAAGTGAATGCAATAATCTGGAAATGCTTCTTCCTCCTACAAACGATTAAAAATGAGGGCTATTTATCTCAGTTTAGCCTTCTGGGCAATAAAATCCAATTGCGGCAACGTATTCACATTAACCAACTCCCACCTCCAAAGTGAATTACGGCCACCAGTATACTACCACCTGTACCCCTTGCAGAAGCGGGACCTTCCAAATTCGCTAAGTGTGCAGGTAAAATTTGGGTTCACAACTTCCCCCATAACATATTTCATAAAAATGAACTAAACTTTAACCTTGCCTGGGTTTCCAATTTTGGCATTCCAAGTTCAAGTCGCTGTGCACGTTTAGGTGGGCCTGGCTGGAGGCCAAGGCGTTTTTTCAAAATGTTATTCTGTGAAACCTCCAACCTTGCACATTTAGAGTACCCCCATATTTCACTCCCATATAGCAAGACGATCCCTACATTGATTTTATATACCTCTAAAATATGTTGCAGAATACAATCACCAAATCTATGGCACAATCTTAAAAGTCCCCTCAGCCTTATTGTAGCTTTCCTACAAAGCATATCTAGATGTTTCCACCACTTGCATTGTTTTCAAACATAACACCTAAATAACAAAAGGAATCCACCACCTCAGTCTTCATATCACCTAAGGCCCAAGGGTACGTAATGTTCCGTTCCTCACTCCTGAAAACCATAATTTGGGTTTTATTCCGATTCAACTTCAACTTTTTATTATTGAAGTAATATTCTGCATATTTTAAACTTTGTTGCAAACCCCCAGGTGTCAAATCAATTAAGACTACATCATTCACATATAGTAAAGATTTAAAAGGCACCTTTCCCAGGACTGGATCAAATTTTGCGGCTGGTTCTGCCCCGAGGGATCCTCTCAAGTGTTCACCACCCCCTTCAATCTGGGCCTCGAGGGCCAGAATCCTGATGAGTTTTCAAGCTATCCCTCATTAATATTCATGAGGAAACATTGGCATGCATTTAGAATCATTGTATGCAAATGTATCTCATGAATATTAATGAAGGGTATCCTAAAAAACCCAGCATGGATCTGTCCCTCGAGGCCTGGAGTTGGACAACCCTGCTTCTTACTTATAGGACCACCTACAAGAGCATACATGTTACCTTACAAGGGGACATATAAGGTGAAATGTTACTATTAGACATGTGTCCGAACCTTCTGCAACAAGTTCTGCACAGAGCGTGTACACAATTCCTCTGGACAAGGCTGGGTGGTCATTAACTACTGGACCTTTCTCTTCTGGGGTCATTTCAACAAATTCCAAATACAGCTAATTCAGCATCTGCCTGTGCTGTGTGTGATTATGAAGTCTTCAGATTGTATTATCTATTTATTTATCAATACATTTACCTTTGATGAGCATGGCTACAGCATTTTATTGTGACTGATCCTGTATAATGGCTTTTCAGTTCTTGTGATTGAAGCAGGGGTGGTTAGTAGTCGGTTACATGTCTTTATAACGAATCATTTTATAATGAATGCACATATAACGAAAATGTTATATTGACAAAACATACATTTCTTTTTTCTTTCTTTTTTTTGGGAGGGTCCCCCTCCCAAATCCCCATTTTGCACCCCTAAAAACCCACCCAACCTTTTGCCCGCAAGATTTAACCCTTTACCCCACCCCACATACATTTTCGTTATGTTTTCTGTTATATAATTTTCGTTATATCTCCATTCTATATAAAATGTTCATTGTTAAGGCTGTATGCCGGCCTGGTCCACCTTGAGCACGTGGGATCTGAGGGGCTGGCTGTATAGGGCGTCCCACACAGGATCAGAACTGAGATGTTAAAGCTTGGGGAACAGGTTCCAGCTGAGCGCCAGCACTTCACTGTGAGAGAAGACCTACCTCCTCTGGGCTGGGGCCTCCCCGCCGGCTGTCAGTGAGGTTGCATAGCGCCAGCGTAGCCTCAATGGTGGCAGATGCATAACTGGGGTGGGGAGGCCTGCATTGATAGGTGCAGGGAATGTTATGTAAGAAGCTGTCTCTGCAGTCTCATTCTGCGCCTTCCGTAAACAACTGAAAACGTGTCTCTTTACACAGGAGACTCGCTACTAACTCTAGACTACCAAGTAGCAAACTAGTCGCATAAGTAACAAGCCAAGTAAAATGCCACTATGACCAACTCGACTTACTCTGCCTGTTTTCTTTGTGTGCCACGAGGTAACCCTGTACTGTTTTGTACTCTTCTGTAAGAACAGCACCTAGATGCCATTGAGCTGGGTGCGCTATATAAATTGCAAAATAAATAAATAAATAAATAAATATGCTGACCGCAGAGAGATGCCCCATTGCACCTGGACTTCACTGTTTGGCATATAAATAATGAAGCGATACTTTAAATGGAGGCTAAAATATATATCATATGTCTCTTCTTTTTAAGTTGTTGACTGCAAAGCTCCTCGACCGCTGGAAAACGGACACGTGACATTTTCTACCACGAACAATCGTACCACCTATCAGTCAAGCCTCCAGTATTCCTGCCAGCAGCCGTTCTACGAAATGGTCCCTAACATTACAAGTAAGTGTGTATACCACCAGGGATAGGGTGGCCAGGGGGCTGCATGCCACCGGAATCCAGTCCTCAGCTGCCCTTTCACAAATCATAGCGGTTTGAAGTTCTGTGCTAATGTGTTCTATTGAAGTGAACCAAGACTACAACTTCCAGAATGCATTCGGTTTTTGTGTTTTTTAATGCTAGCATGAACGGGAAAAAGGGAGATTGTGTTGACATGGAGTCAATTGGTCATCAGAATCGGGTATTGACTCCTACGGTAGTGATTTGTCAGTGAATCACACACTCTTGCACCCAGACACACTACAAATTATAAGGAGCTGAAATTAGCTTTTATACAAGGTCAATCAGGCGCCTTTGCCCTTCATTGCAAGTAAACAGTAATGAAACAGTAAGAGTGCAATATACCCAGTGGTATCGAGGGCCAAGGGGCGTTACCACCCAGTTATGGTTGGAGGAGGTGGGCATTATTGTTATCGGCACATGGGCCTATTTGGAAGTATAAACACGCATTGGCAATGCCAACATTTTTGGCTTTTGCATAGATATGGGACAAGCATTTGCCAGGCACAACCGTGATAGTACTATCTGGCTGTTAATGGTAGCAGCTGCAAAATGGTGCAAGCACCCGGGCATATAATGTCAGTATCTGGCAAATGCCTATCTAATATCTATATACAAGCCGAAACTGTTGGCTTTGCCAATGCGTGCCTTTAGAAGAACTTCAGTGAAGGCATACCACTCATAAATCAAGTGGCTGAAGGCAGACCTAGTTAAGACATCTTTATTACACCAATAGTGCGTTTGCATCTCCAATTAAAGCATTACCTCTCAGAAAGCGACAGTGAAGAAACCCTGACAGGCACCTCTGGTGGAAACCGGGATCCTAAGGCTTGATAAAGCGAGCTCAAAGTAATCCCAGGAGGGTGTGTTTTGAGTGGGGAGGGGCAGGAAACGGGTGGGAATGGCCATGGGGATTAGCAGGTAATGGGCAGTCAATAGGTGGGTAAATAACCAAACAACACTTAAACGCATTGTCTCCCTCCTCATATGCCATCTCCCTCTAGCAACTGTACTCCAATGCAATAGCTTTGGCTTGTATGTGATGCTAACGTACCACCTTATAGTAAAACTAAAAATAAATGTGCGGCCAGTGGAGGCAGGGATTTAGAACAACAAAATATGGCCACCATGGCGATGAAATTCAAGGCTTTGAGTGGAGCTCGTCTTCTATTTCCATGGCTCAAAAAGGCCAGCAGGGGCTTGAGGTGCAGCGTTGCGTGTGGGAGAATGGAAGCCGACAGAGGGCAGTGGGGGTAGGTTGGAGTGGGGAAGGGCTGGGTCTTCGAGGGGAAGGACAAAGAGTGACTGCTGGAGACTTGGCAAAGTGTGGTCTGTTTTTTTTTTAAATCAGTTGGTTTATGTTGCTGGAGTTTCTGCTATGACTTTCCTCTTCATCTCAAACAGCATGCACACCAAATATACATGCTGCTGCCAAGACCACTGTAACTGGGGCATGACCCCTAGATTGGGTGTAAACCTGTGATTTAGGAGCGTTCTCAATATCTACTCAGTCCACAATGAGAACTGTATGAATAATCCCACTCACAAACACACACCCACACACACACACACACAATGCCTCCATTACTCGCTCACTCCAGAATTAATTAATTTGCACCCTTAATCACCCACTCACTCCACCACTTACTCACTCCAGCACTCATTCACTCACTCACACATTCACTTCACGACTCATTCATTACCACCCTGCATCACTCACGCACCATTAATGTATGAAATCACGTAATCACTTACTAACTCACTCCAGAAGTCATTGATTCAATCAGATACTCACTCCATCCCCAGAAGCCATTTGCTCACTCATTCACTCTCGAGGGATTGATATCTGTAGCTTTTCTGGGTTTGGCCTCATTTAGGAGGTTATCAGTCCAAAGTGCATTTAGATTATGTAATATTAAAAGTCTTTTATACTGTGCACGTCACCACCACAGTGGGTTATCCTCACCAGGCTGTGTCTGGATAGTGACCTGTTGTGTTTCCCACTGGGGCAAATCAGTCTATGGTATATGGGAGAAAGATACAATGGGAATACTTGATGAGGGAGGGGCAAGCAGGAAAGGTAAAGAGGTGAAGAGAGGAACAGATGGCTGGATACAAGGGGGTTAAGGGAAATAATAATTACAACTTTCTCACTGCTAAAGCTCATTCGTCAGCATAGTGTCTCCGCCATAATGTTTACGCAAAATCAGGGAAACAGCCAAGAAGACAGAAATACGAGCAAGAGGTTCAGTCCCAGACAGTTAATTTGAGACCACTGACCACACTTGATTTCACTCCAGACCGAAAGGCCCTCCAGACTGGTTCCACTGGTATATTCCGAGTTTACAATAGGATTCCAGAGTTGCGTCACTGGGCTTCTGCCCACTTTACAAAGTTGTGCTCATTCCTTCCCCAATATCATGGAACTGGTGAAATGGTCCTTTTAGTTTGAGCTCATATGTGATTCTTCATCGAAGAAGGAAAGAAAGCGTATTGGGATATTGTGCCTGAGTTCGAGTTTGGTGGTAATTTGGCAGAAAACATACTGAATTATCACCAAAATTGTTTACTGTAACTGCCTCTCGGTTCTGTGGATTTACTGCGGGATTATCAGTGGTGGCAAGGTGGTGTTAATCCCCATTTTTGGTGTTCATATGACTCCATGCCGATTTTGGTGGAATTGTCCAGAGCGGTAATTCCACCATGGTAATTCCACTGATTTTTGGCATTAAATTTGAGCATTTACCTCCAGGATGATGCTGGAGCTAAATCGTCAGAATTCGGCTTTGCAGTTAAAATGGCAGTAATTCTCTTACCACCAATCAAAGTGGCGCAAATGGAATTATCGCAAAACCAAAGATGTGATGGCTGGAATGGTTAGAATTGATCGTAACCTCTGGCATTGCTCTGGGCAACCCTACAGACCATCGTTCTTCACCTGCCAAGCCATCACGGAAAGGGGAAAGACCAGATACAGATCAGGCTTGGTCCCAACTCAATCGGGTTAGTCCAGGCCCAACTGCTTGGCCACACCCCTTCTGCACGAAAGCACAGTCGCACACATTCAGCACGCGCTGCTCCTTCAAGGCCTGCAAAATGCTTGCTGCCCCACAACCATTGTCATCCTGCTCTTTTAACCAGAACATAGAGCCTCTCACCAGCATTCATGCAACTCTGAGCCTTTCACCAGCATTCATGCAACTCTAAAATTACACGACATAAGGACAAAACCTTGCACCTATTGGTACTCACAGGAACTCGTGAATAGAACACGGACCAGCCACAGGGCAGAAAAAGCCTGGAACCCAATGAAATCCTGTTAACACCCAATTTGATCGCATCAAACTGTCCGTATGGATGTTGGGATCGCATTGGGTGTTACCGTTATATGCACGGCCGAAAATACTGAACATGAGGAACTGGGGCTGCGCGGGTTTCCCCTGCTCCACATGTTCGGTATTTTGGGGTTATGGGGGTGTCCCCAACATCCTTAAAATTGGCAGCAGGGGACAAAAATTGCTCTGGCTCCCGTTCACAATGAATGTTCAAAACGGAGAACCGAGCAATTACACTGCAGGCAGTTTACTCACGAACAAATTGTTCGTGAATAAACAACCCAGATCTGAAATCCTAACCTGATCTTGATGTACTCAGTCTCTTGCCCAGCATCAGCTGCACGCTCATGAAAACATCCGGTCCACATGCTATACCGCTGAACCCCAGATCTGGGGCGACAGAGCGCTGTACATGCATTAGCGAGAACACGTTTGGGAACAGTGCAAGGCAATCCCAGAGCAGTGTTATCTAGGGCAGGTCACACCTAGGAATTCCCTAAAAGCAGGCCTGCAAGTTATTTTCTGAACTGCAGGAGCGTTGAAGCTGTCCTGGTAGCATGCATGATGCTGTTCCAGTATGTTGGGTTCTAGCAGGAGAAGAAGTGTTTCCTGGCCTTGTCCCTGCATGGCAGTTTTACTTCATGCCTTGTGCTGGCACTATTGGCAGCAAGGTAGGCAGACCTTTGGGCAGTGGCTGCCTTGTATTCGATTTTAATGATAATCCTTGCCAGGATAAATAGTCAGTCAAGGTCACACAAAATGGGGGTGATGTGGTTGAATTTCTTGGAATCTGTTATGAGGTGTGCTGCAGCTTGATGGACTGCCTCGGGAGGGTCCAGGTGTAAGGCAGGGAGACCAGTGAGGAGGTCATTCCCCCCCATCAATCTGTGCAATCACGAGGGCCTGCACCATGATCCTGAGGTCCTGTGGTGGTGGAAGGGCGTAATCTTGCGGAGCAGAGAGTGAGCTGATACCAAGCCGTCTGAGCCCTTGTGTTAATATGCTGCTAGGATATCTTACAGTCTGTGGTGAATATGAGCACTCTGTTGGGGGAAAGAGTTGAGGAGGGAACCCACTCAAGTGGAGGGCATTTAGCATCTTTGGATGGGTGGCTAAGTGAATACATTCCATTTAGGTGTTTATTGAGCTCTAGGCATGCACATGCCATCAACATTTGAATGCTAGCAAGACATGGCTACCTCTATAGTACTTGAGGCACAGAACAGAAGAATACACTCAGGCACTTACGCAGAGCTGCAATTCTGTGCCACCACCCATTACACAATCAGGGGAGAAAATGTGATGCCAACAATACCTTTTTCATCAGCAACATTTCCAAAATCAGAACTGAAATTGACAATGCCGCCCTATCCAACCCAGCTCCTACTCTGATCCTGCCGTAGGAGGTGCTGAAATGGTCAACATTTGGGTCCATATCAGGCGACAACTGCTCTTTCATCCTTACCTCCATCAGACCTACCATATATGAGGAAGACATCCTCCAATCCTTCTCAATAATTGGTCTTACCGGAGTTCTCATGCGGTTTCGGGAGAAGAAATAAGTGAGGTCCTCCCTAGTAGCCACCATCTCTGCCTGGATGGAAAAGGCAGAAAGGGGGGTGAGGGGGAGTGCCCTGAGAGGAAGAACAAGGGAAAAAACCTCTCTTGCCCAGGTGTTGATGGAAGACTGGAGTATCAGTACTCGATTAGCTGGCAAGATGAGGTGGCAGAGGAAGCAGGAGGGTGCCACAGAATGGATGCAGCAATAGGAGAGGAAGAACAGGGGCACAACGCTGCAGGGGTCAGGTAAGAGAAGGCAGAGGGGGAGCACCAGCAAGTAACCAGGAGGAACAGGAGACTAAGAACAGCGGAAACAAGGAAGCTGCTGCAAGCACTACAGGAAGAAAAGACAAATATAAAGGTAACACAGGAGCACCATGCAAATGGGTAAATTGCCAAAGAATTTGCGACGCAGTGACCCTCTGGAGTCGTTGCTGTTTTATTCCAGCGTTTTGAGTCGCATCTGCCATGTTGGTTGTGGCGTCCTGACGTGAATGGTAAGATGGCTCGCCATCTTGGAATGGGTCTGTACCGGCACCACAGATGCCATAGGGACCAGTGTCCACCTGGTGTCATGCCCCTCCTCCATTTTCAAATGTATTGAGGGGCACACGTCATTGCCCTAACTCTAAATAGTCAATACCTCCATTTCCCAAGGGACCTTCCTTTCCTCTCTCAAATAAGGGTTTCTAAACCCACTTCTCAAGAAACCGAACCGGGAAGCAGACGAGCCTTCAAATTGCCATCCTATTGCCAACCTTCCATTTCTCACAAAGGTGACTAAAAAAACACTGATGTACAGCTGCATGAATTAGCCTACTACAGGACTCCCAGTCTAGGCTATAGTGAGACCAAATCAAAAGGCCTTGTCCCAGTCAAAAAATGCTCCTAATTATTCTCTGACAATACATAAATCATAAAGCTCTGCTCCTGCTGTAACCCAGGAGAATGACTCCCTTCCCAGGAGAATGACACCCTTACCAGGAGAATGACTCCTTCTCCTGGATGTAAAGTATCGCAAAGATTCTCAGGTTGTTCAAAACAAAAGTTCCCAAAATGTTCAAGCTTCTGAAAAGAAAGAAAAAACAGTTCTATAGGCTCCATGTGGGGCTAGGAGAATGACTTCCTTCTCCTAGCTGTGCCCCCAATGTCCTGTACAGTTCTCTGCAACACTTGTAATACCCTTACCGTGGTTTTCACTGACTTAACTTTTTAATGTTATTTCATTCGTCCCCACTGGGACGACGAAGATACTCCCTGAGTCCCTCTTGACTCTCCAGCACCACACTCTTGCGGAACTGGCCAGAGAATTGTGTTACAAAATGGTCACTACTCTGTTGACTTTTTTTTTTGACTGTTTACAATCTGGCATCTTCCTGGCCCCCTCCCAGACATATTCCTGTTCCTGTTACCTTCTCCCGAGGAATTCTTCACCGGTTTCGTCAGGGCTCGCGGGTCCACTTTCTCCAGGTTTTTTTCTACAGCCTTCTTCTGTCTACTGGCCAGCTAATGCTGTTCTCTAGCACCTTGAAGCGTATCGTGTGCTTGATAGAATTGCCAAATATTGATCTCAGACCCAAATAACCACACAGACTCAGAATATGACAAAGTACTACTTTATTATAAGCTTTAACAAAGTAGGGCAATCTGGCGAACAACAAACTTCAGTTCACGCACTCAAACTTCAGATTTGTTTATACAGAGGTTTTATACCTCAATGTACATCAGTTATGATGTCATCCTAAATGGCAAACTGTAAAACCTATTAAAGGGAGGGATTGGTTAAGGGAACATGTGTACCTATATCTCATATAAGTATTAGTAATATTACTGGATGCCCTTTATCTGGTGGGCACGCCTTGAAACACCTCTAAATACGTATAATACTGATTATACCAGAATAATAGCAACGGGTTGGCCTGTGCAACATTGTATAGCATGTTGCCCCATAGACCCTTTGATTGGTTGGCATTCTCACCCAACCTTGGACTTTCGTCTCATTAGCATCACGTAAGGAAAACGAAACCCAGGTGCCGAGAGCAACTTCAGACTACTACCCACTTGCCCAATTAGTCCATCATCTCTCATCGGTCTGGCCTTAAGGGTGTCCGGTCAAAGGGTCGACTACAAAGGGTCGAATGGTCAAAGTATCGACACCAAAGGACCGAAAACAAAAGGATCGATTTTTTTTTTTTAAATTTTTTAAATTACATTTTTTTTGTGGGGTTTTCGTTTAGGGAAAAAAAGTGGTTTTTACCCCCCAAAAAGAAAAAGTAAAAAAAAAAACTTTTTTTCGATCCTTTTGTTTTCGGTCCTTTGGTGACGATCCTTTGACCTACAACCATGTTCTAAACCAAGGCTTCTCCTTTGTAGTTGACCTTGCATCCTGTTCTCTGTTCTATGACTTTCAAGGGAGTGTAGACAGCATTAGCTTCGTCTAGAGCTTAATGAATAGCCCTTGTTTTCTACGTCTGAATCACCTGTGAGGAGACCACAAATGTGTCAATTTTGACCTCTTATTTATTGCTATTTAATTTAATTGTGATGGGTGTTATTACTCCTCTTGGCCTCTGGAGACTTGATCACTCCACCTTGAATATGCTTTTCGCATCCTTGTTTGTCCAATACTTGGCACTTGCAGATGTTTTCTTCTTTGCTTAATCTAAGAGAAATATGTCTTAGGTACATGCTTTATCCTCTTGACTCCCTTTGTACCTTACAATTATTCCATGAAATAGCATGCTTGATCTCAGGTAAATAGACTCCTCTTTTTTCCACACACAAAGCTGTTTTTCCAGACTCTCCTCACTCTTCAGCCCTGGTCTGTCTCCGAGGTAGCTTGATTGGATTCAACACAAGTTCAACATCCATCTTTCCATCATGACTGACCTAGCCACATTATGTTTTCTTCTGCAGCAAGCCTCTCTATGACTCATCTACCTTGCGCATCTGCATATATATACACTTGTTAGTCAGCAGGTTACTTGATCTTCCTTGCATACATGATTTATTCATATTTGATTACGTTTCTCTTGTTACTTCAGTTACGTCTTCACTCTTAAGTGTTTATATATCATTTCAGTGTGTCTTTGTCTCACCCCTTCATGACGTCACTCTGCCCTTGTCTGATTTCACATATAGCTCTTCGATGACCAATAGTGTGCGCAGACATCCTTCCACCCTTTCAGTGCAAAGGTACATTTGGTACAGCTGTTGGAGTGCATAAAGTCTCTCATACACTTGATGCGGTATTGGGATTATACCTGGAGTCCCGCATTGGGCTCTTCTCCTGCTGTCGCAGTATTATTGAGGTGAGGGGGCGGGAGCTAGGGATGACGTGTCCACCTGCTCCTCTACACTGCTGATGGTCTCAGCGTAGTTGACAGACTTCTCAGTTTACCCACAACAGGTCACTCCACCACCATAATCTCCTGCCTTCTCTACAAATTCGCCTACATGGCTGTGCTGTAGGTTACGATAGGCAGTTTCAGCATTGTTGTCGGACATCACGGTCCACCCACAACAGGTCGCGCCACCACCTCTCCCAGTTCACTACGCCGGTTCCCAACTGACTCGCAAGATGCTTCTTGGGAGTCCCCTTGCTTCTCTCTACAACTTTGGAGACGTGCCTCACTGCAGTCTCTCAAAACCTATGTCCAGTCTTATGGGCTTTGCTGTGGCCTGTTCAGTCGCCGGCTTCTTCATCTGGACGTATCAAAGCTTCAGAGTTGACGAAGATCCCCTTCTTCCTTCTTCACTCATACTTTTGGAGATTGTAATCTCCCGGTCTCGCTGGAGTCCTGCTGACTTACCCTTCTGTCTCACTCTCTCTTTAGTCCCACTCCTGTTTCTATTTTATATAGTGTGGCCCTTCCAAACGTAATGTCGGATTGATTGAATGTGTGGGAACACTCTTCATGCTTCTCTGTAATGTTCTCATGCTAACATTCAATAAAGGGACAGTCTGTTTTCCTTCACTGGTCTTCCTTCCAGCACTGTTAAAAGAAGGGCTATAATTAGCTAATCGGTCACTTTTCAAAACTCTTCATAGATCTTATAGGCTTCAGAGTCTAAAGGGAGCAAGAAAAAGAAACTGTTCCACCATGGGGTGAGAATTTATCCGTAGAAGGATTTGGCGTAATTACTGCCCTCTGGGCTTTAGGGTTAGAGAGGCCTTGTCCCAGACATGCATCCATGTCGCCAGGAGGGGAGTTCCTCCCCATGAGGTCCTCCCGCATGCTACCAGTCTTAGGTGGACTGTCGGTTAGCAGCCTCCGTGGCCTCATATAAAGTGGGTCCCCTCTCTGGAGAAGCAGTACCCACAGATCAATGACCTGCACAGTCACCTGTGGGTTCCCCCAAGGTTCCATCCTATCACCAGTCATCTTTAGTCTCAGCATTGGAGACCCTAGAAGCACTCACTGATGCACTCCATGCACCAATGTGTGGCTGACACACACCTACACCTGAAGGATATCTGCAGCAAAGTCATCTTATGGTTCAAACACTGCCTGACACCAAATCAGTCTTGGATGATAATCTCATAACACCCCTCCTTGGAAGCCCAAATAGTCAAACACTCAACGAATTGTGACTGTCTGTCATAACATTAAGGGGAGCACGCCAAAGCTAGCCACAAGTGACAAATCACGAGGCTCCACTATTGATTGCAACCTCTCTTTCAGACCCCACATCGCCAGAAAGTCCCACGCAACCCGTGACCAACTAGCACTAGAACAAGAAATTGGCTCTTCGCGCCACCCTCAGAATTCAGGACCCATGTACACTCACTGGACCTACGACACTTTGATAGTGGAAACACACACTCTTCTTTGACAGTCCCACCTCCACTCTCGCAGGACTGTGTGCGTACATCGTGGGGTTACCAGACATTTGGTCGAAAAAAATTGGTCGACCAGACAAATGGTCGAACCAATTTGGTCGAAAACTAAATGGTCAATTTTTTTTTTTTTTATTTTAACCCTTTTTTTAATTTTTTTGGGGGGGTCCACCCCAACCCCCTTTTTTTCTCTAAAAAACCCTTTTTTTACAAAACGAAAACCCGAAAAAAAAATATATAAATAAAAAAAAAAAATTCGACCATTTGGTTTTCGATCAAATTGCGTCGACCAAATTGCAGTCGACCAGTTTGTAGTCGACCAAATGACTGGACACCCATCGTGCCATAGCCAGACTAATTGATGGCATCAAAAAATATGATCACAGCTGCCCCTCACCTGGGAAGCTACACTGACTTCCATGGCATGCCTCAATAAACTTTCAGAAAACTTGCATCAAGAACGGGGCTGTGGCTGCTCAAATGCCAACGCACCTAGTCAGGAAACGGCTCCAAAAGCTGCAATATTGTGAGGCTGGAAACAGAGAAGGGACAACAACTCCTCTCCCACTTCCCCAGTCTTCATTTGTTTACACCTTAGAGGCGTGTGGGGCATCCTTATAATCCAGGTGGGATTGTGGGCCTCATTCTCTAATGTAGCAGTTCAAATGTTCACACGTGAAAGATTTCCACCAATATCCAACAAATCTCTCTCCAGATCCTCCCCCAGTATAAGCTTCTCTCGCTTAAACCGTCCCCAAGTCATAGAGTGTATGGGTTGTCATCACTATTGGAGGTTCTCCTACTTTCAAAGACTAAAGTGAAGGGCCTGGTTACATATTCATATGCTCCGGACACACGATGGCAGCGCACCTCCTGCATAACCTGGAGATGTTACCAAGAGGTCACCATAGAGTAGGTGACTTAGTGGAAGGATAGCCTACTGATGCTGGAGAAGACATGACTCCGGCCCTTTGACTGGCAGAAGCATGGGTACGTGCAGAGGAGTTGGACGCCCACACCATCACTCAAGAGGAAACACATGCCTTACACTGTGCGCCTCCTCCCCCACGAGTGTGCTGAATATCACTGCTTGGATAGAGGAGTATTGCCAGAACATCACACTGTACGTCCACTTGTACACTTCAAGAGCAGATAAAACATCATTTGTTTCATCACCAGTTAAGTTGAGGTTAAAATATGAATGCAACATGCACTAAGCAGGGACATCATTTTGTTACAAAGTCGGGGGCAGCGAAAGTGACATCTTTCGCCTGATGATATCACAGGAAGTGACAACATAAACTTTGACCAACATGACATCACACAACCTTTGATCTGGGTGACATAAATGGAAGAGACATGCCTAATAAAAACAAAATGTAAAATACAATATGCATGCATTAATAACATAACAAACAGGTTCTCAAGTAGACAAAAGACCATTTCGGTTATAAACCATATATTCTCTAGGATGCTGCCTTGCTATGTCATGGGTACAGTCAGGTCATGCCACCCAAAATACATCCTCCTGGGATCTCTTTGAGCTAGTTGTATCAAGCCGTACCATCAAACTGTGTGCTCGAAGTTCATGCAAGTGTTTATTCAAAGCAGTCTTCTGAGTGTTTTGGCCCTCATTACAACTTGGCCGGTGTGCAATAAACATGCCGGTATTACTGTATACTTACACGTTTCTGCACCAGCCAAGTACAAGTTGGCTGATGGGCTGGAGGAACCGACCAATCCCTCATGGAGTCCTATGGAACTCCATGGAATGGGGATTTACCACTGTTACCCGCATTCATAATCCAGCAGTAATTCAACTGGACTGAATGCCACTAAGGGTATACCATTTGCGGGTATCCTGGTGAAATTACCGTCAGGATATCGGCAAAGTTGTAATGAGGGCCTAGCAGGTCTGGTTTTAGCAACTCGACTTATAAGAACTATGTGGGTCCTTCACTGAAATCCTGTTCTAAACGAGTAATGACAAAGCCAACTGTTTTGGCTTTTGTATAGGTATTAGGCATTTGCCAGGCACTGCTATTAGATGCCTAGGTACTGACACCATTTTGCAGCTTCTAGAAGAGGATGAGGGAGCAGAAACAGGGGAAATAGACTTTATTTTTACACTAAGGTCAGAATCTTTGAGAATGGGAGCACAATCTGAGACAAACCAGGAGCGGGAAATACTCGTAATAAACATTTCAGACTCATTAAGACGAGGAGGCAGCCCTCAGTCACTGGCGTACCAAGGGCCCCCGCAAACCCCATAAGAGACCCCAACCCCAAAGTCCTAAGAGAGGGCCGTTCAGACTAAAGAATAAAACAAATAAAAACATTTTTAAAAATGTAAACACAGAAAAAATAAATTATTTCTTTTTGAAGTCATTCTGCCCTCATAAAGAAATGATTTCTGTTACGAACATCGTAAAAGAAATAATTTCTTTTTGAGGGTAGAGTGACTAGAAAAAGATACTATTTCTTTATGAAGTCCAAGGGCTCCCCGACCCCATGAAGTGGAAGCCTCTAGGCTGGAGGGCTAAATGTCATGGGGTGGGGGATCCTTATGACTTCAAAAAGAAATAGTTTCTGTTTGAAGTCACTCTGCCTTCATAAAGACATTATTTCTGTTCCGGTTCCGTCCTTTAACGGAAATAATTTCTTTATGAAGTCAGAGTGACTTCAAAAAGAAACCATTTATTTTTCAAGTAATGGGGCTCCCCTCAACCCCATTACACGGACGCCTCCAGATCCTCTGCAGATAACAGGAACACGCATTCCTGGCTGCTGCAGGGAGCTGAAGGTCGCGTTCCCTCGACCAATGTATTAAAGGTAAGAACATGTATGTTCTTTAAATGTGTGTGTGTGTGTGCATGTAAGTGTGTATGTGTGTATATATATATATATATATATATATATATATATATATATATATATATATATATATATATATAATGCAATGTGCATTAATGAGTGAGTGCATGATGTAGCCTGGGTATGCCTGTGTGAGTGCATGGTGAAAGGGTGCACACTCAAATGTATGGGTGGCTGGGTGTGAGTGTATGGTGAAAAGGTGCACACTTAAATGTATGGGTGGCTGCCTGGGTGTGCCTGTATGGTGAAAGGGTTCACAATTAAACGTGTGTGTGTGTGTGTGTGGTGTGTGTGTGTGTGGTGTGAATGGTGTGTGCGCTTGTGTTCAGGGGCTCAATGAAACCTAGATTTCATGGGGGGCAAGCCTTCAAATGTTGGGAGAGGCACTAAACTTCATGGGCAGTGGGGGAGGGGCAAACTTATTTGTGTTGGGGCGTCTGTTTAACCATTCTAATGAGACTATTCTAGTGCAGCTTCAATGTTACACACAGTTAACTCTCTCCATTAAGTCTGGAAGTGCCCACGTATGGCCTGTTGTGAGTATGAGCTGTCTCCTGTCCGCTCTCTACCCTTCCAGTCACTACCCTGGCATGCAAGTACTAAACCCACATCAAGATTTCAACTGCCTGGAAACTAACAGTGAAATGCTTTACATTACTAATTGCCGGGCCTGTGTTAATGGCGAGAGACAGGCACTGTTTAACATCTGTCCTGTTCTGTCCGGCAACGGCTTTGTAGGTCAGCCAGGTTGACAAAATGTCACAGAGTGCGGGAGAGGACTGGAACCCAGTCAGATCAATGGTGTTGTGATAAAACAATCATGATAAGTGTTATTGCTTCGACTGGCATTTTGGTGCAGCCAGCCAGTAAAGATGATTACTTATGGGTAATCTTCATTACTCATAGCCCCATTCTTCCTCACCGCAGTACTTGTGTATGAGGCACTTTGCCTCATACACAAGTACTGGCATGAGGTAGCAGGACATGGAGGTAATGCCTAGCTTAAATTACCTGTAATCTTTTTTACTCCTAGTCCCACTCTTTCTCGTCCTAGTACTTACCTATGAGGCAAGGTGCCGCATACGTGAGTACTGAGACAAGGAAGAGGGGCATAGAGGTAATTCTGGGCCGATGTGGTGATTTTGTGGGTTGGAGGGAGAGGGGATGTGTGGGGGCAGGGATTGTGCTATACATCGTAATGGTAATCCATCTCCAAGCTAAGCAGGCATAATATGTTATTAGTCGCTATAGGGGCATTTTAGTGCAGCCAGTCTAGACATTTCGTTGTTTGTCTTGAATTTTTTTAAACTGGGCATCTCTGCTAAAGCAGTTCTGCTAAGTGTAATTACCTGGCTAGAATGGCATTTGGGTTCTGTCAGTCTAGCCGTTTCTAACTGGGACATTATATATTTTACTGGCCATCTATGATAAAACAATCATGATAAGTGCTATTGCTTCGACTGGCATTTTGGTGCAGCCAGTCTAGGTATGTCTAAATGTGGCCTGGCATGCTTTACTGTAATATGTTATTATGGGTCTAGACTGGTCTACATTATGCAGCCAGTTGGACATGCTTTCATTGTGGCATGGCATTTTGAATAGCAAAGCATTATAGTCATTAAAGCATTAATGTTCCTGTGCACTCTTGGTGACTCGCATATATTGGATTTTTGGTTGGGTGTCACCCTACAAAACAATTGCAAACAAGCCAATTTTTCTCAGAAAGTGTGCTGTATAATGCATTAAAACACACATATGTATGCTTTTCCTAGCACAGTGTGTGGCGCGCCCCTGAAGCAATACGTTTGTGCGTACTGCACAAGCGTGGTAATTTAGGCCGGCCCAGAATGTGGCACACCACGTGATTTTTTGCTGAGCTGGCGGGGGGGAGGCCTCAGCATTGCTTGCAGGGGGGCCCCCCATATTTTGTGTTACGCCACTGTCCTCAATAAAGGGTTAGGGTAAAACATCTTTATCCTTTTGAATTACAAGAACTGTATGAGCAAGCTACTTATGAAAGAACTTTTCAGAGATAGTGAGACAGGGCAATCTACCAACGTCACAGGTTTAAGGAAGCCATCCATGTTCGTACCCCCCTCTCAGACGCACTCTGCAGAATCATACATTTCTGAAAGGAGAGTCGTGGCAGATGTTACCAGATTACAGCAGAAACAGAGAAACGGTTCTCCAATCCTGGATGATCTGTCTAAAAAGCAACAGCTCATCATTAATAGCGCAGATAAGGCTCGGGACACTGTGGTCCCAAAACCAAGTAGACAATATCAGGGAAAGCAACAGACAACTGCAAGATGAGGACTGTTACAGGCGGTAACGATCAGCCCCCTTCATCCCCCTCAAGGAATGTACAACAATGACAACACTAAAAGCGGCCGCGAGGAACCGGATCAGGAAAGGGGAGCGAGATTTTCTAATCCAGGAGGAACCAAGAGTTCTGTGTTCTTACTGCTTTCCTAAGATCCATAAACACTTACCCCACCCACCTGGGTGCCCCATGTATCGGGTATTGACCAATGTTCCCTCTAATCATGTTTCTCTATGTGCAGAACCAGTTGGCTGTCGTGCGCACATTATTTTCCATGTGCACCACTGACTAATAAGGTAAGCCACTTTGTGAGCTACCGTTGTAGAAGATAGTTTGGAAAGGAATTTCCAAGTGATGGTAACAGTAATTTGTTTGGGTTGTATTCTGGCGGATTTACGCCGGGATACCACCCCAAGTCCTAATGAGGCCCTGTATGTTTTTTGCCACTGGAAAATCACTCATTTGTATTACAAAACACAAATATCTTAGTTGTGTTCCCAGATATCTTGCGCAAACAATATTTATTCTTAAAGAAATGTTTCTTTGTATTCTGATTTTTCAAAAAAAGGGAATTTTATTCTTGATGTAATAATCTTGTGGTCAGCCGACACATGTTTTGACCTAAGGGGTCTTTAGCAAGGGTGGTGCATTATTGTTCATTGATCGCAAGGTAGGTTGGCTCTTGGTGGTGGGTTGGGGTAGGTGGGTTCCACTCCTTGAATAGGCTGGCTCGTTAGCCTTTTACTGCTGCGAACGACGTCCCTGGTGTTTGTGGACCTCCAATGTCTCGCGTCATAACTGATGGCGCCGTCAAGAAACTCACACAGAATACATTTGCCGATGCATCAATGGCAATTAAAAGCAATGGGTCAAATACATGCTGAAAGGAGTTCAAGTGCCACTGTAATGAAGGCCAGGAGAACATGCGTCTAATAATTTGTGTAAGGATGATAGCTGCATCAGAATAACTGCACCTTAGAATATGATGATCCAAAATTCTTGTGCCTCTGCTTACTATCCACGTTCTCCTGTGGGTAGTGATAAGGCCAGCCTTAGAGCTAAGAGACATATGCACCATGCACTTTTACTCCCTAAAAAAGGAAAATGTGCCTTACAAAAATTCAACCCATAAAGCTCCACTGATATGGTTTCGAATTAGTGACCAGCAGAGCAGTGGCTTAGGAAGGAAGGAACTCTACTAATATTAATGCCGATCTCATAAGGAATCTTGTGGGGAAAGAACATCTGTTAATAAGCAGAAAGTTTCCCTATTGGCAGAGCTTTGACTCCAAGTAGGGAGCAAAATCTGATCAGAGCCCTTCTATACCCCTGACATAGGGGGTGAAATGGCAGGGCACATAATAAAGTGCATAGATTTGCCCACCCTTCCGCACCACAGCCTAAATAAAATTAAACAAGAACCTTACTGAGATTAATTATGGAGCCCTGTTGAAGAAAATCACACATATATGCCTTTTAGGTTAATTGCATGAATTCATCAGAGATAGACATTTTTTAGTGCCTTCTTGTATAACTATGGATCCCTCCTCTGTAATTCTTTGTGATCAGTTAAAGAAGATGCAGGGAGATGCTAGAGACTGCACACACAGAACACATGGTTATATTGAAAAGCCCTCAGCAGTTGAGCATAGAAAGAAAAATAAAGTGCTGTTGTCTAGATGGGCACTAGAATCCTTTAGCAAACACGCAACACATTTCCTTCAGTGTACTGCCAAAACGTCTGACTTGGTCTTTCAAATTTGCTGCTTACTTCATCACCCGCAAGGAGTGATGCTTCCACCCTTACCCTTCCCCGGCCCCTGTGCTTCCCTCCAATACTAGTTGATAGAGCACTGTAAAAAGTGAGGGATTGTAGCAGTAAACACTCACTGGGATATTTGCAGACCCACAATATTTTGCAAGCAAGGCATATTTAAATACCACAACATATGATGTGCATTTTAAGAATGTCATGACTCTGCAGGTACACAATTCTTTTGCAGTGCATACAGGATTGTTTGCAACATACCCCACCCTTATATCATTGTGTAGGATTACACAAGTGCTCAGTGAAAATGTTTTTGTATAGAAGCGACTTATCATATAATGTGTGAAGGTCTATGCACAAAGGAACTCTGAACACTTGGAAATGATGCAGATTGTGTGAAAAGCATTTTCCTGCCTGAATATCCGGTGCCCTGATACTATGGACGAGTAATCCCAGGCATAGTCCATACCCATTATCCCTTGTAGGTCAATTAAATGATATTGCAATGTTGCTCTCTTCTTATGGGGTAATGTCAGTAATGCTAAAGTAGGAGACGCTGAGCATCACATTTGTCTTCTTTAGAGCGCAAATTAATATTTGAGTTTCATAATGCTTTAACTTACAATAGGGCCGCTTCAAAGCAGTTGTGTGACATATGTACAAAGAAGAGGAAGTATGGGATTTGGTTACACATCCAAGTAGCCTGCTTAGTTACAGTCAGAGTCCGATACTTGAGCTGGTAGTTAGATTGGTTCCATGTGTTAATATCCCCTCAAAAATATCACCATACAAGAATTGAGGCATATTTTTGCAGCAATATTAACCCATTAAACCTGTGGGGACACCCCCGCAAACCCCATATCATTTTAAAGGGGGTGGGGGACACCCCGCTTCCCCTGCTCCCATTTTCCCCCAAAATTATCCCCCCTAATAATATCGCCTATGGCCGTTCCTGAAGACCATATCTATGGCAATATTATTGGTGGGGATAATATTACCTGATACCGTTAATAATATAGTGTGGGTGACTCTTTTGGTAAGGCAGAATGAGTAACAGAAATTCTGGAGCATGAATGTTATTCATGTTACAACAAACATAAAACAAGTGGATGTAGGTACACTTTTGCTAATGTCAGGTAATTGCTGTGGCTTGTGCCTTATTAAATCTTTTTGAATAGCTAAGAATTGCCTGTGTGCGCTGCTAAAAATATTCTGAGCGGCACCCAGAAGGAAGCTGGGCAAGCACACATGCGCACAGCTTAGAGGGAACATTGGTATTGACCCTGTTTCTGAACCATTGTCGAGGGGATTCGCGGACCATTATTAGAAACCTTTAGTGGGCAAAATGCACTTGTATTTGAAGGATACTACAGAAGTCATGAGCACCTTTGAGAATGTGGAATTTGTTCCAACCACACATTTACTCATTGGCCTTGACATAGTCTCCATGTACACCAAATCAATTGATGATCATTTGTTGTGGTGGTGAGGCCAATAAGTTATCAAACTGTGTATGAACTATGTATCACGGCTCAGAATAGCTTTGGTATGTTGTTCAGGGTAATTGACTGTGTGGCATATTAAATACGCTCTGGTATTAGTTCAATTCTTAGACTGCTAGAGAGCAGAGTGACACCGCCTTTGTTGAGTACATATATTATCACTATGTTTCACCACCACAACCTGTCACTCACCGTCCCCCCAACCCCCATCCCCAAGGAGCCATTGCCTGCTTCTTCTCTTTCACACTGCTGGCTATTCCATCAATGTAATGCCCTCAGCCCACCCTCCCCGCGTAAAAGTAATCCAAACTACGGAAGCTATTCTAGACCAGGCTCAAGCTCGACTTGCTGGCCTGCGAGGGGGCATGCCCCCATTCCTTCCCCATTCATCTGACCACCAAGCCTGCCAAAATGGTCACCCATCCGTAATCAATAAGTCCCCAAACACGGATCCCCCCCATCCCATCAGACTCCCGAACCTTGCCTTAGCACACATGATTCAATTTAACATACTGTTTGTGTGTGCTGCATGGATGTAAATACTGTCCCAAGCTGTGCTGGAAATGGAAGCAATTTGCTGGGGGAACCCTCTCATCCTTGCAGGGGCAGGGCCGTGCGGAGGAGGGGGTGAGGCCGAGGGCTGGGGCCCAAGGCTAGGTCACGCAATACAGTGGCCTTCATTACAAGTCCGACGGTAACCCTGCTGGTACTAGCAGCGGGTTGCCGCCGGATTCATAGTAATTTACTGCCGCTTGACTTCCCGATGCCACTAACTCATTCCGAGTCCAGCGGCCCGGGAAGTCAGGTGCCAGTAAATTCCCGTGATAGGACTCTATGGGAACGGGGACACAGAAGCACCAGCACGTTGCTAACAGTGCCAGTGCTTCCGTGACGGGCTGCCTACCAAGGCCGCTCCACCCGGCGTGGTCAGACCTGTCGGCACAGCGGCCACAGCAGGCAGACTCAGAGTTTGCCAATCTGGAAACCCTTGTTTCCAGACCGGCAAACTCCTAATGAGGCCCAGTGTCTCTACATTGAACCCAATCCTGGCGATTTGCCTAAAAGCAAAGAGCATTATGGGAACATAAGAATGTCCACAATTTTAAATTTGAAACATGCCTTACAGTGATTCCGTAAGACACCCTTTTGAGCGTATAATGGAAGTTGGACTCTGCAGTTTTGATTGGTCACACTACTCACCCTGAGAATAATCCTTCTGTACATTGCAGGACATAAAGAAAAGTTTGGACAGCTGCGGCAAGTATGTCAGGTTTTGGTTTGGCTGCTTGTTGAAACATAGGCTACTCCTTCATACGATGAATCCTCCAGGACAGATCTTGCAGGAAGTAGCCTGTTTTGCGCAGGGCAACATTCCGGCCAAATTAGTGTCTTGTGCCAGCCAGGGCTTTAAGTGGGCAGGGGAAAGCCAGGTCTCATTAATCTTCCCTGGCAGCCTTTATCCCTACAAACCTACAGAAGAAGTCTTTTTTTTCTATAGCCTGAAGCTCTCACTCATGTGGAAGAGATTCAGGCTTCATAAAAAAATGCCTTTAATCCATAATGGTGGCGCCGCACCTGTGAGGCATCCCTTCAAGCAAAAGATTATGTGGGCTGGTGCCACCCTTATGGAAGAAAGGTGAGGCAACTAGAAGCAGAGCCCCTTTTTCCCAAAGCCTGAAGCTACCGCTCATTCACAGGAGCTTCAGGCTTTAGGAAAAAAGGCCTCCGCTTCCAGCGGCCTCCCCTTTTCAGCCTCAATGATGACTCACCACCACCATTAAAGCTGAAAAGGTGAGGCGCTGTCCCCTGCCAGGCAAGCCTTTTGCAGATAAATGCAGGGGGGGAGGTGCTGGTCTCTTCAAAGGGGTGCCTGTAGCCCATTAAACCGGCTCATTTTCCAGTGCCACTGAAGGCACTGGTTCCGGGCGCAATTCCTGCGCTGATCCCAAGGACTAAAAGGCATATCTCACCTATGTCTGTTCCCTTGCCACAAATTGTCCCCTTGTCTGTAGCATGGCCTTCACAAACGGTTCACTATGCTATCGACTCCCGCTGTGTCTTTCTAAATCCAACCTGCCCTACCGTGTAGAGAAATGTCTGCCAGACTATTAAACACTAATGAAATCAGCAGCTGTCGAGCTTTGATCCCTCGATCCCTCCTGCCTGGTCCCCGTTGGCTTGCTAAAGAATGTTTTCTGGGAAAGGCTTGTGACCACAGACTTTAATAAAGCCCACCTTGCACCGTGTGACGTCACACTGATGCTCACCCAACGCTCAGGGGGACTCATTACCAGCATGTGGTATTCTGGCCCTGAAAAAGCTGGCTGGGAGCGAGCCCCCTGTATTGATTAGCATGTAACAAGGAAAAGGTTACGCTGCTGTCCCAGCTCCCCTGGGCGGGCCCCTGCTACGGGTTGGTGGGGCTTGTCATCGCCGAGTGCTCGTGCCTCCCAGACAAAGAATACGGGCAATTAGACCGTATGATGGCCGCCGCCGCCTGCCTTCCCAGAGCCAGCCAGGGGTGGTGGGCCAGCGCCTCTGCCAGGGGTCTGTGGGCCGTGCGGGAAGCAAAATGGTGGTGTGGGGCTGGGGTTAGAGAGGGGCCACGCAGGACATTTTTGTCAGCCTCACCTCAGCTTTCCCTATAGTGTTGCTCGTGAAGTATGAAAGGCCCGCACCTTTTAAATCACTTAAATATTTTCTGAAGAGTACAATCCTAACAGCCAACTCCAGAGGCATCCCGATCAGACGTTCAAGTGGTCTTGTGGGTGTCTCGTGAGGCGGTTCGAATCCTGGCTTCTGCAACCTATTTAAAGCAGCTCCAAACAATTAAAACACTTGAAGGGTGCAAATGGATTTCCCAGGCCCGTGCAGGCTTATTTTTTTTACCGGATCCCAAATTGTGTTGCTATGGCCAGCAATGTGTGATGAGGCACGGCAGTTAGTTATATGGACGGCACACAGTGCTTCGAGGCCATAACAAGGCAGTAGGGCGCTACAGAAATATCAAGTAACATAACAGTGGTCTAGGCCCTTTAGCTCAACATAAAAGCAGCAAGATACGCCTTTTCTATTAAAAGAGGACCTGCATGCTAGCCCTTTAACGAATCATTTTGACGAACCTCCGACCTTGCAACTGAGCTTAGGGCCCTTTAGGAACATGCATGTGTAATGGATGGGATCACACAGAATAATGCAGAGTCCAAGTAATCGAACCAACTCAGGAAGTTGGCAAACTACTGTTTTATTAACAATTATCTAAAACACGAAGTTTACAATGAACATCAATGGACGGACGCTCTTTTTAATACCAAAAATACATCAGAGGTGACGTCCTACCATGTGGTAATAATGAAAAACCTATTAAGGGTCGGGATTGTCTAAGGGGAACATCTAAGTATATTTTTCTGTAGGAGCTAGGATTGTGATTGGCTGCCCACTATCAGGTGAAACAACATATGCCAACCTCTATAACATGTCATCTTCAGAAACATTAGATACACAGTTTCTCATTGGTCTTCATACTATAAGGTCCTTCGTTATACGGACCAGTACCATGCCTGGAGGATTTGGTTCATTTAGCAGCATGTAAGCCCAGACCCGGTGCAAGGAGATGGGGCATGACACTACCTCCCTACCCAATAAGCCCAGCATCTCTCATCGCCCAAGCCTTCTGCCATGAAGATTTTCTTTATACTTGGCCTTGCAAAGTATCCTTGTCTTTGAGAATACATGGGAGTGAGGGCACTCACTATTGTGTCTACGACTCCAAATTCGAACTCTATTTTCATCCTTGGCTCATGTGACAGGAGACCATGATTTAGTCCATTTTATAGGTTTGAAATGCTCTAAATGAATTAAACTTGGCACTCTTGGTCTTTCTTTGCATCTTAACAAGGGATGATTCATCCTCTGCACGTTCGCTCATTTCCGGAATAGATAGCTGACCGTGGCTGCTTCAGTCTTAACTCCAGACCAGGCAACCTCGCCATGCTGCTCCACAATTCTGCTTATTTTTGCTGCAACACAGTTTTCCCTTCCCGCTTCATAGGTCCTAGCTTACTAAATTCATGATACCGATGTCCAGCTTCTATATAATGGCGGCTTCGCCTGCGTTCTGTTCACTGCATATAGCCATCTTCTCTGATGACTTAGTCTATCTTGCCTTTCTGCATCTGTACATTCATTGAACGGTCGATTTTCTGCAGCACCTTGTGCATGTTTAATCTTCTTCTTTGTATTTAAAAGCTCACTTGATTCTTTACATCGTCATTAGTTTCTTTAGGATCTATATATTCTCTTCAGTCAGTATCTCGAGACGTCGTACATACTTTTTATGACGTCACTAGCTTCTTTTCTCTGTTCTTTCTTATATTCCTTTAGGGAGTTCCTCCCTTAGGTTGTCATCCCTTCGGGATACATTTGGTAGGGTTGTCTCAACGGGTAGCTTCTTTCGAACACACTCTGCGGGACTGGCACAACGGCTGGTGGCAAACACGGAACAGTCTCATGTCTCCAACCTATGGGCTACAGAACATAAACGTAGTCCCGTTACAGGAGCACTTTGTTTCTTAATTTATTTATTTACAGTGTTTTGCATGGCATACATGCTGGTGGGGCTAGCAGAGTGTATTTGCAAAGGAGGGGAGTGAGGAAGAAATACTAAAATTGATGTGGCCAGGTAAGGAGAAAGACCGGAGAGGATCTGGGTAGGGTAAGTGGAACGGGTAGCTTCTCGGCACTCTGCGGGACTTCATACACACTAAAGGAATATTTATAGGTTAAGACGATCCAGTGTACAGAGCTTTGTTTGTTTGTTTGTTTGTTTATTTTTTGGTAATGTGCACCAAACCCTCAGGTAGATGGGTTCTGCAGTTACAAGGATACTTGAAGCTTTGGCTGTGTACGTAGTTTCTACCCTCAATACATGTGCATCTCCTCTGATGGGCGCTTAACCAATCAGGCTGCTCCAAATGCGGGATTTATTCACCAATAGACTGACTGCCAGACCTGCCTAGTCTCTGGGTTTAGCCAGGATAATCCGGGTTTCCACACTCTTCTCTGGGTCTCTGTGGAAGAGCATGGCATCTCCAGGTTTTTGGCTGCCTCAGCAACTCCGCCCACACATCCATGTAATTGACGAGAAAGAGACTACTAGCGGCCAATCACATTTAGGTGTGGGCGAGAATATCTGCAAGTGATGTCTGTCAGTGTGCTGTCATTTCAATTAACAAACAGCCATATCAGGCATAAGACAATTTTTTTAAAAAGTGGGCTTGTCAGTGGATGGAGTCTTTAGTGTATGTGGGTGGGGTATCGTGTGATGCAAATCTCTGGGTTTTGCTTTTTGAAATCTAGGTGGGTATGCTGACCGCTTTCAGTGCCGTGATGGCGGCCCCAGAATAGGATAATTGCTATTCACACCCTGGGGCCAGTGCTAGGGGTGAATAGTTTTATTTTATTTTATTTTATTTTTTTATTTTTTTGCACATGCCCAATCGCCACTAAAGAAAGAAAAAAGATGGCCGCTGCCTTAGTAAATAGAAAAGGGACTGTGTACCTTTCCTATTTCTATGGTGGTGGCCACAGGTGGTACGGCGCGCTGGGACTGGAACACAAACCTGTGGTCCAGCAGGTAAGTGGGGGGTGAGGGAATGGTGCAGGATGTCTTTGTGGTTGGGTAGTGGGGAGGAAACAGGAAGAAGCTCCCTGTTGCATCCCCACAAACAAAATGGTGGGACACAGAGAACACTGTATGTTCTCACCCATGTTTCCTGCCACCTGATTGGTTGAGTGCCCTTCCCCAGGTGGAAATGAGTGTGATGACGAACACAAATAATACAAGTCTAGTGCTGCAGATAACAGGGAACTTTTATGCATTTAATAAATGACCTCTTCAACTTTGCTTTTAGGCGCATACACCTGTGAAGCAAACGGAGTCTGGAAGAACTCAGAACTGGGGACCAAAATACCAACTTGCCAGCCAGGTACCCAAACACTGCTGACCAAAGAACAATGTCTGCTTGATAGTGTCTGATATTTCCCACTTTATTTGCCTGACTCCTGATATTGTTATGCTATGTTAAGAGATGCATGTCAGGCTAAATGCCCACTGGGGCAAGGGGAATTTGTGTGCCTTGATCTTCTGATAGAGGATACAGTTCTATGCTACTAGACGTTCTGTGTTTTGACATTGTGTCATGCTATGATAGTTCATGTTGTGTTATTTTAATGTGTTATTCTGTGTTACTCTCTGTAGGCTGTCTATGTTTTGTGCTGTTATTTTAGTTTTTGTGATGCTTTGTTCTGCGATGGTTAGTTATGTTATGTGTTGTTATGCTGCCGTGTTATCTTATATGTTATGCTTCTTTAAGTCGTGTTTTGTTTTCCTCTTGTCACGCTATGCTGTGTGATGTTTAGTTATGTGTTATGTGGTTATGTTATGTTGTGTTACGTGTTATGTTGCGTCATGCCAAGTTTTGTTATGCATTACTATATCTTGTGTAATGTTATGTCATGTTATATTGTGTTTTATTAGGTTAAGCTGTTTTGTTCTTTGTTGTTTGCTTACATGTTGAATTCTAAATCAGAAGTAGTTCTGATCCCCCTGACAATAACATTTCAGGCTGGGATCCCTGCTGAGCCTCTGCAGACACCCAGGCAGGCACCTTCATTTCAGGCTGGGCTCCCTGCTGAGCCTCTGCAGACACCCTGACAGGCACCTTCATTTCAGGCTGGGCTCCCTGCTGAGCCTCTGCAGACACCCTGACAGGCACCTTCAGTTAAGGCTAGGCTCCCTGCTGAGCCTCTGCAGACACCCTGCCAGGCACCTTCATTTCAGGCTAGGCTCCCTGGTGAGCCTCTGCAGACACCCTGACAGGCACCTTCAGTTAAGGCTGGGCTCCCTGCTGAGCCTCAGCAGACACCCTGACAGGCACCTTCATTTCAGGCTGGGCTCCCTGCTGAGCCTCTGCAGACACCCTGACAGGCACCTTCAGTTAAGGCTGGGCTCCCTGCTGAGCCTCAGCAGACACCCTGGCAGGCACCTTCATTTCAGGTTAGGATCCCTGCTGAGCCTCTGCAGACACCCTGACAGGCACCTTCAGTTAAGGCTGGGCTCCCTGCTGAACCTCAGCAGACACCCTGGAGGGCACCTTCATTTCAGGCTGGGCTCCCTTTCAGGCTGGGCTCCCTGCTGAGCCTCAGCAGACACCAAGGCGGGCACCTTCATTTCAGGCTGGGCTCCTTGCTGAGCCTCTGCAGACACCCTCGCGGGCACCTTCATTTCAGGCTGGGCTCTCTGCTGAGCCTCTGCAGACACCCTGTCAGGCCCCTTCATTTCAGGCTGGGCTCCTTGCTGAGCCTCTGCAGACACCCTCGCGGGCACCTTCATTTCAGGCTGGGCTCTCTGCTGAGCCTCTGCAGACACCCTGTCAGGCCCCTTCATTTCAGGCTGGGCTCCCTGCTGAGCCTCTGCAGGTACCACGGTGGGCACCCTGATAGGCTAAGCTCCCTGCTGGGCCTCTGTGGACATCCTCACGGGCCTTTTAATTTCAGACTGGGCTCCCTGCTGAGCCTCTCAGGCACCTTAATTTCAGGCTGGGCTCCCTGCTGAGTGTCAGCAGACACCCTGACAGGCACCTTCAGTTCAGGCTGGGCTCCCTGCCGAGCCTCTGCAGACACTCCAAGGCGGGCACCTTCATTTTGGGCAGGGCTCCCTGCTGAGCCTCAGCAGACACCCTAGAGGGCACCCTGATATCAGGCTGGGCTTCCTGCTGAGCCTCTGCAGGTACCCCGTGAGCACCCGGATATCAGGATGGGCTTCCTGCTGAGCCTCTGCAGGTAACCCATGGGCACCCTGATATCAGGCTGGGCTTCCTGCTGAACCTCTGCAGGTACCCCGTGAGCACCCGGATATCAGGATGGGCTTCCTGCTGAGCCTCTGCAGGTAACCCATGGGCACCCGGATATCAGTCTGGGCTTCCTGTGGAGCCTCTACAGGTACCCCATGGGCACCCGAATATCAGGCTGGGCTTCCTGCAGAGCCTCTGCAGACACCCTGGCAGGCACCTTCATTTCAGACTGGGCTCCCTGCTGAGCCTCTGCAGACACCCTGACAGGCACCTTCAGTTAAGACTAGGCTCCCTGCTGAGCCTCTGCAGACACCCTGACAGGCACCTTCAGTTAAGGCTAGGCTCCCTGCTGAACCTCTGCAGACACCCTGACAGGCACCTTCATTTCAGGGTGGGCTCCCTGCTGAGCCTCTGCAGACACCCTGACAGGCACCTTCAGTTAAGGCTAGGCTCCCTGCTGAGCCTCTGCAGACACTCTGACAGGCACCTTCAGTTAAGGCTGGGCTCCCTGCTGAGTCTCTGCAGACACCCTGACAGGCACCTTCAGTTAAGGCTGGGCTCCCTGCTGAGCCTCTGCAGACACCCTGACAGGCACCTTCAGTTAAGGCTAGGCTCCCTGCTGAGCCTCTGCAGACACCCTGATAGGCACCTTCAGTTAAGGCTGGGCTCCCTGCTGAGCCTCAGCAAACACCTGGCAGGCACCTTCATTTCAGGATGGGATCACTGCTGAGCCTCTGCAGACACCCTAACAGGCACCTTCAGTTAAGGCTGGGCTCCCTGCTGAGCCTCTGCAGACACCCTGACAGGCACCTTCAGTTAAGGCTGGGCTCCTTGCTGAGCCTCTGCAGACACCCTGACAGGCACCTTCAGTTAAGGCTGGGCTCCCTGCTGAGCCTCTGCAGACACCCTGACAGGCACCTTCAGTTAAGGCTGGGCTCCCTGCTGAGCCTCAGCAGACACCCTGGCAGGCACCTTCATTTCAGGCT
Source organism: Ambystoma mexicanum (assembly GCF_040938575.1). Lineage (NCBI taxonomy): Eukaryota > Metazoa > Chordata > Amphibia > Caudata > Ambystomatidae > Ambystoma > Ambystoma mexicanum. Next base: position 54,328,339 of record NC_090932.1, read on the forward strand.
GGGCTCCCTGCTGAGCCTCTGCAGACCCCTGACAGGCACCTTCAGTTAAGGCTGGGCTCCCTGCTGAGCCTCAGCAGACACCCTGGCAGGCACCTTCATTTCAGGTTAGGATCCCTGCTGAGCCTCTGCAGACACCCTGACAGGCACCTTCAGTTAAGGCTGGGCTCCCTGCTGAACCTCAGCAGACACCCTGGAGGGCACCTTCATTTCAGGCTGGGCTCCCTTTCAGGCTGGGCTCCCTGCTGAGCCTCAGCAGACACCAAGGCGGGCACCTTCATTTCAGGCTGGGCTCCTTGCTGAGCCTCTGCAGACACCCTCGCGGGCACCTTCATTTCAGGCTGGGCTCTCTGCTGAGCCTCTGCAGACACCCTGTCAGGCCCCTTCATTTCAGGCTGGGCTCCCTGCTGAGCCTCTGCAGGTACCACGGTGGGCACCCTGATATCAGGCTAAGCTCCCTGCTGGGCCTCTGTGGACATCCTCACGGGCCTTTTAATTTCAGACTGGGCTCCCTGCTGAGCCTCTCAGGCACCTTAATTTTAGGCTGGGCTCCCTGCTGAGTGTCAGCAGACACCCTGACAGGCACCTTCAGTTCAGGCTGGGCTCCCTGCCGAGCCTCTGCAGACACTATGGCGGGCATCACCTTCAGTTCAGGCTGGGCTCCCTGCTGAGCCTCTGCAGACACCCTGGCGGGCACCACCTTCGGTTCAGGCTGGGCTCCCTGTCGAGCCTCTCCAGACACTCCAAGGCGGGCACCTTCATTTTGGGCAGGGCTCACTGCTGAGCCTCAGCAGACACCCTAGAGGGCACCCTGATATCAGGCTGGGCTTCCTGCTGAGCCTCTGCAGGTACCCTGTGAGCACCCGGATATCAGGATGGGCTTCCTGCTGAGCCTCTGCAGGTAACCCATGGGCACCCTGATATCAGGCTGGGCTTCCTGCTGAACCTCTGCAGGTACCCCGTGAGCACCCGGATATCAAGATGGGCTTCCTGCTGAGCCTCTGCAGGTAACCCATGGGCACCCGGATATCAGGCTGGGCTTCCTGTGGAGCCTCTACAGGTACCCCATGGGCACCCGAATATCAGGCTGGGCTTCCTGCAGAGCCTCTGCAGGTACCCCGTGGGCACCCAGATATCAGGCTGTGTTTTCTGCTGAGCCTCTGCAGGTACCCCGGTGGGCACCCAGATATCCGGCCGGGCTTCCTGCAGAGCCTCTGCAGGTACCAGGTAGGCACCCTGATATCAGGCTGGGCTTCCTGCAGAGCCTCTGCAGGTACCCGGACGGCACCCTGATATCAGGCTGGGCTTCCTGCGGACCCTGTGCAGGTACTCTGGTGGGCACCCAGATATCAGGCAGGGCTTCCTGCTGAGCCTCTGCAGGTACCCCGGTGGGCACCCAGATATCAGGCTGGGTTTCCTGCTGAGCCTCTTCAGGTACCCCGGTGGGCACCCAGATATCAGGCTGGGTTACCTGCTGAGCCTCTTCAGGTACCCCGGTGGGCACCCAGATATCAGGCTGGGCTTCCTGCGGAGCCTCTGCAGGTACTCTGGTGGGCACCCTGATATCAGGCTGGGCTTCCTGCGGAGCCTCTGCAGGTACCCCATGGGCACCCAGATATCAGGCTGGGCTTCCTGCGGAGCCTCTGCAGGTACCAGATGAGCACCCAGATATCAGGCTGGGCTTCCTGCTGAGCCTCTGCAGGTACCCAGTGGGCACCCAGATATCAGGCTGGGTTTCCTGCTGAGCCTCTTCAGGTACCCCGGTGGGCACCCAGATATCAGGCTGGGCTTCCTGCAGAGCCTCTGCAGGTACCCAGACAGCACCCTGATATCAGGCTGGGATTCCTGCGGAGCCTTTGCAGGTACCCCATGGGCACCCAGATATCAGGCCGGGCCTCCTACAGAGCCTCTGCAGGTACTCTGGTGAGCACCCTGATATTAGGCTGGGTTTCCTGCTGAGCCTCTGCAGGTAACCCATGGGCACCCTGATATCAGGCTGGGCTTCCTGCTGAGCCTCTGCAGGTACCCCGTGAGCAACCGGATATCAGGATGGGCTTCCTGCTGAGCCTCTGCAGGTAACCCATGGGCACCCAGATATCAGGCTGGGCTTCCTGTGGAGCCTCTACAGGTACCCCATGGGCACCCGAATATCAGGCTGGGCTTCCTGCAGAGCCTCTGCAGGTACCCCGTGGGCACCTAGATATCAGGCTGGGTTTCCTGCTGAGCCTCTGCAGGTACCCCGGTGGGCACCCAGATATCAGGCCGGGCTTCCTGCGGAGCCTCTGCAGGTACCAGGTACGCACCCTGATATCAGACTGGGCTTCCTGCAGAGCCTCTGCAGGTACCCGGATGGCACCCTGATATCAGGCTGGGCTTCCTGCGGACCCTATGCAGGTACTTTGGTGGGCACCCAGATATCAGGCTGGGCTTCCTGCAGAGCCTCTGCAGGTACCCCAGTGGGCACCCAGATATCAGGCTGGGTTACCTGCTGATCCTCTTCAGTTACCCCGGTGGGCACCCAGATATCAGGCTGGGCTTCCTGCAGAGCCTCTGCAGATACTCTGGTGGGCACCCTGATATCAGGCTGGGCTTTCTGCAGAGCCTCTGCATGTACCCCATGGGCACTCAGATATCAGGCTGGACTTCCTGCGGAGCCTCTGCAGGTACACCATGGGCACCCGAATATCAGGCTGGGCTTGCTGCTGAGCCTCTTCAGGTACCCCGGTGGGCACCCAGATATCAGGCTGGGCTTCCTGCGGAGCCTTTGTAGGTACCCCATGGGCACCCAGATATCAGGCCGGGCTTCCTGCGGAGCCTCTGCAGGTACTCTGGTGGGCACCCTGATATTAGGCTGGGTTTCCTGCGAAGCCTCTGCAGGTACTCTGGTGGGCACCCGGATATCAGGCTGGGCTTCCTGCTGAGCCTCTGCAGGTACCCCGCAGGGCACCCTGATATCAGGCTTGGCTTCCTGCGGAGCCTTTGTAGGTACCCCATGGGCACCCAGATATCAGGCCGGGCTTCCTGCGGAGCCTCTGCAGGTACTTTGGTGGGCACCCTGATATTAGGCTGGGTTTCCTGCGAAGCCTCTGCAGGTACTCTGGTGGGCACCCGGATATCAGGCTGGGCTTCCTGCTGAGCCTCTGCAGGTACCCCGCAGGGCACCCTGATATCAGGCTTGGCTTCCTGCGGAGCCTCTGCAGGTACCCCATGGGCACCCAGATATCAGGCCGGGCTTCCTGCGGAGCCTCTGCAGGTACTCTGGTGGGCACCCTGATATTAGGCTGGGTTTCCTGCGGAGCCTCTGCAGGTACTCTGGTGGGCACCCGGATATCAGGCTGGGCTTCCTGCTGAGCCTCTGCAGGTACCCCGCAGGGCACCCTGATATCAGGCTGGGTTTCCTGCTGAGCCTCTTCAGGTACCCCGGTGGGCACCCAGATATCAGGCTGGGCTTCCTGCAGAGCCTCTGCAGGTACTCTGGTGGGCACCCTGATATCAGGCTGGGCTTCCTGCGGAGCCTCTGCAGGTACCCCATGGGCACCCAGATATCAGGATGGGCTTCCTGCGGAGCCTCTGCAGGTACCCCATGGGCACCCAGATTTCAGGCTGGGCTTCCTGCTGAGCCTCTGCAGGTACCCAGTGGGCACCCAGATATCAGGCTGGGTTTCCTGCTGAGCCTCTTCAGGTACCCCGGTGGGCACCCAGATATCAGGCTGGGCTTCCAGCAGAGCCTCTGCAGGTACCCGGACGGCACCCTGATATCAGGCTGGGCTTCCTGCGGAGCCTTTGCAGGTACCCCATGGGCACCCAGATATCAGGCCGGGCTTCCTGCGGAGCCTCTACAGGTACTCTGGTGGGCACCTGGATATCAGGCTGGGCTTCCTGCTGATTCTCTGCATGTACCCCGCAGGGCACCCTGATATCAGGCTGGGCTTCCTGCTGAGCCTCTGCAGGTACCCCGGTGGGCACCCTGATATCAGACTGGGCTTCCTGCGGAGCATCTGCAGGTACCCCATGGGCACCCAGATATCATGCTGGGCTTCTTGCAGAGCCTCTGCAGGTACCCGGTGGGCACCCAGATATCAGGCCGAGCTTCCTGCGGAGCCTCTGCAGGTACTCTGGTGTGCACCCTGATATCAGGCTGGGCTTCCTGCGGAGCCTCTGGAGGTGCCCCATGGGCACCCAGATATGAGGCTGGGCTTCCTGCTGAGCCTCTGCCGGTACCCAGTGGGCACCCAGATATCAGGCGGGGTTTCCTGCTGAGCCTCTTCAGGTACCCCGGTGGGCACCCAGATATCAGGCTTGGCTTCCTGCGGAGCCTCTGCAGGTACCCCATGGGCACCCAGATATCAGGCCAGGCTTCCTGCGAAGCCTCTGCAGGTACTCTGGTGGGCACCCTGATATTAGACTGGGTTTCCTGCGGAGCCTCTGCAGGTACTCTGGTGGACACCCGGATATCAGGCTGGGCTTTCTGCTGAGCCTCTGCAGGCACCCCACAGGGCACCCTGATATCTAGCTGGGCTTCCTGCTGAGCCTCTGCATGTACCCTGGTGGGCACCCTGATATCAGACTTGGCTTCCTGCAGAGCCTCTGCAGGTACCCGATGGGCACCCTGATATCAGGCTGGGCTTCCTGCGGAGCCTCTGCAGGTACACCATGGGCACCCAGATATCAGTCCAGGCTTCCTGCGGAGCCTCTGCAGGTACTCTGGTGGGCACCCTGATATTAGGCTGGGTTTCCTGCTGAGCCTCTGCAGGTACTCTGGTGGGCACCCAGATATCAGGCTGGGTTCCTGCAGAGCATCTGCAGGTACTCTGGTGGGCACCCTGGTATTAGGTTATCAATTTCAAGCCATGGAGGTGTACAGGTGCTGAAGAAGCTACATGATCAGTCTCGGGTCAGATATGACATGACTGTGTATTGCTCACAATTAATGGGGTGCTTCTTTCAGCATTTCACCAGGTGGGAGGCAGAGGCACTGGGTGAGGGCAGAGGCACTGGGTGGGGATAGGGACACTGGGTGGGGGCAGACACACTGGGTGGGGCAGAGGCACTGGGTGGGGGGAGAAACACTGGGTGGGGCAGAGGCACTGGCGGGTGGAGAGACACTGAGTGGGGGCAGAGGCCCTGGGTGGGGGCAGAGACACTGGGTGGGGGCAGAGACACTGGGTGGGGCAGAGACACGGTGGGGGCAGATACACTGGGTGGGGGCAGATACACTGGGTGGGGGCAGAGACACTGGGTGGGGGAAGAGACACTGCGTGAGGGCAGAGGCACTGGGTGGGGGCAGAAGCACTAGGTGGGGAAGAGACACTGGGTGGGGGCAGAGGCACTGGGTGGGGGCAGAGACACTGGGTGGGGGCAGAAGCACTGCGTGGGGGCAGAGACACTGGGTGGGGGCAGAAGCACTGGGTGGGGAAGAGACACTGGGTGGGGGCAGAGGCACTGGGTGGGGGCAGAGGTACTGGGTGGGACAGAGACACTGGGTGGGGGCAGAGGCACTGGGTGGGGGTAGAGGCACTGGGTGGGGGCAGAGGCACTGGGTGGGGGCAGAGGCACTGGGTGGGGGCAGAGGCACTGGGTGGGGAAGAGACACTGGGTGGGGGCAGAGGCACTGGGTGGGGGCAGAGGTACTGGGTGGGACAGAGACACTGGGTGGGGGCAGAGACACTGGGTGGGGGCAGAGGCAATGGGTGGGGGCAGAGACACTGGGTGGGGGCAGAGGCAATGGGTGGGGGCAGGAAGAACATGCTTCTTCTCCTTCAGACCTTTCTGCTGCGATCCGCTCTCCACACTTCTCAAATCTGATTTGATATTCATAGCCCATGGTGCCACATGCAGGCTGAACTGTTTCAAGGCGCCCCCACCGCCACGCACCGATCACACATAAAGTGTGCATGAGTGTGCACAACAGCGCTTACAATGTGAAATCAACCTGCTACTCACAGTCATGAGACAATATTGGAGGGTGGGCCCAAAAAAGTCTTGGAGCTGCATAAAAAGCACAAATATCCCAGGAACCTTTTAAAAAGGGGCGTGTAACTAAAGGCGTGGCCTAATAGATGTTTTGGAATGTCCCATCAAATACAAAATGAATTCATCTTTTATAACACACTCAATAACAGAGACCAATCTCTAAACCAGGGTGCTCCATCCATGTCTCGAGGGCCGGATCCATGTCGGATTTTCAGGATACCCTTTATTCATGAGATATATTTGCATGCAATGATTCTAAATGTATGAACATTATTTCTATAAATATTCGTGAGGGTTTCCCGCCCCTGAGGCCTGGAGTTTGACGACCCTGCTCTAAACGCAGGACTGGGATTTGAACCTGTGTTGCTCAGCACTGTATTGTTTCTGAGATTAACAGGCTGCCCCTGAGCTATCCCCCCGAGCACCTGGAATGAAATTGGAATGTAGGTTTAAGAAAGCGCTTTGAAGTACTTCACCTGTGTATAAGCGCTCTACAAATAAACAATTGCAATTACAACAATGTATTACAAATTAGTATTGGAATACATATTATTAAGTACAAATATCCAAATTAAAGAGTGACCAAATCAAAGAAGGGCGTACAGGTTTGAATGCCTGTAAGATTGCTCTTAAGGGGCTTAAAGAGCTTATTTCAGGTGTATGGGTATCCCCTGCAGGTGAAAGTTCTTCATCTCAATAAGATAGCTCAAAGGGTTAACAGAGCTTTAAGGTTTCCCCGTGGCCATGCGAGAGAAAGCCATCTAATCTTGTTTTTGGTTGGAATTCAGGGACTTGTAGTTTTCATAAATTTCAAATGGGAAATAAAAAACTACAAGTCCCAGAATTCGAAGGGAACAAACAACTTTCTCCCGCATGTCCATGGGAAACTTGAGAGCTCTGAGGTTAATGTACTTTAACATGCAGGACACAGCTTCAAATCAACGTGTGACACAACCATGGGCGTAGATATAGGGGGTGACAGGGAGTTTTGTCCCCCCCCAACTTCTGTGGCTTGCCTTTTTGTCCCCCCATCTTTTGGAGGGAGGGCAGGGGGGCTGTAATCATCAATTATGTAATTGGACAGCGCAAGCCCGGCTGGGGTGCTCAGCAAGGCTTGCGCTGTCTCATTACATAATGCAGAGTTGCCTGGCAGCCGCGCTGCAACACATTCAGGGCTGGGATGCCCTGCGTGGCTCAGTCCCTCATCCTGACTAGCCTGACTTAAAGTCAGCAGCCAGGGTGCTGAACTGAGTGCTGCAGGTTCTGGCACCTGTGCTGTCACGCTAGCAGCAGCACTTCCGGGGGCCAACGTCACAAAGCATCGCTTTCCAGCTTTGTGTTCGTGCGACACACAGACAGGAACTAGGAAGCTCATTCAGCTTCCTGGTTTCTGTCTGGCGCGTGAGTGCGAAGAGGTTAGGTCGGTGTGATATGAGACGTGGCCCGAGCGGCATTTGAAAGCAGATCAGAGGTACCTTTTAAAAAAAAAAGTTTTTTTATTGTGTTTGTGCATGTTTGTCGGGGAGCTCTGTCCAAGCCCTCTGGGGCAAAATACATGCACACTTCCTAATTTGCATATGGATTGAACCAACAGAAGTGACTTCACAGAAAAGGACATTGCAAGCGCATCATCAGTATTTGATACTTGGAGACACCATGCAAGTGACTTTAGAATAAGCTGCCTTAAATAAGCCAAGTGACAAATAACTTGAATACCTAAATTGCACTATTGTTATATGTGGAGCAACTCTATAGTCATTAGGCGTTTCCATTATAATGGCATAATTCATTAACATAAGCTTTGAAGTGAATCAATCACTTTACAGAGCTGCAGATAAGGCACACTGCGATTAAATGATTTGCTCAGGATCACACACTTGGTTAAATGGTGAAACTGGGATGTGGATAATTTAAGCGACCTTGCACATCTTTCCAGGCTTAGTTGATATAGATATTTATTAGGGTTTTGCTTTACATTTCATGTGCTTATTATTTATTTAATACATAAACATCTCATTATGTATAGCAATGCATTGGAAGGAAACCTCGTTATATAATAAACTAGCCTTTCATAGTAAACTAACCATACACTACATACATTGTCATAGAAATATGTTGATAAATGGGAGTATGGCTTTAATTTCATTTTCCCCATTCTGCATGAAAAGTCACAATAGCATCATGCAGATTAATGGGAGCCTAACAAATCCTCCTTGAGTTTTAAAGCTACAGTCATTATTTCATAAAGCGTGCAACATTATGCACCCTTCTTACTTCTGATCACTCCCTCCCATTCACATTGCTAAAGGGACAAAAGTCCCTGCTAATAGTACCCCCTTCCTCCTGTCAGTGCCTAATGGCTCACATTGTAATATTCCTTGGGACATTGTCCTGGCAGCGAGACACCTCTACCATTCGGAATGGGTAAGGTGTCCTGCTGTCAGGACAATGTCATGCTGAGCAGAAATTGCTCAGCACACATTGTTCTGCCAGCTGTTCACTTTTGCTGTTGGGCACGCTCTTTGAGGTGCTGAATGGGAGAGGTGTCCCAATGACAAATGTCCCGGTTTGGTTCTTAAAAGAGCTACGAGGGGGGGGCAGCTTGACCACCCCCTTGCGACTCTCCCGCTCGGTACTCCACTGCTTGGAGCAATTTGTACACAGCAAAACATACCTTAATTTTAATCAGTCAGAATCTTGTAGAAACAAATCTATCAGCACGTAGACATATAAGGTGCTGTGCAAACCCCAAGTTTGGAGATAAATGGCATTTAAACATCTATACCAATTATACTTGGTCCCCCACTGCACTGAATTAACCAATGGTTTCTGTCTTTGAATGAAAGGAAAAATCAAGGAAATTGCTGACATTCCAGTGAATCTGGTCCTTTCGGCCATGGCTTTATAGTTCAGCTAGGTCAAGTCAACATAGCCCAAAATGTCAGGTATCAGGGGGTGATAAAGTCTGGTCTGCTCAATGGACATTGCACCACTGTTTCCATGTATTATTGTAAATGTACATATAAATGCTGTGTGCACACAGTGTATGTCAGTGGAGGTGCTGGGTGCATTTGTGCGTGAGTGAGTGTGTGTAAGCATATGTGTCTTTTGTCATATGTGACTTTTGTGTCTGAATGAATGATAAATAATGCATTGTTTGTATGTTCTAGTGGAATTAAGTTTGTGAATGTTATGTTGTGTCACTGGGTGCATGGCAGGCCGGTTGAAGATGTGTCGGGGCCCAATTGAATTTTAAAGATAAGCCACCAGTCTTATGAAAGTTATAACAAAGTGTCAGCAATAGACTCTTGTGGTGTAGTAGTTTAGTGTTTTCCCTCAGGGATTTAGGTTGTTTGACCGACGTACAAAATCACGATGGAATTAACCGTAGTCATTTTTGCTGCAAATGCGTTTTTACCTCTGTACAAAAAACCAAACCCATGTCCCCTCAAACCGCCAGCACACCCATAAACCCCTCCACTTATCTTTTCTCCATCCGCTGCCTCTCCTGTAACCTGCAGCGTCAGATCCATCCCTTTAACGCGGGTCGGATCTGAGACTGCATCGTCCCTCATCTTTTTTTTTTGGGTCCTCTGCCACAAATGCTGACGAAGCGGGGTACACCCCGCAACAGCCAATGCCAAAAATACCGAACATGGCCTGAGGGGTCCACCCCCTGCAACCACTGCTCTTCATGTTCGGTATCTTCGGCTTCGAACTAATGGTGGTGACCGAATTCGGTCAAATCTACCATTCGACCCAATTTCTTTTAACAATTTGGCCGAAACGAGCCCTCAGAGCCACCATCCGCCCTCCCTTCACCCCACCCCTTTCCTTCAGTTGTCATGTCTCCCCCAACATTTTCCGCAAAGTTACTCCACTGAACACAACTCTATTTCAGTCTGACAACAAAAGCTGAAACATATATTATTCAATTTGCTGCGAACGAAAGAAAAAACAAACAGTAGAAAGAGTCCTCTCTTCTGACAATAAGCTGAAATGTGCTGGGCCAATCTCCAGCAGGTGACCATTCTACATTCAACCTGAAGAGGAGGTCATCGGCGCCCTTGGGCAGAGGCGCCCTTCTCTACCCAGGGCGTATAGCTCTTCATGGCCTGGAGGCACTGACAAATAGTAAGAGGCCATTTAATAAATTAATATCTACTCGGCAGGAATTAACAAAATGTTAAAGAGTGTCCTGGTGTGATTGAGTGTCTTGACACATTGAACGTAAAGACTTGCCATGGCAAAGGCAGTAGCATGCCTGGAAGCTAGACAGGAAGGTCGGAAGGGGGGGTGCCGAGGGGAGGATCTGCCCGGATCATGGGCCCCGGCAGGGCCGACTCTCGAGCTCGAATTTTACATCCTGTTGGGGTCTTACCTCGCAGGGACCCTGCTCACTTAAAGCCAACGTGAGCAGGGTGATACTATGCATTTCTGTGCCTGTACAGGGTGCAATTAAGCAAGCGGAAGCGTGTCTGAGAGTATGCAGAGTGTGACAGAGGGGCGTGCAAAGCATGGCTCGGTGTGAGCAGGGACCAGCTGATGGTGTTAACAGTGGGTGCATGTGCAGTGATTAAGGTTCCATAAATGCACAGCGAGGGGAAAAATGGTGACAGGCACCTGGCTAATTTTTCAGAACTATGAAGCCACAGGGTTCTTGATGTTGTTGCTGGCTGTGGAAATCAAAGGTGCAAGGAGCCACTGGTCCAGCAGAGAAAACGAGTGTCTGCAACATATGGCTCGGCAGATGTGTTGGACTACAACTACCATCATCCCTAGCCAGCCTAGGCAATTGTGAAGTATCATGGGAGACGTAGTCCAAATCACCTGAAGAGCAGTAGGTAGAAGACCCCTGAGATGAAAGGGCAACATTTCTAAGAGTGGGTGGGTTCCTTTCCTGGTGAGGACACCGAATCAAATCACACGTTGGCTTTGGTGTTCATGAAATGACACACTCTGGCTGATTGATTGCTTCCTGGCAGTGTCAGTTACCCTGCTCTGTCTGTGTGGGTCAAGCTCCTCATACCCCCCTCTTTCCACGGGAAGCAATCAACGTGCAATGCATGCACCCGAACACAGCGCATGCACAGCAAGAACTCAAGAAAACACCCCTCCCACCACCGTAGTGTAACATCTTTATAGGCTAACCAAACAGAAGTCTAAAACACTGCAGGTGTGATGGGAGATGTCAATCACAATGGGAAACAACACGAAACAGGCAACGCCTTAAAGAATGTAATGTGCATCCAAAGGAAATGCGTCAAGCAATAAGAATGCATCAGTGGACACTACGGGCCTCATTACGACTCAGGCGGTAAGTTCCGTAAATTACCGCCATGGCGTAAATTACGTTAACGCCGAGTAGCGAAGACGTAAATAGCACCTAATTCCGACCCATCGGGCACGTGCTTTACGCCATGGCGGTAATGTAAAGTACGCCATGGCGCTAATGGGCCAAAAACGGCCCTAACCGCCATCGCACACCGTCCATGGAGCACTACTGCCACGCACACCATAGCGGTCACCGTACTTAGCGGTCACCGCAGTTAGCGGTCACCGTAAATAGGCGGAAGCGGAAATAGCGCCATCGCGCAGGAACGGGAAATGGCATGGCGGCCATCTTTAAAAACACAATCCATCGCCATCCTCCACTACCATACCTCATCCGGCCCCCATAACCATCCACACCCATCACCCACCCCAAAACCACATCCAACATGCCCAAAGTTGTAAAAAAGGCATGTGACAGGCAGCGCCAAGACCGCTTCACCAAGGAGGAACTTAACATGCTGGCAGAGACCCTGCAAGAGAATGCGGAAGTCGTATTCTCGACACAGATGACAAGGGCGGCTATCATGAAGAAGAAGGCGATATGGGCCCTAGTGGCACAGCGAGTGAGTGCAGTGGGGGCCGCACCCCGCACAAGCCAGCAGTGCCGGAAGCGCTGGGACGATCTGAGGCTCCGTGTCCGTAGCATCATTTCGGCTAACCGCAACCTAGCCATGTCAACTGGCGGAGGCTCAGAATCACCTATCAAGCTCCAGGCGTGGGAGGAAATATGCGCATCCACCATAGGGATGGAGAGCATTGAAGGTGTCGGAGCCATGGAGAGAGGAGTGCCGACCCCAGGAGACGCAGGTAGGTGGCCAGAGCTATGCATGCCACACTCAACAAAGTCCCACTGTGCGAAGTACCCAGTCGCCCCATAGTGCTCATGCAACACATCGACAGGTGAACGTGCACAGACACATCCCAACACCACCCTGCAAACAAGCAGCATGCACACCCTAACTGCTGGAACACACATAGCACCATGCTACCTCCACACAAAAGCCACCAAACCTGTATGAAATGCGCTGCATGCACCGACTGTATAGATGTCATCCCCTAATGCATGTCCAATGTTCGCGGACCCATCAATAACACATCCCTCCTTTGCTCCACCACAGATTCCGACACAGAGCCCCAGGAAGAGGGCAACACCGCATCCTGTTCCTCCAGAATGGCCAGGCCGCAGGCATCCACCCCAGCCGTCCGGAAGGGAACCCACCGGCAGCCACCAACCCTGCCTGGGGTAGAGGACAGGCAAGTGCCAGCCCCCACTACTGCTGACACAGACACAGCAGCAGCAGCAGACATGCCACTAGTAGTGGCCACTGAGGGGACAGCCTCTGCCGCAAGCAGCACCCTTGGGGAGAGTGCAGCCATAGCGGCAGACTCTGACAGCGGGCCAGGCAGCATTGAGGACATTGATGTTGAAGGGCCCACTGCCCATCCACATTCCCCCGCAATTTCCCTAAGCCCCCTGCAGGCGGATGCCACACAGGGGCAGTCCGACTCCGACGAATGGCCAGCCACCCCATCCCCACAGCCTGAGGTGGGCATCGCACCGGAGATGCAAATGGCACTGGCCATAGGCCAGCAGAACCAGCAGGCACTACAGGACATTGCAACACGGCAGCAACAACTAACTGACCTCCTCAATGCACATGTGGCACAGTGTGGTGGGGCAAGGGATGCCATGGAGCGGTCAGCTGACCGTGTCACAGCTGCCATAGAGAACTCCACAAGGAGTATATGCACTGAGCTAGCGGCTGTGCGCAATGAACTCAGTGAACTTGTGCACACCATCAGGGACATGCGACCGGATGTGGGGCGTGGAGCCTCATCAACCACCAGCTCAGCACAGAGCAGCCCCGTCCGTAGATCTGGGCGCACTCTCCGCAGCACGGCCAGGGGTGCCCCAGGGGCCATGGGAGGGGATACACATCCTTGACTTGCCTGTTCAGCAGGACTACTCCACACCTTGTAGCACGGACACTACTGCACCATTGTTGGGGTGTTCAGGGGGGAGGTGGGAGGGGGTTGGGGGTGTGTGGGGGTGTTCAGGGGGGAGGTGGGAGGGGGTTGGGGGTGTGTTGAGGTGTTCAGGGGGGAGGTGGGAGGGGGTCAGGGGGTGTGTTGGGGTGTTCAGGGGGGAGGTGGGAGGGGGGAGGGGGTGTGTCACAAGATTTCACTGTTGCAATACACATTTATCATTACCACAAACCAAATGTGTTGACATCTTTATTGCGTCCATGTGCTACATTGTTGTAGAGTCCACAGTGTGCATGTCCCACACACACACAGTGCGCCGAGTGCCGTCTCCATGTGACACGCATACGCTGTGTGTGCTAGAAGCATTGGTCAATGAGAGTCTGACGCATGACACGCCCCTCCTGTGCATCGCTGCCTCCTTGAGGTGGTGCCCGTTCCCCACCCTCATCATCCTCATCGTCAGGTGTAGCAATTCTACGTCAGGGGGCAGGGGCACATTTCTTCTGACGCACATATTGTGTAGCATGACACATGCCATGACGACCTTTGCAACCTTCTCATGCCGGTACAGGAGTGCCCCGCCAGACCTGCTGATGCAGCGGAAACGTGCCTTCAGTAGGCCAAAAGCTTGCTCGATCACTACACGCGTACGGGAATGGGCACGGTTGAAGTCCTCCTCATGCTGGTTCTGTGGGTTTCGGACTGGTGTAAGGAGCCACCTCTTCAGGGGATAGCCTGCATCACCTGTATGTGGGCAAGAATGTATGCGTCAGGGATGAGCTTGAGTGATGTACATGAAATGCCACCATGAATTGCATTGAACATTGATTTTGCACCAGTTTCTTCTGTGCTACTGGTTTCACACCGTGCAACCGCTATATTGTTATCGTTATTGTTATTTTGCACTTATATAGCGCCTTATATACCATTGGTATGGTCTGAAGGCGCTGGTAGGTTGAACGTCCTTGGGAACCGAAGTTCAGATCAGTAGAGAGAGTAGGGAGAGTCAAAAGGTGCGTGTGAGCACCGGGTATGTGTGCAGCTCTTGCGGTACTTGTGTAATAGCTGCTTCTTAGCGGTAGATGTGGTGGTTGAGAGATCAGGATAATGTGTTCGTTCTGGCAGGATTTATCCAGGACGGATGTGGCTGCGTTAGGCCTGAGGAAAACGCCTGGCTGGGGGTGTGAAACCAGCAGTGTTTACATAGATTGATGTGGAGTAAGCGGTGTTAGTATGGGAACAGTTATACCGAATGGTGTCATAGTATCTCTGTGTTCTAGTTGAGTGGTGATGTAAAGGAGAGAGTAAGCGTGGTGGTGTGATTTGATGGGGTATATGCTCTTTCAATGTGCACATTTATAAATGCAACTTTTCCCAGAGAGGGTACCGGGCAAACTACAAAATTCATTTTCCCACGAGAGGCTAATGGGCGGTTTTCTAAATACTATTTTCCATAGAGAGGCTATTGGGCACACTTCTAAATTGAGTTTTCCACAGAGAGGCAACTGGTCGCACTTGTAATATCAATATTCCAGAAAGGCTATTGGGAGCATTTCTAAATTCAGTCGTCTAGAGGCTATTGGGTACATTTCTAGGTGCAACTTTATGGAGCGTCTATTGTATATACCTCTATAATCGACTTTCACAGAGTGTGCCACATGTCTCACATGTGCCGCTTTTGAATTCCAAGGCACGAGGTATGCAGGGGTGACATGTGCCTTGTGAGTGCCGATCCACTGTGTCCGTTCCGGCTGTTTCTGTAGGTGACCTGGCACGTGTCCCGTGAGGGTTGCATTCACATGATAGCGGGAATGCAGTCTGGCTCATCATTACCCCAGTGAACAAGACTGTTGCCCATGGGGACAGTCTGTGGGCCTTGCTGTCTGTGTTTTGGTGCATTGTTGTTCCAGTCCATCATGTGCCTCCTTTGGGCACAGTCATGGGGAACAGGCCTTTCAGTAGGAGCTGTTGGTGACGTGCATGGACGTACATTTCTTTGGAGTGTATGTGGTCACGGTATGGTCAATGCACTTGTAGGTGGTTGTGTCAGGGTTGGGTGACACCTTCATTGACATGTCAGGTCTTCTTAGGTCAGGCCTCATGTATGCAGGTGTCAGGTGACGTGAGTGCTGCCTCAGGGTGTGTTGTGGCTAATGCTAGTCGCAGCCTGATGGAGCATGCATCATCCCCCCCCCCTTCCCGCCAGTTGGAGTATGCATCATTCCCCCCCCCTGCATTGGTATGTCAATTAACCACCCACTTCACATTTCAATGCCCATGACATTTGACTCCCCGAGTACCCAGGTTCTGGGCCCTGCCTGTTGCTCCATGTAGCGTGGTAATGTTGAGTTCCTCAGGACCATAGAATCATGGGTTGATCCGGGGAATCGGGCACAACAATGTGTGAAGATACTGTTGGAGTCACAGACCATTTGCACGTTGATTGAGTGAAATTGTTTGCGGTTCCGGTACGGTACCTCCTGGGCACGTGGGACCGTCAATTCCACATGGGTGCAGTCGATGGCACCGATGCAACCAGGTATGCCAGCTAGTGCATGGAAACCCACTTTGGTGTTGGCAATCTCCTGGGCAGTCCGTGGTAGTGAGATGTGGTCATCTGTGTGCTTGAGGAGTGCATCCAGCACTTGCGTCAGTGTACGCGAAAACGATGGTTGTGATATGCCATGCAAGTGCCCTACTGTGTGCTGGTAGGTGCCTGTGGCCAGGAAGTGGAGCACGGACACTACCTTCAGTAGGGGGGGGGGGTGGCGGTGGGTGTTTCAATCATGCTGGCGATGTCGTTGTGTATCATGTCCACGATGGTGGTGATGGTGTCCCGGTCCAGTCGATACAGGGTGTGGATCTGCTCAGCGGTGAGGTTGAATGGGTTGGGTCTGACGCGTGGGATTGGGGGCTGCCTGCGTGGTAGCACTGGCTGTGCTGGTGGGGCATGCTGGGCCTGCCTTGCCCTCCTTCTCCTCCTGCGTCTCCTCTGTGCAGCCTGTTGTTGTTGTTGTTGTAGCTGTTGTTGTTGTTGTTGTTGTAGTTGTTGTTGTTGTTGTTGTAGTTGCTGTTGCTGTTGTAGCACTCGCATTGCTATCAGGTCCTCCAGCCCCAACATTGCTAGTCCTATCGGTAGCATTGTGGTGTGTGGCTGGGTGTGGGCAGGGGTGGGGTGTGCTCTTTTTGTGCTTCCTGTGTCTGTATTGCCTTCACCTGTGCTGTTTCTGTGCACCTGTGGCAGCTGCATTCACTTAACATGTCCCTTTGCGGTTGATTCGCGATGGCGTTGTTAGCGCCATGGCGGTAAGGTACTTTACGGGCTGGGTGATGGCGTAAGGTGCATGTCCGCTTGGGTCGGCATTCGCGTACCTTACCGCCATGGCGCTAGTTACGGTGTGGGAGGTCGCGTGCACGCGCCCTTGGCGCAGTTAGCGGCAGCGTTGACTACGATGCCGCTAATGGCATCGTAGTTAACGGTCAGGGGTCGTAATCGGCCCTAGCGGAAAACGATGGCGGTAATCGTTTACCGCCATCGTTTTACGCTTAGCGCCAGGGTCGTAAGTGTTCACAATATGGGACCCAGGGCTGTGTGTTATAAGGATAGGTCAAGTCACTGCGGAGATCTGAGCCAAGCACGGACATTAAAGATGACTTGTGATAGCCTTATAACGCACAGGGCATGAGTGCATTACTCCACACTGGCTGCACCCACAGTTGATCTAGTGTGTGTCTCTGTCTCTCTCTGTCTGACTTTCTCTCTGTCTCCACTCACTCACTCACTCACTCACTCACTCACGCACTCTCCTTTTCTCTTCTTGTGCCTCTGTGCATTAAGTCAAGAGCCTCACCGAGCGTCTTCCCTCCCGCACTGCATGTAGGCGTCGTGGGGTGCAGAGAAAGGGTAGAGAGGACAACGCTGCCCCTACAGCCACAGTAGTTTACACTGCACATCTGTGCAGTGGGAAGCACGTTTCCGAGCTTCACTGACTTTTGGAAAGGAGGGCCTGGGAGTGGAAGCTGAGTTTGTATATGTAGGGTAACCAGGTTTTCAAAATCAAAAATCGGGACAGGTGGCTAACAAGACAGTAGGATTACAGTTTGTTCATGTCTGCCAACACAAAAGAAGAATTAGTCTTCAGTAAGGGGGGGTGGATTCGGGGGGGGGGACAAAGAATGCACTTTGGTTTGCGATGTCATAGCTTTGGTAGCGGTTGCATTACTTGGAATGCCAATCGAGGTAATCTGAAATTGAAAATTGATTTGCCCAACTACAAGTCATGCCATTGAAGCATTTTCACATTAGATGAAACTGAATTTAAGGTGTGCCAGGTGCACAGTTCTTTTGCCCTGTTTTTCAGGGAGATGTGTAGAAATCCACAGTGACAAAAATGATGGCACAAAAGGAACGGAAAGAAGGGATTATACTTAGTCCCTTCTCCCTTTCCATGGCGACCATTCAAAAATGAAGAAACAAGAAAACAAAGAAGATGGCCGCCATAGAACAGGGATAAGGGACTACAAATAGTCCCTTCTCCTTTTCCATGCCATCCGGTTGGGGAAAAGGAACAAACATCGAGGGATGCGGAACGACAGCAGGTAAAGCTTTGTTGGGCTGGTAATGACCTACCAAGGGCCAATCAGATCGATTGTTACAATCTGATTGTCCCTCGCTGACAATGTCGGAATGGACCGTAATATTGTCCCGTGCATCAATGAAAAGTGGCCCACAGTTGCAAATGGCAATTCATTCCTTTTGTGACACTGTTTGAATAGTACCCAAGGCAGACTTTTTTGATAAAGTGTGATGCAAATTGTGCATTTTAAAGAATATTCGGCAACACTGGTCAAAACTACTAGCTGCAGAGTGAATTAATTTCCTCATCAAACTGACCCAAATTGACCAAAAAAGTGTCCCACTTTGACCAAAAAAACAGGCCCACACCAGGATTTTGTATTTTTGGTTCGGCCATGGGACTATTGCCCAATAGGCCAGTCCGAGTCTGCTCGCTGGGTACTAATACATTTAAAGTATGCCTGGTGCACCATTATTGCTCTCAGTTATACAGTGAGATGTGCAGAAACTCACAGTGGCAGATTAGAGTTCCAATGGAGCGAGGGCTGATTTCTGCAGACGACCTGAACCCCATCCTCTGCATTGAGTGCCCTTCCCTAACACTTTGCTTGCTCCCCGCTTGCTTGAGCCATCCGCGATGCTGCTGACTTTACGTCTAGAAAATAAGCAAAGCTATCTTGACATGGGCAGCGATTATATGGTTAAAAGTAGAATGCAAACAGCAGTGACAGAAGCATTCCTCATTGTGGGGTCCGGCCTGATATGTGGAGACATGCAAGAATGTTCTATCAAACTGAGCATGCATTGTCACAGCAAGGGAAGGAGAGGAGGTGCGCTGATAGACCCTGCAAAGGGGGACCGGGGGGTTCCCAGAGATTTGACAGATCATGGAAGCAGCCAGAGGACAGCCTGCAGAAGACAAAACTGCATTTGGTATTTTCCATTTTGTGTTAAATATTAGTGTGTGTGCCTTCTGTAACAATTGCAGAGGTTCAGAGGCACTTTCAAAGCAAAAATTAAACATGTCTTGGAGCTCACATTAGAAAAAAACATTGATGCGAATTTGAACCCATCCCTTCCCAAGAAAGGGATGGGTTTCAGCCTTTCTCCTATCATTGCACCGGCTACTGCCACCCGCAACAAACGTGACATCACCTGCGACAGACTCCTCCCCCTCATCCTTCCTGCTCTCAATGACCAGATTCGCTCATGCTCCGACCCCACGGCTTTGGTTGAGACCTTCAACCTCGCTATGCAAAAAGCCTTATACATCACCGCCCCATCCAAACTGAGAAAACCCAAACCTTGAGCCCACCTGAACTCTTGGTTCACACCCCAGCTCAGAACCCTGCGCAAAGAAAAACGAATTGCGGAATCCCATTGGAAAAGCAACCAGACCGTAGCCAACAAATCGTGTCTCCTCTTGGCCACCCTTAACTACAAGGAAGCCATATTACAGGCAAAAAAAGACACTTACAATAAGCGTATCGAACAAGCCAAATCCAACACCAAAGAATTGTTTAGAATCCTAAAAGAACTTGAAACTCCTGTCACTGCACCAGACACCTGCATCAAAGATAGCACTTGGTGTACCAAAATCCAAGAGGCTCTCCTCTGCAAGATTGCCAACCTCCAAATTAAAATCAATAACAAACAAACAAGCCTACAATCCAGCCCACAACCTAACCCCATCCCCACCCTAAACCACTCCATCCCAGATTCTCTGACTCCTTTCAACTTCTCTCCACTTTCCATTTCCGAAGTGGAAAAGATCATCACCAGCCTTAAACCGTCCAATTGCCAAGGCAACCTCTGCCCGGCGCCTATTATCAAGGAAGCAGCTCAGGACCTAGCGCCATTCATCACTACGTTCATCAACTCTTCCTTTAGCTCTGGGATTGTACCTGACAATCTAAAAGATGCATGGGTCATCCCCCTATTGAAAGAACCGACCCTGGACGCTAGCATACCCATAAACTACAGGCCAATCACCATGGTCTCGTTTTTACTAAAAATCCTCGACTGTGCAGCATTTCTACAAATTCAAGATTACCTTGAATCTAACAAACTTCTGGGATTTAGGCAATCTGGGTTTCGGCCACGCCACGGCACAGAAACTGCCCTCATACATTTAAAAACACAGATTGAAGACCTAAAAGACAAAGGCAAACTTGCTCTCTTACTCCTCTTGGACCTCTCGGCGGCCTTTGATCTCGTCAATCATGAAATTCTTTGCCACCACCTTAAATCACCTGCACACTTCTCCGATAAAGCTACAACTTGGATTAGCTCCTTTTTAGAAAATAGATCAATGCGTGTGTTCTCTCCACTAGCAGCCGCCCCACCTGCACCTGTCTCCTGTGGCGTGCCACAAGGATCTTGTGTTTCACCCACGTTGTATAACGTGTTCACCAAACCCCTCTTCGATATCTTGGACTACCTGGGTGTCACTTACACCAACTACGCTGACGACACCCAGATACTAATTCCTATCTCAGGTGACTACACTGCTGACTCCCTCGCTATCAATGTCATCTACCAGGTCATCCGAGCGTGGATGGCACAACACAGACTCTGTCTTAATGATTAATGATGAAAAGACAGAGCTCCTTATTCTTGTTTCGCCACAAAAACTTACCAAACTCGACCCTGCGTTTAAGTCCTTCATCATCGATGGGAATACTATCCCTATCGCCAAGGACACAAAAACCCTAGGGATCTACATTGACTCGACTCTATCCCTGACCAGACAAACCAACTCAGTCTCTTCCGCAGCGGCATATACCTGCAAGCTTATTACAGCCTGTCGCCCTTTCCTCTCCGCAACCAATTGTGTCACCCTGGCTAGGACTCTTGTATTCTCCAAGATTGATTACTGCAATGCACTGTACCTTGGCATCAATTGCTGCAACCTAAACAAGTTACAAATTGTCCAAAACAATGCAATTAGAGCTGCCCTCAACATTCCCAGGCGCCAACACATATCCGACACCAGACGCAATATTCGCTGGCTTTCAATCCCACACCGAATCTCCTTGAAAACCCTGGCTCTTACCCAAAAGTGCCTTCATAACCAAGCTCCCGATTACCTGGCCAACCAATTTGCCCTACACAACTCCATTAGACCCCGCAGAACGGCTCATTTAAACTGCCTTGTTGTCCCACAATTCAATCTCCAAAGATCAGGTGAAACTAGCTTCCCTATCATGGCAGCTAAACTATGGAACAAGCTTCCTAATAAGCTTAGAGCAGAACCCTCATTCCCAAAATTCAAACACCTTACTAAAACCTGGTTGGCCGCACAGGACATCTAGCTCTGGGTTCTCTGCTTAATTTGTACATAGCCGTACCCATGTATATGCTTGTCTTCTCATAGCTATCATTATACCTGTAAATTCTGTATTATACTTGTCGACTTTGTAATTATGGTTCTGTCTGTTTTTCTTATGTTGTAACTAAGTGATGCTCCCGGTTGCCCCTGGGCCTGGTGCGCTATACAAATAAAATAAATACAAATACAAAGTAGGAGATTTTAAGTGACAAATTGGTGTGTATTTTCAGCCATAGAAGCTGCTAAAAAGTTGAATTATTTAATTGTATTAAATGGTAAACTTGCTCTTGTTAAAATGTAACAACATTCATTTCTAATGACCACCTCCAGTATTTATGTACTGTAGTCTCAATAGAATTGTTACACTTTTTAGAACTGAGCAAAACACATTATCAACACCTAGAACAACCATGTCAATGATTTACTACTGTACTCCTTTGCAATGCAACTAAGGTAAATGAACAAATAACACTAGTGAGGGTTCCTGGCTGTTTTGCAAAACATGAAAGAGTATATTAAGAGCAAAAGAATGACAACAAAACTTTATAGCTGAGAAATATTTCACGAGTTGCATGCTTCAATCGCTAGGTGCATAATGAACACTGAACTTGGTGCTCATTTACGTATTTTTTTTTATTTTTTTAGGATTTAGCTTCGGGGGAGTGGCTTGCGCCCAAGGTCAATCGTCTCAATATAAAAATGTTTCAATAAGACGTTGCAATAGTCCAAGTCATATGCGATACAAGTTTGTTTATTGTCCAATAGGAGCAACAGCCAACACGTGTTTCGACCCCTGGTCGTTGTCAAGGCCTGAAGTTTGATCCGATAACAATAGTGGCTTTGTTGGATTAGATTTAAGTGGGATGTAACATCCTGGTGTATTGAGGTGTAGCATGGCCATACTCATGTAATCTGAGGTGTTCATTACCACAATGTTACCCCCCCCCCTTGTCTGCTTCTTTGACAGTAGTTGATTTATCTCTTGCAAGTTCCTCTAAGGCTTTGGACTCTTCTTGACTTAAATTGGACCTGATTTTCCTCCCTTTACGAAAATGTTCATCTAAATGTTCATGAAAGTCTTTAGTAACGTCTTTATGAAAGGTCTCAATAACATTATCTGATCCAAGCTGAGGTGTAAATTTCGATTTTGGCTTGAATTCTTTAATCTCTAAATGTCTGGTGTTGATTCCCAAATCCTGACAAATTGTGTAAATGTCTGTATTACTCTCTGGATTAAGAGACATTAGAGTTTCAATATTCTTAATATCTTTTATAGTGTAAGTGCTAAGTGGTTCAAGTGAGGCTTTACGGTCAAATGTGCGTACTTGTGTGGCAAAACATTTTTTCAATTTGAGTTTTCTCAAAAATGTAAAGAGATCTATTTGAAAGTTAACAAAGTCTGTACCCATACTGGGTGCAAAGGTTAAACCTTTATTTAACACTGCAATATCAACTTTACTCAGCTGCCTGTTTGACAGATTAATTACCAAGTCTGATTGTATCACTTGAGCAATCTCTTCTTGCTGGTTGAGCGGGTTAGAATCCCAGGACGTGAGATTTCCTCGTCTGAACTTCCGCTCCCGCTTCCGTTTCCCCCCTCTCCTGCCCCTGGTGTGATATTTGGTGTGTGAGGAGGTGTTACAGGTGGATTTGCAAATCTGACTTGTTTGTTGATAGTAGATCGTTGATTTCCTTTCTTGTACCTTCTGATTTCTTCTAAAAAACTTTGCCCTCCTTGAGAGACAGTTTCAGGCACTTCTTTGTCCCTGCCAGCTGTAGAATTGCTGTCTTCTTCTGATTCTCGATCTGAGCTTGCTGGGGTAGTGTTCGATGAACTAGATTGTTGCTTGATGATAATATTATCATATTTTGGTTGAAAAGTATAAACCCTTGATTTTCTATAATCATTGTCATCCCTGTAAAACTTTCTGAACTTTCTCAATTGTATGTCGTCTTGGTATTCATATAATATCTCATTCATTTTCTCATAATTCTTTGATTTGGTACTTCCAGCATTACTCATGTTGGCTATCTCTTCTTTCACAGTAGTGATTTGAGCTATCACTCTCGTGTGTTCGCGTTTGGCATGTGTGATCAAAAGTTCCAACATATTTTTTTAACTTTGATTTAGATTCTTTTGCCATTTCTCAGCCAAATCACAATCCTCCTTGTTATCAGAATTTGGCATAATAAGCACCCGTAGTCCTCTAGGTATAATCCCATTCTCCAAATAGTTAGTTAATGAAGTGTGTTCCCAGTACTTATTAATTTATTTTTTTGACAAGCGTTCTAGTTTAATAAACTTCTGTCTCAAAGTTTCTACTGTATTGTAGTTACTCCTGAAAGGATTAGCTGTACTACCCCTTGGGGCAAATAGTGCCGCTCTATCCTCATCCCTGTTACTCATATAATCTGCCATATTGGCTCAGTGGAAGTCAGCAAGCACCTAAACCGAAAAATGACTGACAAAGAATTGTTATTACTGTGGGATCGGTCCCTGTTGGCGTGCTAGTGACCACTCTGAAATACTTTCCAAAACCAGATTATAAATTAGTTCAGGTACCCTGGCAGCAAGACAAATCCTACCCCCTCAAACTTCCCACAAAGTTTGTATATGACAATGAAGATTTAGAATTTAGCTTCGTGGGAGTGGCTTGCGCTCAAGGTCAATCGTCTCAAAATAAAAATGTTTCAATAAGACGTTGCAATAGTCCAAATCATATGCGATATAAGGTTGTTTATTACCAATAGGAGCAACAGCCGACACGTGATATCTACTGTGAAAGAGGAGATAGCCAACATGAGTAATGCTGAAAGTACCAAATCAAAGAATTATGAGAAATGAATGAGATATTATGTGAATACCAAGACAACATAAAATTGAGAATGTTCAGAAAGTTTTACAGGGATGACAATGATTATAGAAAATCAAGGGTTTATACTTTTCAACCAAAATATGATAATATTATCATCAAGCAACAATCTAGTTCATCGAACACTACCCCAGCAAGCTCAGATCGAGAATCAGAAGAAGACAGCAATTCTACAGCTGGTGGGGACAAAGAAGTGCCTGAAACTGTCTCTCAAGGAGGGCAAAGTTTTTTAGAAGAAATCAGAAGGTACAAGAAAGGAAATCAACGATCTACTATCAACAAACAAGTCAGATTTGCAAATCCACCTGTAACACCTCCTCACACACCAAATATCACACCAGGGGCAGGAGAGGGGGGAAACGGAAGCGGGAGCGGAAGTTCAGACGAGGAAATCTCACGTCCAGGGATTCTAACCCGCTCAAGCAGCAAGAAGCGATCGATCAAATGACACAATCAGACTTGGTAATTAATCTGTCAAACAGGCAGCTGAGTAAAGTTGATATTGCAGTGTTAAATAAAGGTTTAACCTTTGCACCCAGTATGGGTACAGACTTTGTTAACTTTCAAATAGATCTCTTTACATTTTTGAGAAAACTCAAATTGAAAAAATGTTTTGCCACACAAGTACGCACATTTGACCGTAAAGCCTCACTTGAACCACTTAGCACTTACACTATAAAAGATATTAAGAATATTGAAACTCTAATGTCTCTTAATCCAGAGAGTAATACAGACATTTACACTATTTGTCAGGATTTGGGAATCAACACCAGACATTTAGAGATTAAAGAGTTCAAGCCAAAATCGAAATTTACACCTCAGTTTGGATCAGATAATGTTATTGAGACCTTTCATAAAGCCGTTACTAAAGACATTCATGAACATTTAGATGAACATTTTCTTAAAGGGAGGAAAATCAGGTCCAATTTAATTCAAGAAGAGTCCAAAGCCTTGGATGAACTTGCAAGAGATAAATCAATTACTGTCGAAGAAGCAGACAAGGGGGGGGGTAACATTCTGGTAATGAACACCTCAGATTACATCAGTATGGCCATGCTACACCTCAATACACCAGGATGTTACATCCCACTTAAATCTAATCCAACAAAGCCGCTATTGTTATCAGATCAAACTTCAGGCCTTGACAACGACCAGGGGTCGAAACACGTGTCGGCTGTTGCTCCTATTGGACAATAAACAACCTTATATCGCATCTGACTTGGACTATTGCAACGTCTTATTGAAACATTTTTATATTGAGACGATTGACCTTGAGCGCCAGCCACTCCCCCGAAGCTAAATTCTAAATCTTCATTGTCATATACAAACTTTGTGGAAAGTTTGAGGGGGTAGGATTTGTCTTGCTGCCAGGGTACCTGAACTAATTTATAATCTGGGTTTGGAAAGTATTTCAGAGTGGTCACTAGCACGCCAACAGGGACCGATCCCACAGTAATAAGAATTCTTTGTCACTCATTTATTTTTTCACTACACTCACCCACCCTTCCTGTTTACAGATCCGCCAGAGCACCTGGGGACCAATTCCGTTGGTGACGGTGCGCTATACAAGTACTGCTAACTTAACATAACATAACATAACACTCACCCTAATATTAAGGTGTCTGTAACCATGAACCATGCAGACTCATTCAGAGAGCCTTAAGATTTGGCTATGGTGATAAACAGGCTGCTAAATTTAGCCTTGCTTTTCTTCTTAATCGTGAATCTTTCCGAATGTTAGACGTGGAGGGTCTGAGAGTGGAAGCCAGGTGCATTGACACCCTTAGAGACTAATATGCATACATACAGGCTTTCGTAAATTGAAACAATTATTCATTTCACCCAACTATGCTGATGGAATTGACATTCTCACAAACTCCTACTTACACCTCAATTCATCTTAGTCCTGCCAGTGCCCTCTCTTACAGAGAGCACATCAAACTGCGTCAGACTTTATACCAGATTGGTTTTATCTGACAATTATTGTTTTTCAGGCAGGCTTCTGGACTAAAGACAATTGGAGACAACTCACTGCACTGCACAGTAGCTACGTAGGATGTACAAGACTCTCTTATAATGTGCATAGAACATTGGGGATTGGGTCGTCCGAAGCATCAACATATGTCACATTTCAACGCTTTTCAAAGTTTTATGGTAGACCACAAAATGCCTGTTTTCCATTAGATGCAATGCACCCTAATCTCTTTGCATGCTTTGCCCATCTCCCCCAAAACCCAATATAAAAGGGGTCTGCTCCTTTTGCTCTCCAGATGTTTTGGACTACAACTCCCATCAGCCCCAGTCAGCATAGCTAATGGTGAAGGGTCAAGCGAGTTACAGTCAAAAACATCTGGGAAGCAGCAGGCTTCAAATCCCTGCCCTATACACTATTCGTTTTCCACACTGTTCATGTGGACACTGTTTGTCCACGTGACCCGAACACTGCACACTCTGTACATTTTCTCACTGCTCATTGCACTGCCTGTTCATGTGCGGAAGTCTCTCATAGTGTCTTTTACATGTGTCACAAGGTCCTCACAGTGTCCTCTCCATTCACTGCAAACCCTTTACATTGTCTGGCATGTATCTCAAGCACACGCGATCTGAATGACACCTGGCCTAGTAGAATCATTGTCTCTCTTCCCTCTATTCCCCCTTCCTTGCCTCGTCGCGCCTTGAAACACTTGTGTATAGGTGCGTTATAAATGCCATATCACATCATATCATTGCAGTGTCTTTTCCATGCAAACTCTTCACATTGTCTGGCATGTGTCTGAAGCTCCTCGCAGTATCTTCTCCATTCCCGATGTCTACCACTCCTTTCCTGGGCAAACTCCTGGAGAAATTGGCTTTCTCCCTGCTAACTCTCCATACTGAATCAGTTGGTTATCTCCATGGCCACCAGTCTGGCTTTAGAGCAGCCAAAAACACGGTAACTGCTCTCCTGAACACCCGTGAAGACCTGCTCTCTAATCCTGACTCTAACCTTCCTTCTGTCCTCATTCGCCTTGATCTGTCCTCTGATTTAGATATGGTCAACCACGTCATCCTGATCAATCGTCTTCGTGACAACTTGGGTATCAAGTGGCAGGCCCTAGCATGGTTGACCTCCTTTCACTCTGACCGACCCTCCCAGGTCCATTTGTGTTCCTTTCTCTCGACTACCTCTCTTTCCACATGTGGTGTTCCCCAGGGTTCTAACCTCTCACCCTGGCTATTCAACCTTTACTTAGCATCTCTGGCCCACTGCATCTCTACCTTCCATTCTAACTTTCAGTGTTATGCAGATGCCACTCAGCTCTCCCTCAGCCCCCCCAGCCTCCTCTGATCTCTTGCTCATTCCTGACTGTCTATCCATGACTGTTGTCACACCAACGTGCTCTGCCTTAATGCAAGTAAGACTGAGATCGTTCTCATTGGGACCCCTGCTCCTACTGTCCCTCTTGCACTCTGGCCACCCACTCTGGGCCCTCCACCCTCACCTTCCTGTGAGGCAATGAACCTTGGTATCATCTTCGACTCCTCCCTCTCCTTCTGGCCTCACATTTCAGACATTTCTAAGAAGTCACACAATCAGCGGCACCTCTTCAGAGGTATTCTTCCTTTTCTCACTTTCCACCAGAAGCTCAATGTCTCTCTTGGCTGGACTACTGCAACAGCCTCTTTCTAAATCTGCCTGCCTCTACTATTCGCCCTTTGCAACTAATCCAGAACAGGATTGCAAGAATTTTCCTTGGCCTCAAGCCCAGGGATCATATCTCTCCAGCCGTAGAATCTCTCCACAAGCTCCCAGTGCCTGCAAGGATCAAGTTCAAGACCCTCTGCATTGTCCACAAGGCTTTCTGGGGCCGGAGACCACACTACACCCAACTCTCTATTTCTAAGTATCTTCCTTCTCGAGCCCTCCGCTCATGCACCTCCAACTCTCTGTGGGTTAGACGCTTCTCACGGCAGAGAGTGGGGGGTAAATCGCTGTCCTCGGCTTGGGCCCCTCTCTGGAACAGCCTCCCTGCCTCTCTCAAACTTGAGAAGGACACCTAAGGTTCCGGAAGCAACTTAAGACCTTCCTTTTCACTTCTGCTTTCTCTCTCTCTCTCTCTCTCTCTCCCTCTCTCTCTCTCTCCTGCTGATGCTCCTGTCTGCTGTGCTAACTGGTTAGCTGGCCACCCACTGAACCGTATGGGCAACAGACTCCTGCACGACCAGTTGCCCCTTGCATTGCCTCTGGGCCTCCCATCCACTTAGGGGCGGTATCTGCAGCCCTACAGTCTCCTGGCTCTTTGCACTTACTTGAGCCACCAACCTGGTAGCACTGACCGCATCTGGCAGCACTTACCGTGTCTTGACACTGCACTCTCCCCCCTCCACCTTCTCCTCTTCCGTCCCCCTCGCACTTGCACGATCTGAATGACACAAGGCCTAGTAAAATCATTTGTTTTGTCCTCCCTCTGTCTACCCTTCCTTGTCTTGTCGCACCTAGAAACACTTGTGTCAATGGGCGTTATAAATGACTTATATAATATCATTCACCCCAAACACCTTAAATTGTCTGGCATGTGTCTCAAGCTCTCCCCGCTGTCTTCCATGCAACACCCCAAGCACTTTAACTCTTCGGGATGTGTCGCAAGCTCCTTGTAGCGTCTTCTCCATGTTATGTTATGTTATGTTATGTTACTTTGCATTTATAAAGTGCCTTATGTACCATTGGTATGGTCTGAAGGCGCTGGTAGGTTGAACGCCCTTGGGAACCGAAGTTCAAGTCAGTAGAGAGAGTAGAGAGAGTCAAAGGTGCGTGTGAGCACCGGATATGTGTGCAGCTGGTGTGGCATTCGTGTAATAGCTGCTTCTTAGCGGTAGGTGTGGTGGTTGAGAGGTCAAGAGTATGTGTTCGTTCTGGCAGGATTTATCCAGACCGATTGCGGCTGCGTTAGGCCTGAGGAGAACGCCTGGCTGGGGGGTGTGTAACCAGCAGTGTTTAGTTAGACTGATGGGGAGTATGAGACAGATGTTGGTATGAGAACTGTTATACCGAATGGTGTCATAGTATCACTGTGTTCTATTTGAGTGATGGTGTAAAGAAGAGAATAAGCGTGGAGATGTGAATATGGTGGTTTACTTTACGTTCTTGAGATCGCGCCCACTCCAATAGATCCATGAACTTCATCCGTTCCATGTACTCCTACTGTTCCGTGCATTACGACCGTTTCAAGCACTCAGACCGTTCCTTTCAATGCTCTTTCAGACGTTCCATGCCCTCCAAACCATTCCATGTACGTCACGCCATTCTGTGCACTCCAATCCATTCCATGAACTCCAATCCGTTGCATGCACTCCAACCCATTCCATGCACTAAAATATGTTCCATGTGCTCGCATCCGTTCCATGCACTCTCATCCGTTCCATGCACTCCCATCCATTCCATGTACTTCAGCCATTTTATGCACTCCACCATTTTATGCACTACTCCTTTCATTCGTTCTACCCATGTTATCCTTACTCCATGCATCATCCATCCACATACGTCATCTTCACACGTTCCATTCACTTAACTGATTCCACCCATTTCACTTGTTCCATCCACTTCACTAGTTGCGCCCACTTCGCCGGTTCCAAGCACATCACCTGTTCATTCACCTACTTCATCTGTTCTACCATTTCACCCGTTCCACCAACTTCACCCATTCTACATCAGTTCATCCGTTCCATCCACATACTTCGCCCATTCCATCCACACACTTCACCCGTTCCATCCACACAATTCACACGTTCCATCCACATACTTCACCCGTTCCATCCACATACTTCACCCGTTCCATCCAAATACTTCACCCGTTCCATCCACATACTTCACCCGATATAGGGCATCCACTTCACCCGTTCACCCGATATAGGGCAGATTTTCTAGACTTTGGCACAGTGACGTTATTAGGTTAGGTACACTGTCTAATTGCGCTATGCCAGAGTGGTGTTGTTATATACACTTCTAGAGTCAACTTTGTACCAAGAGGATATTAGGCACACTTCTAAAATCAGCCAAGGCACGCTAATAGGCACACTTCTAAGTACAACCAGGGCACGCTATCAGGCACACTTCTAAATTCAACCAAGGCACGCTATTAGGCACACTTCTAACTTCAACTCTGCACAAAGAGGATAATAGGCACACTTCTATATTCAGCTTTGCAGAAAGTGGATAATAGGCAACCAAAACAACTTTGCAATGGGGATGATATTAGGCAACCAAATTTAAATTTGCACAGTGAGGATATTCAACTAAGGCGCGCTAATGGGCACACTTCTAAGGTAAACCAGGGCACGCTATCAGGCACACTTCTAAATTCAACCAGGTCACGCTATTAGCCACCCTTCTAAAATTCACCTTTGCACAGAGAGGATATTAGGTGCACTTCTAAATTCAACCAAGGCAGGCTAATAGGTACACTCCTAAATTCAACTTTGCACAGAGAGGATATTAGGCAACCCAATTCAAATCTGCACAGAGAAGATATCAGGCACACCTCTAAATTCAACCAGGGCGCGTTATTTGGCACACTTCTAAAATCAGGCAAGGCACGTTATTAGGCACATTTCTAAATTTAGCTTTGTACAGAGAGGATATTATGCATACTTCTAAATTCAACCAAGGCACGCTAATAGGCACACTTCTAAATTCAACTTTGCACAGGGAGGATATTAGGCTCACTTCTAAATTCAACCAAGGCACGCTAATAGGCACACTTCTAAATTAAAAGTTGCACAGAGAGGATATTAGGCGCACTTCTAAATTCAACCAAGGCATGCTAATAGGCACACTTCTAAATTCAACTTTGCACAGAGAGGATATTAGGCACACTTCAAAATTCAACGAGGGCACGCTATTAGGCACACTTATAAAGTCAACCAGGGCACGTTAATAGGCACACTTCTAAAGTCAACCAGGGCATGTTAATAGGCACACTTCTAAATTCAACTTTGCCCAGAGAGGGTATTAGGCAGACATTCTAAAGTCAACCAGGGCACGCTATTAGGCACACTTCTAAAGTCAACCAGGGCACGTTAATAGGCACACTTCTAACGTCAACCAGGGCATGTTAATAGGCACACTTCTAAATTCCACTTTGCACAGAGAGGGTATTAGGCACTCATTCTAAAGTCAACCGGGGCACGCTATTAGGCACACTTCTAAAGTCAACCAGGGCATGTCAATAGGCACACTTCTAAAGTCAACCAGGGCACGTTAAAAGGCACACTTCTAAAGTCAACCAGGGCATGTTAATAGGCACGCTTCTAAATTCCACTTTGCACAGAGAGGATATTAGGCGCACTTCTAAATTCAACCAGGCACGCTAATAGGCACACTTCTAAAGTCAACCAGGGCACGTTAATAGGCACACTTCTAAAGTCATCCAGGGCATGTTAATAGGCACATTTCTAAAGTCAACCAGGGCATGTTAATAGGCACACTTCTAAATTCCACTTTGCACAGAGAGGATATTAGGCACACATTCTAAAGTCAACCGGGGCACGCTATTAGGCACACTTCTAAAGTCAACCAGGGCACGTTAATAGGCACACTTTTAAAGTCAACCAGGGCATGTTAATAGGCACACTTCTAAATTCCACTTTGCACAGAGAGGGTATTAGGCATACAATCTAAAATCAACAGTGAATTTCCCTTTCAAGATGCAACTATAACACGGATACGCTTTTAGGCACACTTTCTCGATGCAACAGTAGCACAGCGATGCTATTAGGTGGGCTTTTAAGTGTAAGTGCACCACGTTATGCAGATTTTTACAATAGTTTTCTAGGGTTGAGTGGTAGAGTAGTATGGAATGAAGTAATTGCTTCTGTCCCCGCCCTTGCCACACTTACTTATTGCTGGCTTCTTGCTTCTCCTGCTGATACCTGCAGATACGTCTTGGAGCCGTCATTGTCGGAGCCGTCCTTTGCCTCGGGTCCTTAGCCGCAGGGGCTGTATGGGCAGCGGGCTGCCCTGGGATGGCCAGGGTAGCAGAGTCAGAGGACCAATCAGGGCATGGTGGGCGGGACAGGAGGAGGGTAGGGGAAGCAAAGGCCGCGCAGGGAGGCTGGCTGCTCGAATTTAAGCTGGGAGGCGGGAGGGACTGGGGAAAAGTGAGGAAGCCGAGGGGAATGGAGCACAACGAGGCATGGAAAATGCCATTAACTAAAATTATGGGCAAATGGGGTCTTGCGCGGATGGCAAATGGCACAGGGAGCGTTTGTGCAGCGATTTCCAGGCCACAACTACAGTGGAGGGAATTGTCCAATCAGGACTGGAGGAGGGATAGGGAGGCGGGACAAAACCTGGGGAAGCTCCGGTACTGCTGGGGAGCCCACGAAGGCTCCTGAAATTAACTGCACCACCATGATGCTTCCAAGGGGGGACAGGGGGTCGCAGTACACATGCTCACCTGTTGTCAAGATGGGAAATGGCACAGGGAGCGTTTGTGCAGTGATTTCCAGGCCACAACTACAGTGTGCCTGTACCCACCCCCAGTAGCCTTCCTGCTCTGCATAGCGCTCTTCATCCTACTTTATTCTCTCTCCTCTGCACCACCGCTACTGACTTCTTTTTCCTCTCCAGCTTCTTGTAACTCTGCTACACTCTTCTCTGCGCCTCCACACACAGCGTCTCCTAACTCCCGTGTGCCTCCTCTGCTGCATCCCGTTTATATAGGGCTTTGGGGCTGGAGTCAGGCAGAGAGATTGTGTCGGGTGTATTTCCTTGGATTGCATAGGACCTACGTGAACTACTAATCCCCTAGGTGATTTTGGACTGAGGAGTGAACTAGCCACCTCTTTGCTCTCCTAGCTTACAAAGGCGGCGTCCGCCATTTTGAAAACATCTGCCCTCGCTCTGATAGTTTCCCTGAACGCTGATGGTCCTCCCTTTCAATTCTCTATTAGACATCCATTATTCTGTATCTTAAAATACAACTCGCGGATGCCAGGCTGACGGCCCACATGTTTGTTGTACACCTTTTTGTTATCTTATTCTGGCATGTGTAATTCCCAGGAGGTTATACGTTTTCGGGAGAGCGGGAGCGACACAGCCCACAAGGATAGAGATGGGATCGGAGCCCTGGGAACTCCCCATATTTCTCCTGTAGCGCCAGTATCAGGGAGTGGGTGACGGCCCCTTGCTCACAGGGTACCTCCAGTGCTAGATTCTAGCTTGCGGCGTGTGACTTCCTCACACACTATGAATTTTGCTGTGGGAATACTATGTACACCTAACACGAGCAGAGCAAGGACCTTCTTCAATGATGGCCGATACAGTAGGCCTGAAAGGATACGTTACCTGGCTGGTAGCCAGTGAAGGTTACATAAGATAAAAGAGATGTGCTTATAGCACAGAGCGATGGAGGCCAATCTGACAGCCACACTTTGCAGTTGCTGCACTCCACACCTTAGGTAAGCTGGGAGGCTCAGGTAGAAGCCCGACAAATATTCCTGTTCCGGCTGGATGCTTGCCTTAATGCCCCTGGCTATGTGTGCATGCCCAATCACGGGGAAAGACAGCCAAGTGATTGTTGATTTAAAGAGTAACTCTAGCCATTTGGGGTATTGGCAATGACCCTGCATCAAATAAGTCCCACTAGTTCATCATCAGACGAACCAGATTGGGCAAGACCCCTGTATGGGGTGGATGCGGGGCGACATTGCTTCAATGTTGGTTGAGAAGTTCCTATGGCCAAACCTTCTATTTTTATATGAGTTTTCTTCTAGAAAGTTCTGACTCATCGAACCATTCAGATTCAGGAGAAAGTTGGAGAAGGTGCAACCTAGATTGGCTGACGGCAGAGGATTTGGTGCCATGATAATATATTAGCAAAGGCCAAACGAGTGAATCAGGGAGACCACTGATTGGAAGCCATTTTTAAAGAGAAATGTGGGATACACGACCACTGTACAACTTCTCACCCCTAAGATGAACTCATTCTATTGTAAGGTCCCCCGATCTTGGGGCTGCCTAGGAATCCTGTATTGAGTTACTATGGATGTCATTTCTTGACAAAATGACACCCCAACGTTCTATAGATATAAAATGCTAATACAAACCGAACAAATGAGAACGAATAATTCGGAGCTAAATTGAGCGAGAGAAAAACCTTGCCTCCTTTCAATAAACAGAGGGAGAACCACTATAGAAGGTACCCCACTGCGCCTTGAAACACTTGTGTATAGGCGCGTTATAAATGTCATATCATATCATATCATTATGCTCAACTTCGTAGATATCAGATGGACGCCGGAGGATTCATGACGATCGACGTTTTATTCTGATCGCCAATGGGGCTAGTGAGTAGCTGAGGAATAGTCAATACTTATGAGCATGGAAGGGTAATTAGTTCCTCAGTTAGGGGAATGCCAACATGGCCGCACTGAGGCTCTGAAGCACTGTAGCTGCAGCCATTCCAAGGGATGCAGTGGTGCCTGCCTGGTTTTGCAGATTCCTTTCTTCCATGTCGCCTGGTCAAGGCGATTTTGTGTACTTGCTATGACATCTTCGACGGTGGCCACAACGTATTCGTCTCCAAAAATGATGCGCAGTAGCAGTATTCACGGGCAGCATAGAGAGGCAATCCACCTGGACATTACGCCTCTCTGATATTCTGATATATGTTGCTCTTCAAAGGAAAATTCCAGCATCTTAGAGGCGAGCCGAGCTATGCAGGAAGGCCACTTCCTCACCCCCTCAGGGCTCAACATGAGGGCCAGTGGTTTATGATCTGTCTACAATGTGAAAAGCCCTCCTTGCCCCCATCTATGCGGCCTGAAATGGAATGCATCCTGGGCACAAGCACGCATTTCTTTTCAATCAGAGAGTTATGCATCTCTGGTTGTGATAATGGTTTAGAAGCGAAGGCAGATATGCACTTCCTCGGTTGTCACCCTTGCAAGCATCCTGTGTGCCATGGCATTAAAGCAATTGAGGTTGGTAGGGCCGAGTCAAACAGTCCTAAGCAGGGGATCATGCACGATCTCTTCATTGACCAACTGGGACTCTTCTGACCAGACAAATTCTTCTTCTTCCAGGGATCTGCAACCTTTGGCTCTCCAGATGTTTTATACTACAATTACCAACAGCCCTGCTCAGCATAGTCTGTGGTGAGGGATCATGGGCTTCATAGTCCAAAATATCTGGAGAGCCACAAGTTGCAGAACCCTGCCTTAGCGGTTCATTTATATGTGAGAACTATGTGACAATCTTGGCATTAACATTCTGAAAAATCCTAGAGCCTATTTCCAGTTTCTCTTGGTTTTCTGAATAGGATGCTTCGATGATGGCTTCTAGGATGTCTGTTTTCTGCTTAATCCCCTCCACATGAATCTTATAACCTATGTAATCAACTTCATTGTTGAAGAGAGAGCATTTCTCCTTGAGTCCTTTAGCTTGATGTTCAGAGAGTACTTTGACCTGCTCCTATGCCGTCTCTCCGTGGATCGATAACACATCTTGGAAGCAGGCCACAGTTGCGCTGCCTGCCAGCATGTCAGCCATCAGGTCCTCGACCACCGAAGCCACTGAGGAAAGTCTAAATGGTAATCTAGCATACGGAAAAACACTGAATGGTTTGGTGAAGGCTGTAGGCTTCTCATCGAAGCACGTTTAGTGGTGTGTATTTCTCATGCTTGGTCTGGTGACATGTGTTGCATTAATCAGTATCAGGATGAACTCTGAAGTGCTCGGCAACATGGAGTTGTCTGGTCTCTTTCATCAGCATTAGAACTGTGGGACCCAACCACTCATTAGATACAAGAGGCTCAATGGTGCCTCCCCTGTTGAGGGATTCCCAACAGTTTCTTAAAGGCATCATTCACCATTGAGGCACTGGACATACTTTGTGTTTGACCGGTATGGCCCCTGTCAGCCACTTATTTTATGGGTGTAACTCTTCATGCAGCCAAGGAGCTCCCTAATTAGTGATTCGTATCTAAAGAGGACGTCTGTTCATGATGGGTTTGTTGCTACTATAACCAGCTTGTCGGTGCAAGGATCCAGTGTTACGCCAGGATTCGCTTGAACATCACATGCTGGGATCAGTATGCCTGTTTTGGATATATACACGTTTGAGGGGGCCGACCTTCCCTTGAAAGTGACAAGGCTCTTCGGGTACCCCAGCAAGTCCACTTTCACGGCACCATCTGCCCCTGTGTTAAGATCCTTTTTTTTGTTGTGCCTGATGAGAAGTCCACCTAGTAGCCATTTGTATTCATCAGTTGGTTTAATGGTTTAATTGGAGCCCAAACCTGTGAGTATCTTTATTGGTTTACCATCTATCCTGATATTCCAGTGAGGTGTCAACTTATTGGAGATGGAGGTCTGTGGTGCTACAGCAAGACCCTTTCTGTTGCCACCTTCTCCTCATTGAACGAGCCACTGTCTTACAAAGTGTCCTCAATCAGTGAAACTCGTCTATGTGGTTTGGCTCTGCAGGTTTTTGCCATGTATCCTTTTTGTTTGCAGCTCAAGCATGTTCTTGCATAGCTCAGGGGCAACGTGCCCGCCTTGGAAGCAAGACCACATGGAGCAACACAGGTTTGATTGCCATGTTTGTGCTTAGAAACCTCTGGGTTTTAAGCGTGTTATAAATAACCAATAAAAATAAATAAAATAATAGCATTTTGAGTTGCCACCTGCGATACCTTCTTTGTTGCAGTTTCTTGTACGTGTAGTTTACCGACATCTGACACATCTGTTTGCATGTGTCCTTCTACTTTCCTGCCATCTCTTCTATAGCTCTGAATACGTTCATCGCCTCTTAGAGGCTGGGGTCTTTTGCCTGAGCTGCTTTCCAGAATCATGACCTTGTTGCATTCGATGATTGCCATGCCATGCCCCTGGTTATTACGTCCGTGGTTTCCTTGACCGCACAAGCCCTTTCCTGCTATGCACCGTGTTTCTGGAACAAGTCACCAGTGCAGATAAGAAGAGCCCTCCCCATCCTACACTTCAGGAAAGACCTGATGACCCTAATCATCAAGGACCTTCTAGCCAATCACTGATGGTTCCACTCAACCCTGCTTCTCTACTCTGGACTTCTCCCTCCTTCTCCGCCTACCCATCCCAGATTATCTGCTACCCCCATAATCTACTTGTAACTCCCTGGGGGCACCTCCATGTGCAGTGCACCATTTCATCCCACCCACGTTTGCACTTTGTAAATCTCATACGTACTTACATAGCACTTGACACCTGATGTCTGCACTTACCCTTGCACTTGCCACCTGCTGGCCGTACTTTTACTTATTGCTTTATTTATTCTATTTATCCCATGTTCTGCACTGTCCCCTCCCCCTTCCCCCGTGCACTTTTCCCTTTCCCCCTTCACTTGCACTTGCGCGGTCTGAATGACACCTGGCCTTGTAAAATCGTTGTCTCTGTCTTCCCTCTGTTCCCCCTCCCTTGCCTCGTCGCGCCATGAAACACACTTGTGTATAGGCGCGTTATAAATGCCTTGTCATATCATATCATACATACATACGTGGTATAGGCAAGTCCCTTAAAGGCACCACATAGTCTTCAATTTGTCTGAGCCTGTTCGGCTTCCTTGTGTAACACTCCAGGCTATAAGTACCTATGTTGGCCTTCACGCCAAAACACTTCATGGAAGTTTTAAGTCAGAGTTAGACTGCTCAATGCCCTTCCACCATCTCCACTTGCATTATTTAGCAGTAACACTCGTTTATGCACTGAAGCGAAGTCCGTGCCACCCGCCACATTGATCCATGCAGGGCGCACGTGGAAGGAACACGCGGGTGGACGGTGTCTGACCACTTTCTTCAGTGGGTGGACGTCACCCACCATGTTTGTTTTAAATTAATTAAAACAGTTCAAAAAAGGTGTTGCTTCCACTTCATAAAAAAGAGCCGTGTTCGGGATTCGAACCCAAGTTGGGCTGTTGAAAGCCAAGAAAGTTGGCCGTGAGACCACAAGAACATCTAGATTATGTTTGTATAAAACTTTTATTGACTTTTCTGCTGTACTGGATATGCTTTCTTACACAATTAAGACAAAAGGTGTGCACTTTTCTATTTAGAAATCAATTATAATTGGTAATTTATAACACGCTTAATACCCAGAGGTTTCTAAGCGCGGACCCAATGTTTTAAGAAAGCATGTTATCTTGGCAAACGCCTTTTTGTCCTGTGCACTTGCTTACATTGGAAAGACACCCTAAAACTAAATGTGCAGATTTCTTTCAATTTACGTTCACATCCTGTGACGTCACATTCCACTGCACACGGCAGAGGTGGACTGAATCCCTGGATCTATGTATCCTGCACCGCCTTCGATTAGTGCCACTGGATCGGCAGCTTTCCCTAAGGCTGCCAAAACGACGGTGGTGGACTAACCCCTTGCATCATGGATGACTGCTCCCTGTGTTAGGTGGATTCCCAGATCCCCAGGAAAGGAATTAGGCCAGAACACATTTTCTTAGTAGTTCACTGTCCCTTGTAGACCCGAGGCCCGAACCCCACCAAGTTTAGGAAGCCTTCTGAACACTGTGAAGTTGGAGTCTCAATGTGTGTTGCAATGTGCAACAACGTCATGTACTGTTTATGGAAGTCGTCCTTTGCTCTCAAGTGGAGCCCTAAATCAATCCTATGTAGAGGAGATGGTGGACGCGTCATCCCTAGCTCCCGCCCCCTCGCCTCCGTCATACTGGAACAACAGAAGAGCCCTATGTGGGACACCAGGTATCATCCCAATACCACATTGAGTGTATGAGAGACGATATGCACACAGACAACCATGTACCATTGCACTGAGAGTGTGGAAGGGTGTCTGCACACACCATTGGATATCATAGAGCA
The DNA here is from genome assembly GCF_040938575.1 of Ambystoma mexicanum. Taxonomy (NCBI): domain Eukaryota; kingdom Metazoa; phylum Chordata; class Amphibia; order Caudata; family Ambystomatidae; genus Ambystoma; species Ambystoma mexicanum. Next base: position 54,367,256 of record NC_090932.1, read on the forward strand.
ATAAGTGAAATCTGATGAGAGAAGAGTGACGTCATGGAGGAAAGATATTGCGACTCACTGAAACGATATGCAAATACTTAAAGAATGAAGATGTAACAGAAGTAACAAGAGAAACATGTAATCGAATATGAAGAAATCGCATATGCAAAGAAGATACAGTAACCTGCTTACTAATAAGGATATATATGCAGAAACGCAGGGTAGATGAGACATACAGAAGCTTGCTGCACAAAGAAAACATCACGTGGCTGGGATGGCCATGATGAAAAGATCGATGTCAGACTTGTATTAAAACCAATCAAGCTACCTCAGAGGCAGACCAGGGCTGCAGAGTCGGGAGACGCTGGAAGAACAGCTTCACGTGAGGAATAAAGAGGAGTCTATTGACCTGGGATCAAAGATGCTACTTCAAGGAATAATTGCAAGACACAAGGGGAGTCAGAAGGATACGTCATGTACGTAAAACATATTTCTGTAAGATTAAGTAAAGAAGAAAACATCTGCACGAGCCAAGTATTGGACAATTAAAGATGTGAAAGGCCTATGCAAGGTGCAGTGAGCAAGCCTCTGGAGGCTTAGAGGAGTAATTACACGCAGAACAATTGAATCAAACAGCAGTAAATAGAATGTCGAAATTGACAAATTCGTGGTCTCTTCACACGTTATTCAGAAGTCGAAAACAAGGGCTATTCATTAAGCTCCAGGTGAAGATAATGGTGTACCTACACTCCCTTAAAAGTCCCAGAATCAACAACAAGCTGCAAGGTCAACTACAAAAGAGAAGCCTTGGCTTGGGGCCGGACTGATGAGAGATGATGGACTAATTGGTAAAGTAAGGAGTAGTCTGACATTACTCTGGGCACTTGCGTACCATTTTGCTTACATGTTGTTAATGAGTAGAAAGTCCAAGGTTGGGAAAGCATGCCAACCAATCAGAGGGTCTATGAAGCAGCATGCTATACAATGTTGCACGAGCCTATCCACTGCCATTATTCTGCTATAATCAGTATTATACGTATTTAGAGGTGGTTGAAGGCGTGCCTAACAGATAAGGGGCAGCCACTGATGTTATTACACTTATACACACTGTAATTATATATGTTCCCTTAACCAATCCCTCCCTTCAATTGGTTTTATCTTTTGCCACAAAGGATGACATCATAGATGATGCGTATTGAGGTATACATATTTTGTATAATCAAACTTGGTTGTGAGTGTGTGAACTACAGCTTGGTGTTCGCCAGATTGCCCTTCTTCATTTTAAGCTGATAATAAAGTAGTACTTTGCCATATTCGTTGAGTCTGTCCAGTTATTTCGGCCCAAGATCATTATTGGTAATTCCATCTAGCACACGAGACGTTTCAAGGTGCTAGAGCACACAATGAACATAACAAGAGGCTCCTGACATATGTATATATATAGATATTCAATAGCTGAATTAAAAACAATATTCTAATTGCCAAGGGAAAAGGTGTACAAAGGAAGCAAGGTGATGATAAAACCATTATTTTATTGTCAAAACCTAATCTGAAACTATTAGTGCGCAACATACATTTAAATAAAGATTGATAGGAATTCATCACATAAAACATGTACCCTCAAATCAGCACCACAATGTCATTCCGACCCAGGCGTCCTTTAGTCAGATACCCTGCACGTCCCCCTTCTTCACCCCCATTCCTGGGTTAAGGTGCAATTCAAAACATGTAAACCCCCGTTGGGAGCATAGTTCCCACCCCCGGTTCCACAGGTGCATGAAATGCTGAAAGTACTAGTGCTGCAGTTCTACTGATTATGAACAAAACAAAACTTCCTCATCCAACATGTAGGACTAATACAGATATACACAACATTATATAGATAATGCAAAAAGGGTTTTCACAGAAATGATTGCTCCTGTGTTTCTCACCCAACAGAGACCACTCCTTGACCAAGCAGTACATCTCTCTGTGCTGCGGCTGTGCTATTACCCCGGGGCCTACGTCCAGTATGCAGTTTGCCTACTCCACCCTTCCATGCTCGTCAGTCTAATGTTCTGCTCTACCCTTCCTGCGAGTACCTACACGGAGGTGTGCAGAGGCAATCCTTATCTTGGTGTTTCGGCGGACATCATATTCCCAACCGCCTTCAGGACTAAATTGTAAACCCTGCAAACAAATGTCTAGAGACTATTAATTCTCTCATATATGAAGTATTCACTCACAACCCTTGCTTCAACGGTACGCAATGCTCTCCAGAGCTCACAGCTGACCTTATCAGTCTTGTACATCCACGATACCCTTGGATTAAGGCGCTATATAAAACAATAATAAATACAAATACCCAATTTCTGGGGCCATGTCACGCATATCCAAAAGCCTGCACCTGAGGCAAAATCCTAAATAGCAACCATGAAGTCTATTTAGATCACAATATAGGTGCCGGACCTCTGCCAGTCCAGCCACCACCACATAGCTCATTGTTCTATGCTCCCAGGGTTGTCCCACCTGCTCCCCAAAAGGAGATCGTGAAAAACACCCATGCATCGTCGAGTCAGAGGAGATTACTGGCTCGCAGGCCATGGCTGCCAAACAAAGTTCAATGAGACAGTCCAAAGCTGTATTTATGTATCATTCTTTGCACACCTTTTACTGTTATGGTGACTATTCTCAGATGAAATGAGCATCTTACCCAGTGTGCTTTGCATGCTTGGAAGGAATGCACGTGTGAATTGCTATCACAGACATGTTTGATAGATTCATCATTCTTATGTTCCCAGAATGCACTTTGTTTTTATGCAAAGGAGCCAGCCTTCTATACTCAGTGCACCCACATCGTTTGAAACCCAGCTCCACCGTTCAGTTTCCCACCCACACCACTGACTGCCCAGCACGCCCAACCGACACCTCTGTTGTGTGGCCATTTAGGCAATGGCCAGGTGGAAATATACTCAATACCCTAGATATGGCGCCTGGGACTGGACTCACTAGTTTCACATGCCTCTGAGGGCTATGTGTCCTGATAGTACAGCTGTCTGTGTGGACCTCCAGGAAACCAGGGTGAAAGTCTAGATGGGTACACGGCTTGCGCTCACTGGAGGAGTAGACGGATCGTTCCTCTAATTCTCAAGTTTCCAGGCATGACTGGCAGGTGCCAGGTTTAGGTTTTCTCATCATAATGTTGAATTCTAACTCTGGCTGCACGTGCAGACATATTTCTGAAGGGGAAGGCTTGTCTTCCCTTAGTTTGCGATGAGCAGGATTTGGCTTCCAGACCCATCTGTAATGAGCCTCCCACATGCTGCCTTTACGTAAATATTTGTCTCAGAGTCATGCGAACCATGGGCCGTTGACCCTGCCCTGTGTCAGGAATTCACAATTTGCAGTAGCAAACACTGGGCTCATCTCCACAGAGCCAAGGCACCAGCAGCTGGAAATAGTCATGGACCAGAAACCTCATGGAGATAGAAAGAGGCAGGATGAATGGGGAGAGCCATGACACAGAGCAATGAATCCAAACCATGGGGGAGGGGAACTATGACCAAGATATGCAGATAACTCAAGGGTGTGTGAGAGGAGGCGGGGGAGACATGCGAAAGACACTTAGGCCCTGATTCATGGAATTATTTGCGTGTAAAACAGGGATTTGCGAGCCATTCTGCCTGCAAATCCCTGTTTGACGAATGGGGAGTTGCGGGCAGAATGGCACGCAAATCCCCCCATGGAGTCCCAGCACTACTGGCACTTGTAATCTGGCAGTCTTACTAGCAGACAAGTGTCGGTAATGGCAAACCCGTAATAAGGCTCTAAATCTCTGCTTCTAACAACATGTCTTTTTGTTTGTTCTTTGAGCAATTTTTTTTTCTCCCTTCTCATTGACTGTGCTTCTACCTTCTCATTGACTGTGCTTCTACCTTCTCATTGACTGTGCTTCTACCTTCTCATCGGGGTGGATTTCTACCTTCTCGTTGGGCTGTGTTTCTACCTTCTCATTGAGCTGCATTTCTACCTTCTCGTTGGCCTGTGTTTCTACCTTCTCATTGGGCTGTGTTTCTACCTTCTCATCGGGGTGCATTTCTACCTTCTCGTTGGGCTGTGTTTCTACCTTCTCATTGGGCTGTGTTTCTGCCTTCTCATCGGGGTGCATTTCTACCTTCTCGTTGGACTGTGTTTCTACCTTCTCATTGGGCTGTGTTTCTACCTTCTCATTGGGCAGTGTTTCTTTCTTCTCATTGGGCTGTGTTTCTACCTTCTCATTGTGCAGTGTGTCTAACTTCTCATTAGGCTGTGTTTCTGCCTTCTCATTGGGCTGTGTTTCTACCTTCTCATTGGGCTGTGTTTCTCCCTTCTCATTGGGCTGTGCGTCTACCTTCTCATTGGGCTGTGTTTCTACCTTCTCATTGGGCTGTGTTTCTCCCTTCTCATTGGGCTGTGATTCTACCTTTTCATTGGGCTGTGTTTCTACCTTCTCATTGGGCCGTGTTTATTTCTTCTCATTGGGCTGTGTTTCTGCCTTCTCATTGGGCGGTGTTTCTACCTTCTCATTTGGCTCTGTGTCTACCTTTATTTTGGGCTGTGTTTCTACCTTCCCATTGGGGTATGTTTCTACCTTCACATTGGGCTGCGTTTCTACTTTTTCATTGTGCTGCGTTTCTACCTTTTCATTGGGGCATGTTTCTAACTTCTCATTGGGCTGTGCCTCTACCTTCTCATTGGTCTGTGCTTCTACCCTCTCATTGGGCTGCTTTTCTATCTTCTCATCGGGGTGTGTTTCTACCTTCTCATTGGGCTTTGCGTCTCCCTTCTCATTGGGCTGCATTTCTACCTTTATATTGGGCTGTGTTTCTACCTTCTCATTGGGCTGTGCTTCTACCCTCTCATTGCGATTGTTTCTACCTTCTCATTTGGCTGTGTTTCTACCTTTATATTGGGATGCGTTTCTACCTTCTCATTGGACTGCATTTCTACCTTTTCATTGGGCTTTGTTTCTAACTTCTCATTGGGCTGTGTTTCTACCTTCTCATTGGGCTAAGTGTCTACCTTCCCATTGGTGTGTTTTACTACCTTCTCATTGGTCTGTGCTTCTACCCTTTCATTGGGCTGTGTGTTTACCTTCTCATTGGGCTGTGCTTCTCCCATCTCATTGGGCAGTGTTTCTACCTTCATATTGGGGTGTGCTTCTACCTTCCCATTGGGCTGTGTTTCTCCATTCTCATTGGGCTGTGCTTCTACCTCATTGGGCTGTGTTTCTACCTCCTCATTGGGGTGTTTTTCTACCGTCTCATTGGGCTTTGCATCTCCCTTCTCATTGGGCTGTGTGTCTACCTTATCATTGGACTTTGTTTCTCCCTTCTCATTGGGCTGTGTTTCTCCCTTCTTGTTGGGTCGTGTTTCTTTCTTCTCATTGGGCCGTGTTTCTACCTTCTCATTGGACTGTGTGTCTACCTTCTCATTGGGCTGTGTGTCTACCTTCTCATTGGGCTGTGTTTCTCCCTTCTCATTGGGCTGTGTTTCTCCCTTCTTGTTGGGTCGTGTTTCTTTCTTCTCATTGGGCCGTGTTTCTACCTTCTCATTGGGCTGTGTGTCTACCTTCTCATTGGGCTGTGTTTCTCCCTTCTCATTGGGGTGTGTTTCTACCTTCTCATTGGGCTTTGTTTCTCCCTTCTCATTGACTGTGCTTCTACTTTCTCATTGGGCTGTGTTTTCTACCTTCTCGTTGGGTCGTGTTTCTTTCTTCTCATTGGGCCATGTTTCTACCTTCTCATTGGGCTGTGTGTCTACCTTCTCATTGGGCTTTGCATCTCCCTTCTCATTGGGCTGTGTGTCTACCTTCTCATTGGGCTTTGCATCTCCCTTCTCATTGGGCTGTGTGTCTACCTTATCATTAGGCTTTGTTCCTCCCTTCTCGTTGGGTCGTGTTTCTTTCTTCTCATTGGGCCGTGTTTCTACCTTCTCATTGGGCTATGTGTCTACCTTCTCATTGGGCTGTGTTTCTACCTTCTCATTGGGGTGTGCTTCTACCTCATTGGGCTGTGTTTCTACCTCCTCATTGGGGTGTGTGTCTACCTTCGCATTGGGCTTTGCATCTCCATTCTCATTGGGCTGTGTGTCTACCTTATCATTGGGCTTTGTTTCTCCCTTCTCATTGACTGTGCTTCTACTTTCTCATTGGGCTGTGTTTCTACCTTCTCGTTGGGTCGTGTTTCTTTCTTCTCATTGGGCCGTGTTTCTACCTTCTCATTGGGCTGTGTTTCTACCTTCTCATTGGGCTTTGTTTCTACCTTCTCATTGGGGTGTGTTTCTCCCTTCTCATTGGGCTGTGTTTCTACCTTCTCATTGTGGTGTGTTTCTCCCTTCTTGTTGGGTCGTGTTTCTCCCTTCTTGTTGGGTTGTGTTTCTACCTTCTCATTGGGCTTTGTTTCTACCTTCTCATTGGGGTGTGTTTCTCCCTTCTCATTGGGCTGTGTGTCTACCTTATCATTGGGCTTTGTTTCTCCCTTCTCATTGGGCTGTGTTTCTCCCTTCTTGTTGGGTCGTGTTTCTTTCTTCTCATTGGGCCGTGTTTCTACCTTCTCATTGGACTGTGTGTCTACCTTCTCATTGGGCTGTGTGTCTACCTTCTCATTGGGCTGTGTTTCTCCCTTCTCATTGGGCTGTGTTTCTCCCTTCTTGTTGGGTCGTGTTTCTTTCTTCTCATTGGGCCGTGTGTCTACCTTCTCATTGGGCTGTGTTTCTCCCTTCTCATTGGGGTGTGTTTCTACCTTCTCATTGGGCTTTGTTTCTCCCTTCTCATTGACTGTGCTTCTACTTTCTCATTGGGCTGTGTTTTCTACCTTCTCGTTGGGTCGTGTTTCTTTCTTCTCATTGGGCCGTGTTTCTACCTTCTCATTGGGCTGTGTGTCTACCTTCTCATTGGGCTTTGCATCTCCCTTCTCATTGGGCTGTGTGTCTACCTTCTCATTGGGCTTTGCATCTCCCTTCTCATTGGGCTGTGTGTCTACCTTATCATTAGGCTTTGTTTCTCCCTTCTCGTTGGGTCGTGTTTCTTTCTTCTCATTGGGCCGTGTTTCTACCTTCTCATTGGGCTGTGTGTCTACCTTCTCATTGGGCTGTGTTTCTACCTTCTCATTGGGGTGTGCTTCTACCTCATTGGGCTGTGTTTCTACCTCCTCATTGGGGTGTGTGTCTACCTTCTCATTGGGCTTTGCATCTCCCTTCTCATTGGGCTGTGTGTCAACCTTATCATTGGGCTTTGTTTCTCCCTTCTCATTGACTGTGCTTCTACTTTCTCATTGGGCTGTGTTTCTACCTTCTCGTTGGGTCGTGTTTCTTTCTTCTCATTGGGCCGTGTTTCTACCTTCTCATTGGGCTGTGTTTCTACCTTCTCATTGGGCTTTGTTTCTACCTTCTCATTGGGGTGTGTTTCTCCCTTCTCATTGGGCTGTGTTTCTACCTTCCCATTGTGGTGTGTTTCTACCTTCTCATTGGGCTTTTCATCTCCCTTCTCATTGGGCTGTTTGTCTAGCTGTATATTGGGCTGTTTGTCTACCTTGTTATTGTGGTGTTTGTCTACCTTTTCATTGCGTTGTGTTTCTACCTTCTCGTTGGGGTGCATTTCTACCTTCTCATCGGGCTGTGCATCTACCTTCTCATTGGGCTGTGTGTCTACCTTCTCATTGGGCTTTGTGTCTCCCTTCTCATTGGGCTGCGTTTCTAGCTTTTCTTTGGGCTGGGCTTCTATCTTCTCATTGAGCTGTGTTTCTACCTTCTCATTGGGCTGGGCTTCTATCTTCTCATTGAGCTGTGTTTCTACCTTCTCATTGGGCTGTGTTTCTACCTACTCATTGGGCAGTGTTTCTACCTTCTCATTGGGCCGTGTTTCTACCCACTCATTGGGCTGTGTTTCTACCTTCTCATTGGGCCGTGTTTCTACCTACTCATTGGGCTGTGTTTCTACCTTCTCACTGGGATGTGTTTCTACCTACTCATTGGGCTGTGTTTCTACCTTCTCATTGGGCTGTGTTTCTACCTACTCATTGGGCTGTGTTTCTACCTTCTCATTGGGCTGTGTTTCTACCTTCTCACTGGGATGTGTTTCTACCTACTCATTGGGCTGTGTTTCTACCTACTCATTTGGGCTGTGTTTCTACCTTCTCATTGGGCTGTCTTTCTACTTCCTCATTGGGCTGTGTTTCTACCTTCTCACTGGGATGTGTTTCTACCTTCTCACTGGGATGTGTTTCTACCTACTCATTAGGCTGTGTTTCTACCTTCTCATTGGGCTGTGTTTCTACCTTCTCATTGGGCTGTCTTTCTACTTCCTCATTGGGCTGTGTTTCTACCTTCTCACTGGGATGTGTTTCTACCTACTCATTGGGCTGTGTTTCTACCTTCTCATTGGGCTGTGTTTCTACCTTCTCATTGGGCTGTCTTTCTACTTCCTCATTGGGCTGTGTTTCTACCTTCTCACTGGGACGTGTTTCTACCTTCTCATTGGGCTGGGCTTCTATCTTCTCATTGGGCTGTGTTTCTACCTTCTCACTGGGATGTGTGTCTACCTTCTCATTGGGCTGGGCTTCTACCTTCTCATTGGGCTGTGTTTCTACCTACTCATTGGGCTGTGTTTATACCTTCTCATTGGGCCGTGATTCTACCTACTCATTGGGCTGTGTTTCTACCTTCTCATTGGGCTGTGTTTCTACCTACTCATTGGGCTGTGTTTCTACCTTCTCACTGGGATGTGTTTCTACCTACTCATTGGGCTGTGTTTCTACCTTCTCATTGGGCTGTGTTTCTACCTACTCATTGGGCTGTGTTTCCACCTTCTCATTGGGCTGTGTTTCTACCTTCTCACTGGGATGTGTTTCTACCTACTCATTGGGCTGTGTTTCTACCTACTCATTGGGCTGTGTTTCTACCTTCTCATTGGGCTGTGTTTCTACCTTCTCACTGGGATGTCTTTCTACCTACTCATTGGGCTGTGTTTCTACCTACTCATTGGGCTGTGTGTCTACCTTCTCATTGGGCTGTGTTTCTACCTTCTCACTGGGATGTGTTTCTACCTACTCATTGGGCTGTGTTTCTACCTACTCATTGGGCTGCGTTTCTACCTTCTCATTGGGCTGTGTTTCTACCTTCTCACTGGGATGTGTTTCTACCTACTCATTGGGCTGTGTTTCTACCTACTCATTGGGCTGTGTTTCCACCTTCTCATTGGGCTGTGTTTCTACCTTCTCACTGGGATGTGTTTCTACCTTCTCACTGGGATGTGTTTCTACCTACTCATTGGGCTGTGTTTCTACCTTCTCACTGGGATGTGTTTCTACTTCCTCATTGGGCTGTGTGTCTACCAGTACCATCTTTTTGAGTAGAGTTTCTGTATGCAGCTTCTCTTGAAAAGGTGTTTCTGCTTGTACCGTCTCTTTCCTGGAGCAGTATCTCATTCTGGACAATGGAAGCAGTGACTTTGCCTGCGCCTGTCATCGAGCAGCGTTTCATCTTGTATCCTTCTTCAGAGTTGTATTTCTGCCTTTGCGCCCTCTTCATTGGAGCCTGTGTATTCTTAGCGAACAATGCGTCTGTCTGCATCTTCTCTTGGCACACTGCTGCTGTCTGTACCTAACAGAGCTGTGTTTCTGCCTGCACCTCCCCGTGGAGCAGCTCTACTGCCGTCACCATGTGTGAAGCAGTTTTTCCGCCTGTACTTTCTCTTAGTACTGTATTTCGCAGTACCTTCTCTTGGAACAATGTTTCAACATCTAGCTTCTCTGGGAGAAATGTTTCTTCGTGTGCCTCCCCCCAACCCCCATTCAGAAGGATTACTGTCTGTACGATGTCTGAAGCAGTGTTTGTGCCTGTTCTTTCTCTTTCTTGAAGCAGTGTTTCTGTCTGCATCTTGTCTTGGCGGAGTACGTTTCTGCATATGTCTTTTCTCGGGACCGTGTTTCGTCTTGGACCATCTCCTGGGGCAGTGCTTTCGCCTGTATATTCTCAAAGGGCATTATTCATACCAGTACCATGTTTTGCAGCAGTGTTGTGGCATGTACCTTTTCCTTCGTGGAACAGTGGTTCACCCTCTAGCTTCTCATGTGCAGTGTTTCAGTCTGTACTGTTTCTGAAGCACTGCTCTGGTCCGTTTGTTCTCTTTCTTTGGGCAGTCTTTCTGCCTGTATCTTCTCTTCCATAGAGCAGTGTTTCTGTCTATAACGTTTCTTTCTTAGCGCAGTGTTTCTGACTGTATCTTCTCTTCCTCAGAGCAGTGTTTCTGCCTGTCCCTTTTCCTAGAGTTCTGTTTTTACTTGTAGCATTTATGCACCCCTGCTGTGTTTTGGACCATCTCTTCCTTGGAGCAGTGCTTCTGCCTGTATCTCCTCCTAGAACAGTGTTTCTGCCTGCATCTTCTCTTCCTCAGAGCAGTGTTTCTGCCTGTATCTTCTCTTCCTTGGAGCAGTGTTTCTGCCTGTATCTTCTCTTCCTTGGAGCAGTGTTTCTGCCTGTACCTTCTCTTCCTTAGAGCAGTGTTTCTGCCCGTATCTTCTCTTTCTTGGTGCAGTGTTTCTGCCTGTATCCTTTATTCACCAGAGCAGTGTTTCTGCCTGTATCTTCTCTTCTTTAGAGCAGTGTTTCAGCCTTTATCTTCTCTTCCTTAGAGCAGTGTTTCTGCCTGTATCTTCTCTTTCTTGGTGCAGTGTTTCTGCCTGTATCTTCTCTTCCATAGAGCAGTGTTTCTGTCTGTATCTTTTCTTTCTAAGGGCAGTGTTTCTGCCTGTATCTTCTCTTCCTTGGAGCAGTGGTTCTGCCTGCACCTTTTCCTAGAGTCCTGTTTTTACTTGTAGCATTTTTGGACGCCTGCTGTGGTTTGGACCATCTCTTCCTTGGAGCAGTGCTTCTGCCTGCATCTCCTCCTAGAACAGTGTTTCTGCCTGCATCTTCTCTTCCTTAGAGCAGTGTTTCTGCCTGTATCTTCTCTTCCTTAGAGCAGTGTTTCTAGCTATATCTTCTCTTTCTTGGCGCAGTGTTTCTGCCTGTATCTTCTCTTCCTTAGAGCAGTGTTTCTAGCTGTATCTTCTCTACCTTAGAGCAGTGTTTCTGCCTGTATCTTCTCTTCCATAGAGCAGTGTTTCTGTCTATATCTTTTATTTCTTAGCGCAGTGTTTCTGACTGTATCTTCTCTTCCTCAGAGCAGTGTTTCTGCCTGTCCCTTTTCCTAGAGTTCTGTTTTTACTTGTAGCATTTATGCACCCCTGCTGTGTTTTGGACCATCTCTTCCTTGGAGCAGTGCTTCTGCCTGCATCTCCTCCTAGAACAGTGTTTCTGCCTGCATCTTCTCTTCCTTAGAGCAGTGTTTCTGCCTGTATCTTCTCTTCCATAGAGCAGTGTTTCTGTCTGTATTTTTGCTTTCTTAGCACAGTGTTTCCGCCTGTATCTTCTCTTCCTTAGAGCAGTGTTTCTGCCTGTATCTTCTATTTCTTGGTGCAGTGTTTCTGACTGTATATTCTCTTCCTTAGAGCAATGTCTCTTCCTGTATCTTCTCTTCCATAGAGCAGTGTTTCTGTCTGTATTTTTGCTTTCTTAGCACAGTGTTTCCGCCTGTATCTTCTCTTCCTTAGAGCAGTGTTTCTGCCTGTATCTTCTATTTCTTGGTGCAGTGTTTCTGACTGTATGTTCTCTTCCTTAGAGCAGTGTTTCTGCCTGTATCTTCTCTTCCTTAGAGCAGTGTCTCTTCCTGTATCTTCTCTTCCTTAGAGCAATGCTTCTGCCTGTATCTTCTATTTCTTGGTGCAGTGTTTCTGCGTGTATCTTTTCTTCCTTAGAGCGGTGCTTCTGCCTGTATCTTCTCTTCCTTAGAGCAGTGTTTCTGCCTGTACCTTTTCCTAGAGTCCTGTTTTTACTTGTAGCATGTTTGGGCCCCTGCTGTGGCTTGGACCATCTCTTCCTTGGAGCAGTACTTCTGTCTACATCTCCTCCTAGAGCAGTGTTTCTCCCAGTACCTTTTTTGTGTAGGTCTTGAATTGTGCCATGGGGCGGAAGATATGGCAAGGAAATGTGCATACGATCACACAGTGAGATATTACATATGAAACAACATGCACTCATTGCACCTAGGAACCGAGATAAATGCGTGCTGACATTGGGTGGATGTGCAAATAGAAGGTGATAGAAATACAACTAAATGACACGTCATGTAGTGTAACAACTTTCCAATTGATTACAAGGGACCGTAGAAACCTCCTCATACATAATTGCTGTTATTGGTATTGTCAGTGCTACTTCCACTTGTATGGCAAGCAGTGACCGGGTCTGTGAGTCGACACCTTTGAGGGTATTGGATAAGGCAACTTAAAAACAAACACCACCTAGGATGCCCGCGATGCCCACAAACCCGACCAATCAAACTTGCCCTCCCTGACCTCTCTGCCACCTTCTATACTGTTGGCCACAAAGTCCCTCCTTGACATCCTCGCTACGGCCATGGACTTCGATGGAGTAGTCCTGCAGTGGTTCTTCTCATACCTTTCCAACATTGATCAGCTCCTTCAGATGGGACCAGACAGATCCCAGTGCCACTCAGTAACCTGCAGAGTTCCACATGGCACCATACTCTCCCCTGTCATTGTTAGGCTCTACATGTAGCCTATGCGGGAACGCCACACCAACACTGATATGAAGATACTCCAATATACAGATGGCACACATCTGTAACGAAAGATCAGTTGTACCCATGACATCCATCAACTCAAGCACTGTCTGTCCTTCATCTAAGACTGGATGTCAAGCACCTACCTGTAGCTCAACCCTATAAAAACTGAATTAATTCTCATAGGACACGCCACAAAGCATGCCCAAGTCTAGAATTGGCTGACTGACATGAAGTTCAACGGAATCATGGCTTAACTCTCCAGTGCAAAACCTCCCTGCTTATTATCAATCTTTCACTCAAAAAAACACACAACCAAGAAGACCAAAGCATGGTACAAGTTTGTGATCCTCCGCAAAGGCAAGCCTTTCATCCCTGCCAGGTGTGTCAGACAACTCTCCAAGCCCTGGTTATCTCCAACCTGGGTGGCAATGCCCTACTCACAGGAATCCCGGATGCCACCTTTGCCCCTTCGAAAGCAGTCCAGCATGCTATAGTTTGCCTTCTGACAGTACTAAAACAATGCAGCCACATTAGCCTATCATCAATGTGCTGTCCTCGATACCGCTTCAAGCACGCGTCGTGCGCAAGACTGAATGACTCGCCTACGAAGCATTCACAACCAAAACACCACTCTACTTAACCAGGACACTCCCCATTTCCTGAGGCCAGAGCACCACCACAATATTGCTAGGTGTTAAAGTACTGCAGGAGGAAAGAATGGGACACCCGCCCTTTCCTGCAATGCACCCTTTCCTAGGAACAAGTTACCAATGCAAGTAAGACTGCCTCCTCCCTCATCCTCCTTCCATCCTACACTTTAAAAAGGACCTGAAGACCATACATCGGGCCAATCACTGATTGCTAACTAAATCCTTTCTCCCTTGCCGGGATTCCCCCCTTCCATGTTCCCATCCCAGATACTGTGCCACCCCCTGCGCCCTACTTGCAACCCCTGGCTGTGTTGCCTTTGTACAGTGCTCCTTTGCTTCTGAGCTAGGCTCGCTCTTTATCAATCCCATACATGCATACATGCAGCTACCCAGAAATGCTACAACAGCAGGTTAGCCTAATACATAGGACCCTTGACCCGGGCCAAGTAGGGATAGTGCTTACAGGACAGAGCGGAAACCATTTGCATTCACACAGATGCATTAAATGGCATCACAGCACACCTAACAATCGCGAGCAAGCAAGGGGAGCGCGCAGATGAAAACCAAGTACAGATTCCAAGAGGGACTCGAGGAACAGAAGAAGGGAAAACATAAGTAAAATCCCAAAACAACTCCCTCCCCAGTCAGTAAAGGAACATGAGAACAGAGATTCTCTCAAAGAGGGGTGTCTCGGGAATCAAGCTAACACTGTAGCACGCAGCAAGTGGCCATGGAGCATAATAGAACAAACACAAACTTTGTGGTTCAGGAAACCACTGGAAAGTGCTGACTCAACAATAAAGGAATGCTATAAACGCAATCCAGGAAGCAGGAAATACAACTGGGCCAACACAAACCGGAACCCGAGGCTGCAGGAACTAGCAACAAGGAGATAGGAACTAGAAACTAGGAATATAGAACCAGGAACAAGGGATCGGCACCCAACAGGAACACTCTACAATTCAGAGCTGGAAAGTTGATTAAAGATCACATGCCTCAGGTGTGATCTTAGCTAGCATCTTCCAGCTGCTAGCTAAGCTGCTTACCCTCCACCTGACCTTTCAATGTTATGGTGGAGATGAAGCAGTGGGCAAGGCATTCTGGGAAGTGAAAAAGAAACCACACTGCTGCCAAATACCCGAAATGGATCCGGATAGAAACTGTGGTCCTAGGACTCCCACATCACCGAAGTCATGTGTCACAAGGTTCCGAAGGGAAGTCCAATACTGCCGAGACCCCAAAGCATGACCCCCTAAGGAAGCGAATCATGCCACATTGCTCATGAGATGGGCTCCTTGTTCTCAGCTTCTGGCGATGTCGAGATGGCTTTTGATTCCACCGATAAGCACTTCCTCTGGCAATCTCTCTCCAAAGAGGAAATGGATCCATGAATCCTCAGGGTTTTGTAACGTCTGTATTACGGACGTTTTTGTAGACCCCAGTGTGATCCTGCGAGAGAACCAACACAGGAATTCCCTCTAACAAGATGGGGCGGACCCCCAAATCCTTAAAGGATCTAAGTGGAGTCTTGGTAAAGAAGAAACAGAGTACCTCTGACACAACTTCGCTGGGTTAAAGTAATCAAAAAGAAGAGATGAACTCGAATAGCAATACATGTTTCCACCCTACCTGGGTCTTTTTCAAGACGCGATCTATCAAGTTTATACACAGGTACAGGTTTTGCGGAAAATTACAGCCAAACACTGAATGAGCTGCTATAATGATGCAGAGAAAGCGCTACATGGAAAGAGTAAATTCACTCTGTGGACTTAAGCTTGTTGGTAATCCATTAGCTTTCCGGATATAGTTTATCTCAAAAGAATAAACAGCATAATTGTTATGCTCCAATATAATTTTTGCCAAGAAAAATGATATTCACAGAGGTAATGGATCACCCACAAGCGCAAGCCCATGCGGTTTATTCTTTTGGACCCCAACTTCCTGATCCATGGCGGCCATGTTAAGAACGTATTTTGATTTTCAGCGTCCCGATCATTGAATCAAAATACAATGCTCTTAGCACCCCAGGTTTGCAGATTGGAAACCCAAAGTACTAAAGAATAACCATGGGTGGTTATGTCACCGTGGGATCCACCGTTAAAGGCCCCAGGCCGTTACCATCCATTCCGGCTCTTGAATCTATTTCTTAACAGTCTACCTTTTAGACAGAGAGAATTGCTCTATGTTGGTAAAGTCATCCCAGACAGCCAATGTGCCCTTTGCCCTGATGTTGTAGGCAGCAAAGGACTTGCAGCACACCCACTTTCTTGGTGGCCTCGTACAATGCTCTAAATACAGCATCAGAAGAAAAATCCCCCATCGAATGCATTTGTGATGACCCTGCATCCATTCCTAATATATTAATTTGTTGGGCTTCATTCACCTGCGTAGAGGATGCAAACCCCATGATGATGCCAACCACATTTGCAGTGATGCGCCTTAAAGGGGGTGTCACTGAAAAAGGCACTTTCTCCCTTCGATTACCATTTGCGTGCCCTGATGGGAACAATTAATTGAACTGAACATTGTTTAATAGTTAATAAGTTATGTTCGCTGTTCCTATTACTTTTTTTATCAGCTCATCTTGTCAGTTTAATTGTAATATAATTAAAACATTGTAAAACAATTTGGAGATGTAAAAGCAATAGAAAACAGGCTTTATAACTACTAAATAATGTGTTGGACTTTATTCCACTAAGCCTCACATTTTTAAAACTCCAATCATATTTAAAAAGTGTTGACATTTTGTCAGTGCTCAGCAATACTTAATTACAGCTTTTTAAAATGTTGAATTCAAGTTATTATGAGGCTGGTATATATTTTGACAATATGCCCATCGACTGCGGGCCATTACTGCATAAGGTAATGCCTCCGGGGCCCATAACGAAGGCCCCAGGGGCATTACCTATGAGGTAATGGCCCACAGTCGATGGGCATATTGCCATTAGCCCACAAGACCGGGGTACTAATGTATTTTTTCCCCGGCATCGAGACGCGTTGCGTTTCACAGCCGGAAAAAAAAGTTAAAACATTATACAAAAATGGCCACTGTGGACAGAAAAACATAGTCTGTTTTCTCTTTCCGTGGTGGCTATAGTAAACAAAGAAAATGACCACCATGGAAGGGGAGAAGGGACTACACGTAGTCCTTTCTCCCTTTCCATGGCAGCCATTTACGTACATTTAAAAAAAGTTAACAGAACAAATGGACACCATGGAACAGGGAGAAGGGACTTCATGCAGTCCCTTATCCCTTTCCATGGTGTCCTGAAAGAAAAAAAGAAGAAGAACGAAGAACGGCGCGAGGGCTGCGCAGGGATGTGAGCAGGCTTACGGTGAGGTAAGGCTTGCAAATGAACCAATCGGTGCATTTGTTTCATTGAAAAAAAGCTGCAGTGGGTACTAATTTTAAATGACCTCCACATACTTTTGCAATTTTCAGCACATTTGGCTTTGACTGATAACTTATGAATCACTTTTGAAAAACATTTGATGTAGTAATGTCTTTTATTTTTAATTGAGCTTTAAAAGGTTGATATCAGTTTGCCACATGTCTAACTAATTTTCCCCTACCATTGGTAAACAGATTATTCATACAGTGTATCGAAAAAACGTTTCTTAGAAAAGGTTGGGCGATTTCTCCCAAACATGTTTATCTGTGTGTATTCGTGGAGCAGATCCATGTTTGTCTATCACTACAAGAATCAGTTCACATTCTGCGATTACTGCAGTCTTAATTGAAAGTGTCTTTGAACATACATGAATATATCTCTCCACATGTATGTGAGTCACTACGTGTGCGTGGCGGTCCCTGCATCAAATATGCAGGGACTGTCCACCTATAAGAAAGTTTATAAAGTTACCAAAGAGAGAACTAAAATAGATATTGGCACCTGGGGACATCCGTCGGCTGGAAGCTGTCTATTCCCTCCTTCTCACATGGCACAAGCTTGAAGCATCTGATGCTGTTTCTCAAATGTTCCTTCATTCTCTGGCATCGTGGAAAACAAAATGGCCGTCATCGTTGATCTGAGCCAGGGTCACAGGGAAGATGGTGCTTGCCTGCAGCTGGAGACATACAGGTAACCTCCTGGGAGTACGGTTTCCCTCTGCATGGATAATGCCACGACAATCACATCAAATCAAATAATTGCACGGCTGAACAATCACAAAATTCTCCAATGGCCAATGGAAATTCAAGCTAACAGCTGATCTGCATGGAAAATGAACTTTTACTGTTACTAAAGTTTAAGTCGAATAATGTGGGATTTAAGTGAATACATCATGGTTTCCTATATTGGTTTGAGGAATGTGAACTCTTAAAAAGGTTTATCTTGAGCCAGCTCTAATGCCTGCAATTTCCCAAAAGCATACACCTTTCACCTTATCACAAATCTAAGAAGGTCATGGCTACCGATTCCACAAATCCCCTAGGAGGTGAAGACTTACAATGTAGTGGGCATGTTCATTCTTGAGGCTCTTTTCGTCGCTTTTAAGTGTTCATCAAAAGAAGGCAGCTGATGTCCTACCATTCAGTGCTCAGACAGATGCTAAAGAACTAAGAGCCTTTAGGTGTGAGGGGAGGGGGCAATTTCCAGTGCAGAAGGTGAAGAAAGAAGTTCCTGTTCTTGCCCAGAAATCATTAGAGGTTTCTTCAATCCCATGATGGCTTGTGTCATCTAAACACACATACATCCTGGCACGTAGGTTATCCCAGCCTTCAAACTGGCATAGAGTGCTGGGAAAGAGGGTGGGCTGTATTTAGTATTTTATTTATTTCTATAGCGCACCAGGCCCAGGGGCATCCGGGCGCTTAACTTAGTTACAACAAGATGAAAGCATGACAAGGCAATGTGACAGAGTATTACAAGATTATTACAGGAAGATTTACAAAATTTACAACATATACATTCAAATGAATATCGATAAGGCAGTGATTTACAGGATAGTTAATAAGGGATGCCGAGTAGGTCAAAGTGCAAGTAGGGCAGTAAGCTGATGTTAGCAGTCTTGGGCGGATAGCCATGCTTTGGTAAGGTATTTGAATTTCAGGAAGGAAGGTTCTGCTCTAAGGTCATTGGGGAGTGAGTTCCAAAGTTTGGCTGCCAGGATGGGGAAGCTGGTTCCACCAGATCTTAGGAGATTAAAGCGCGGGATGACAAGGCAGTTGGCTTGGGCCGCTCTGCGAGGTCTGGTGGAATTGTGGAAAGAGAATCTGTTTGCCAGGTAGCGAGGGGCTTGGTTGTGGAGGCATTTGTGTGTGAGAGCCAAGGACTTCAAGGAGATGCGCTGTGGGATAGAGAGCCAGTGCAGGTTGCGCCTGGTGTCAGATATATGCTGGCGCCTAGGAATGTTAAGGGCCGCTCTGATCGCATTGTTTTGGACAATTTGTAGCTTATTTAAGTTGCGGAGATTAGTACCTAGATAGAGGGCATTACAGTAGTCAACCTTGGATAGAACAAGGGTCCTGGCCAAGGTTACGCAGTTGGCAGTGGTTAGGAACGGGCGACAGGCGGTGATGAGCTTGCAAGTAAGCGCTGCTGCAGATGAGACAGCGTTGGATTGTCTAGTCAAGGATAGGGTTGAGTCGATGTAAATCCCAAGGGTTTTCGTGTCCTTAGCAATCGGGATGGTATTCCCATCGATGGTGAAAGACTTGAAGGCAGGGTTAAGTTTAGTGAGTTTTTGTGGTGAACCAAGAATGAGGAGCTCTGTCTTTTCATCATTTAGGCAGAGGCCGTGCTGGGCCATCCACGCTTGGATGACCTGGTAGATGGCGTTGATGGCAAGGGCGTCAGTTGTGTAATCGCCTGTGATGGGGATGAGTATCTGTGTGTCGTCAGCGTAATTGGTATACGTGACGCCCAAGTGATCCAAAATATCGAAAAGGGGTTTGGTAAACACGTTATATAACGTGGGCGAGATACAAGACCCTTGAGGCACACCACAGGCGACCGGAGCGGGTGGTGCGGCCGCAAGTGGGGAGAATACACGCATAGATCTATTATCCAGGAAGGATCTGATCCAAGTGGCGGCATTTTCTGAGAAGTGTGCGGCTGATTTGAGGTGATGGCAGAGAATTTTGTGATTGACGAGATCAAAAGCAGCAGAGAGGTCCAGGAGAAGTAATAATGCCAGTTTGCCTTTGTCTTTGAGATCTTCGATCTGCGTTTTTAAGTCAATAAAGGCGGTCTCAGTGCCATGGCGAGGCCGGAAGAAGCAGAACTCTCATGATAAGTAGATAGACAGCTCAGAGCATGCGTACACCTCATGCGGCAATCCAAGTTCACCCCGCCGGCCATTGGCTATGATATGGCATTCATAACGCGCCTATACACAAGTGTTTCAAGGCGCGACGAGACAAAGGGAGGACAGACAACGATCCTACTAGGCCAGGTGTCATTCAGATCGCGCAAGTGCATGGATAGGGGGAAGGGACAGTACAGTACATGGAAGTAGATAATAACATCAAGTAAAGTAACGGCCAGCAAGTGGCAAGTGCAAGGGTAAGTGCAGACATCAGGTATCAAGTGCTGGTAGGGGGACTGTAGGGATTCAGAAAACAGTGCCCAAGTGCGGGGGTTGCCAACAGTCCCCATAAGCTCAGAAGGCCAATATTGCATGTATTCCTTGAAGCGGTCACGAAAAGTCCCTCCACTGAGCTGGGCAGTAGATACCTCTTTTCCCTATAGTACCTGGAGACTATGTAAATGCTCATAAATCATTATAATTAATAGTATTATGGGACACCCCACCCCACTGTGACTACCATGCCTGTTATGGCTAGTAATTCTCATGATATAATTTTGCTTCCTAAATGTATGCTTTGCCTTTTGGGAATGACTTTGCTTAAGGGGGTGGATACTGTTTGCTTATACTGGACTCACATAAAAGCCCATGCCATTCAATTAAACAGTACTTTCTAAGGTTAGATTTGCATAGGCTGCAGAAAACAGCCATTTTATAATTGTTTCATTATGCTTCCCAACATTCAGTAATTGTACCACCTTTGCTTCTTTTTCTCATCCGTACAGTGTGTGGCCAGCCGACCCGCCCCCTTCCTGGGATCATTAAACGTATCATCGGAGGGAGGAACGCAGAGCCCGGCTTCTTCCCATGGCAGGTTCTCATTGTGGTGGAAGATCTATCCAGAGTGCCAGAAGAGAAGTGGTTCGGTGGTGGGGCGCTACTCTCTGAGTCCTGGGTCCTTACAGCGGCTCACGTCCTCCGTTCCCAACGCAGAGGCAGCAGGGTGATCCCCGTCTCCAAGGAACACGTCACTGTCTACTTAGGGCTGCATGACGTGCGGAACAAGATGGACGCTGTAAACAGAACCGTGGAGAAGATTATTTTGCATGATGACTATGATCCTAAAATTTACAATCATGATATTGCGCTGGTTAAGCTGAAGGGAAAGGTGACCCTGAACATGTATGTAATGCCACTCTGTCTCCCCCGCTTGGAGCATGAGTTGGAAGGGCCTCTGCCTAACACGCTTGGCCTTGTTGCGGGTTGGGGCATCTCCAACCCCAACGCCACTGTTGATGAAGTGATAAGCTCTGGTATGAGGACACTCTCTGATATCCTTCAGTATGTCAAACTGCCCGTCGTACTCCATGCTGAGTGCAAGACCAGCTACGAATCCCGCTCTGGGAATTACAGCGTGACCGAGAACATGTTCTGTGCTGGGTTCTACGAGGGGGGAAAGGACACATGTCTAGGGGACAGTGGAGGAGCCTTTATCATCCAAGATCCAGACACCAAACGCTGGGTTGTCCAAGGGCTGGTCTCCTGGGGAGGACCAGAAGAATGTGCAAGCAAACAGGTCTATGGCGTGTACACAAAGGTTTCCAATTATGTGGATTGGTTGGAAGAGAACCTGGCATTCTAAACCGATAGACCTTCCAGAAGGCTTAGGTCAAGAGTTGGTCTCCGTTTATTTTACCGCTTGTACGTAAGCTTGATAACTAGCAACACCTTACCACGTACTGTGCATGGATTGACATAATCGTAGCACGCTACACGCAGCCACATATCCTCGGGTATTTCACAGAGATGACGTCACTGGATGCTCTTGAAGGGTACAAGCATGGGTGCCGAGCTACAAGTGATAGGAACACCATGCAATGAGACATCATGGGAATATTTGCAAGTGGTGACTTGTCAGATACTCTGCAACTAATGACATTTCGTCAGGTTCTGTAGAAGTGCTGACATGTCCGCAGATACTCCATAATGGTCATGACTGGCAAACGCTCTTCAAGCAGTAGACTATGAGTGGTTGCTGTGCCAGTGATGACAAATCCTCAGGAAACCTCTGCCAGCGGCGAAATATTGGCTTCTCGGCAACCTTTCCAATCTCATCCAAACCTCTGCAAGTGGCGACATATCATCAGATATTGCACGAGCATTGACATATCAATGGTTAACATATAGTCTTCCCAGGTCATCGTAGGATCAGATTCTCATATCACCTGAACATCTGCAAATATGTAATAATGGATGCTCTGTGATATATGAGATGTCCTAAAATACTCTAAAAGCAGTCATGGCATATCCTCAGATACTCTGAAAAGGGTGTGTAATACCAAATAACCTCCAATGAGTTACTCTACTGGCTATGACATTTCATGGGATGATCTGCAATAGGTGACATGTTGGATACCCTACACCTGTGACATATCGCCTGATACACACGAGCACTGACATAGCCCTAGAAATTCTCTGAGTGCTGATATATCATATATTTTATGAGTGGTGGTTTGGTAGCTTCTCTATAATCGCTAGGGCATCATCCAATAGTCCTAAAGTGTTGACGTATTGCACCATTTCCTATAGATAATTCACTTTTACTCGACATTCCTTAGCATTGGTGTATAACACACTGCATACGTGTCTATTATCATGCAATAACCAAACTGTGGCCTGTTCACAGATTTCAACATTTCAGAAAGACGTCTCCTGGTGCTGGGCCCAAGGAATCGTTTTGGCAAAGCTAAGAAGTTATTCCTGGCTAATCTTAGATCCAGATTCCATGCTACAGATTAATAATGCATGCATAGGGACCTCCCAATGCACGAGTCCATATTCCATGCCACAGATTAGCAATGCATGCATAGGGGCCTCCCAATGCACGAGTCCCTATGCCATGCCACAGATTAGCAATGCATGCATAGGGGCCTCCCAATGCACGAGTCCATATGCCATGCCACAGATTAGCAATGCATGCATAGGGGCCTCCCAATGCACGAGTCCCTATGCCATGCCACAGATTAGCAATGCATGCATAGGGGCCTCCCAATGCACGAGTCCATATGCCATGCCACAGATTAGCAATGCATGCATAGGGGCCTCCCAATGCACGAGCCCCTATGCCATGCCACAGATTAATAGTGCATGCACAGGGGCCTCCCAATGCACGAGTCCCTATGCCATGCCACAGATTAGCAATGCATGCATAGGGGCCTCCCAATGCACGAGCCCCTATGCCATGCCACAGATTAATAGTGCATGCACAGGGGCCTCCCAATGCACGAGTCCCTATGCCATGCCACAGATTAGCAATGCATGCATAGGGGCCTCCCAATGCATGCGTCCCTACCATGCCACAGATTAGCAATGCATGCATAGGGGCCTCCCAATGCATGAGTCCCTATGCCATGCCACAGATTAGCAATGCATGCATAGGGACCTCCCAATGCATGAGTCCCTGCCATGCCACAGATTAGCAATGCATGCATAGGGGCCTCCCAATGCATGAGTCCCTATGCCATGCCACAGATTAACAGTGCATGCACAGGGGCCTCCCAATGCATGAGTCCCCATGCCATGCCACAGATGAACAATGCATGCATAGGAGCCTCCCAATGCACCAGTCCCAATGACATGCCACAGATTAGCAATGCATGCATAGGGGCCTCCCAATCCACCAGTCCCTATGTCATGCCACAGGTTAGCAATGCATGCATAGGGGCCTCCCAGTGCATGAGTCCCTATGCCATGCCACAGATTAGCAATGCATGCATAGGGACCTCCCAATGCATGAGTCCCTGCCATGCCACAGATTAGCAATGCATGCACAGGGGCCTCCCAATGCATGAGTCCCTATGCCATGCCACAGATTAACAGTGCATGCACAGGGGCCTCCCAATGCATGAGTCCCCATGCCATGCCACAGATGAACAATGCATCCATAGGGGCCTCCCAATGCACCAGTCCCTATGCCATGCCACAGATTAACAAGGCATGCATAGGGGCCTCCCAATCCACCAGTCCCTATGTCATGCCACAGATTAGCAATGCATGCATAGGGGCCTCCCAATGCACCAGTCCCTATGCCATGCCACAGATGAACAATGCATGCATAGGAGCCTCCCAATGCACCAGTCCCGATGACATGCCACAGATTAACAATGCATCCATAGGGGCCTCCCAATGCACCAGTCCCTATGCCATGCCACAGATTAACAATGCATCCATAGGGGCCTCCCAGTGCATGAGTCCCTATGCCATGCCACAGATTAAAAGAGCGTTCTCATGTCCTCCGAACCAGAAGCCCCTATGCCAGGCCACGGGTACAGGCCAGGCCTGAGGAAGGCAGCAGGACTTCAGTACACTGCTCGTGGATATAGTTTAGCCTTCCAGTGTGGGTTTTGTTTGTAATGATGTTTCCTAGCACATTAGCAGTTCTCCATGGAGTCCCTGCCCTGGCCTTCTTTGTACTCCCCCCGGTATTTGTGCCACTGCAGGTGCGCCTAACGCCACTTATACCACAGCTCCATGCTTTAGGGCATTATATATGCTGCAATTACAATCACATTGCATGGGTTCATTCCTGGTGTCTTATAGACATCGCATGTTATAATACTGGGCTGTCATCTTATGCGTAAGGTTGTGTTTGTTTTGTGCATTCAACTGGGTGTTGATTGTGTTTGTTCTGTTTCGGAGGCTGAAGGGGAGACTTGCTCAGCGGAAAAAGGTAATGGGGTTGGCATGAAAAGATCCTTGCAGTTTTATTTATTTCAGAGTGACACATTTGAAAGTGCTTTTTGATATTTGTTTGTTTAGGTGAATTAACTTTGTATCTGTAGTACAGAGCGGTGGCTGGTAGCCGAGGGCGCTGCGTATGACTTGTTAGCTGCAGAGGGCATCCTTGGCACTATAAGAGCCAATTCAGGGTTGACACGTGATATCTTAAGTAACGTGTCCCTCATGGACCTAGCCAGACCTAATCTCTGCACAATGTGCCACTTTGAGGTCTGTTTCTCAACACTGTGTGCACTTAGGCGCATAATGCATTCTACAGTTCAATGCTGAATAGACTTTCATGGCTTCCGCTGTTCCTGGGGCCGAAACATGTATTTGTTATCCTAACTAAGTCATCGCTCCTGATAAATACACTTTATAAAAGTGATACACCGACCAACTCCCAAATAAAGGCGGCGCATGTTTCTTTGAGCCCCACCATTTTCATCAGCACAGTCTCTTAAAGTCTGAAAGTATTAGTCTACAAGAAAGTGCTTGATGTTCTGGCCATGAAGCCAATTTCTGAAGAGAAGAGTTTTTCATCTAAATCAGCATTTCTGTAATGTCAGCTTCACCCTGCTGCTTTTAGCTGATAAATATAAAAGTATTTGTTTGTACTTGGAACTAAAACTTATTAGACGCCAAACTTCCATACGGCATCAATCTCTACTGCTAAGGCCTTTCTGCCTTTACACTTGGGTGGTGCTTAATATTACCCATGGTCTAGCACTGTGAGGAAATAATTAATTGTAAAGAAAAATTGATACTTTTTGGGTCTTTGGCAGCATATTGTGAATAGCCCAATTTTGCCAAAAATATTCAAAAATGCCTAAATGTTTTATTTAAAATTGACCTCTTGCCAAAACGAATGAATCAGTTTGAAAAATAAGTGATTCTTAAAACAAATACTTACATTTTTGGAAAAAAGAGCCATCAATTTCTCTCAAAAAATGCTGAGTCTTAATAAAAAATGATTGTTTTTGTAAAATCGCTTAAAAGTACAAACGATTCAATATTCTCTAATCTCATAACTCGGAATGCCTCCGTTCTTATTGCAGTCAAATAGAAAGTTTGTGTTTTTCTGGCCGATGTCCTATTCGCAATATGATAAACACTCCTGCCAGTCCTACTTTAGGAAGCCAACAGATATCAACGACACTGATGCAAACAACCTGGCAATGCAATACTACCCCCCAAAAGGAATTGAAACACATGTATTCATTCTCTTTTTGACCTGGTCAGTGACCTCACAGAGACACATGTGCAGGATATCGATCTCCCCAGGTGTTGAACATTCATTACTAACTTGTGCGCTCTGGTAATTTCTAAATCACATGTGGTGCCAGAAGTGGGATTTACAAAAATTCAGAACAAGGTGCAGTCTTTGCCACAATTAGCATTGACCAGGATTCTGCCTGAAAGTTCAGACTTTGCTACCATGCCTAGTGTGAAACTGGGAGGAAGACCTTGATCACTGGGCTTAATTGTGGATTGGTTGATTGAACCTGCCCTGACCCCAACCTGTTCATCACTACGAGTGCACGGATCTGAGATCTATATTTACTGTCAAAAACTGCCATAAAGGTAGAGATAATGCCAAGGTGTTGTTGCATTCTTTCTCCACGAGTACCATAATCATTTGGGAACAGATTTAAGGTGCCTAAATTCTTGGCACCACAAATGAATTGTGGTAGCAATGGCTATGAATTTTTCTGCCCTCCCTTAGCCAAGGAGACCACATAGCCCACCTACATTGTGAAAATGTAGGGTAAACAGTGGGTCCTGCTGAAGATGAGGGCAACCCTAGGCTGCTTTAAAGCCAGAAAGCCCGGGTGGAAACTGAGGAAGTAGAGAAGGAAGATCAAAGGGACAGTGACATGAATCCTGTTCTCTTGCTTCTCGACCAAACCCAAAGGGAGGGAATGAGGCAAGAAGGGAGGCAAAAAGGGATTAAGATCTCTAGGTTCCATACAGACCCCAATGTACATGGAAACCCTCAAATGTTCTGGAGAACATCTCTCGCTCTAACCCAAAAGGGCTCATCCAGCCAAGAGAAGAACCACACTCAGATCCTATCAGGAGGGGGTGCTGCCTGGAGGTCGAAGTCCTTGACTCTCTCCACCGACAATCTGTCAAAGCAGGACTTCCAGTGGAGCTGCGGGGAATCCAATCCCACAAGCAAACACCCCAAGGGAAGACACGGTCCTGCTGGAGATCAATGACAAGGGTCCGCCTAGATCCACCTTGGGTAGAAGAAAGAACATTTGAATGGGTGCCATCCAACCAGGGAACCTAGGTCAAAGTAACGCAGACTAACATCTGGAATCCAAGCATATATACGCCATGGCCAATACCCATTGGACATGGCCAAGGATATAAAAGGGCATGCTGGATTCATGGAGCAGAATGAACGCCATCAGTACTGAGTTGCCTCCCGCTGACTTATTCCCAGATTGCAAAGAAACAACCATCAGGTGTCCTCACGGCCACCATAAATGGTGTGGCCAGCAGAACATTTTGATGCAGCAAAATCATGACCTTCTTTTGGTGGAAGTAGCTGTCACCCCTGACCTCCTGTAAGACCTTCTGATAGGGACTGACTTGGTAAAGTTAAGCTAGCCCGGAAAAGGTAGAGTCAAGCTCAGAAAAGGATGAAACTCCAGGCAAATCAGTAAGGTTTTCCGGCTGTTGGGGATTCAACCATATCGCCACATGTTGGACAGTTAGAACCTACCCTGCAAGGTAAAACTCGGACTTGTACCCTCAAAATCCTGGCCAGTGCTCATAAGAGGCAATGAAAATAAAGGGAGGGGTATGTGACAAAGACACATTTTCTAACCCCTTTAGACCACAGAAAGGTTCTGGGGAAAAGGAACACCCGCCCATGATGTGATGTGCTACCTGGAGCCAGCAAGTGGTCCGTTTTACAAAGTCACTCCATGTACCCCAGCCATGTCTGCCTAATTCAATCAGAATTAGATGTTGTGCAGTGCCTTAAAAACCAGGTACGAGTCATTTGGAGAGAATGCCACCTCTTCCCTGCATATACCCTACGAACCCTCACTACATTGTTATGCACTCACTGTTTCACTGGAGTAAACACCCAGTCACAAGCCACAGCCTCTGACTCCACCATCAATGCACCTACACACAAGCCCTGTACTGTTTTATCCTGTGAATAGAAACAAACCTACCTCCCGTGCAAACCACTGCGGTCCACAACGGAATTGGCAAAGAGGAAGGGAACCTTGGTGTGGAGTCACAGAGGACGAATCCCCACTTCCGCCTGACTTCAAAATGGCAGACGGTCCTTTAAACCTTGACCTGCTGTGAAACCAGCCCTAATTGAAAGAAATCACTTGCCAGAAAAAACAATGATTGATAACAACTGAGATCCTTTAGGAGAAGTGGGGAAGAACACACCTGGCAGGTATCCACCAGAAAAGGGGCAAAGGCAATACCCTTCTGGGAAATTAAAAATATCAGGAAATGTCCACTCAGAGACATTACTGAGGCCATCACGCAATCAACGACCCTACAAAAGAGCTCAGGGCTCTGAAGAGAAGTATTGTTTTAATCTGGGGTGAACAGTGGCCAGAAGGTGAGCGGTACACTGAGTTGTGGGGAGAAATACTTATTGTCTGGAGATCGCAGGGACGCAAGCTGGAAGTTACATCCCTGAGGCTGTGAGAATGGATACATACATGTGTGTTATATCTGTGAAGCTTTGAAAGTGCACATATGCATGCTGTGTGCTATATTCCTTAGGCTTTGAGATTGCATAGATGGTTGAGTTGTGCTATATCTGTGAAGGTGTGAGATTGCATAGATGGATGTGTTGTGCTATATCTGTGAGGGTGTGAGATTGCATAGATGGATGTGTTGTGCTATATCTGTGACGGTGTGAGATTGCATAGATGGATGTGTTGTGCTATATGTGTGAGGGTGTGAGATTGCATAGATGGATGTGTTTTATGTTTTTCTGAACATCATCGATCTCTTGAGGAATCTTCTTTTGGTTATTGCGATGTGTTTTTTGTGGCCCAGTTGTGGAATTCTGTGTGCATCTTCAGCATGTCCTGATTCATAATGGAGATGTATGATTTACCCCCATCGTCTAGTAATGGTCCATAGACCTTCCATGGAATATTTGTTGTTGGGGTGGTTGGAGGGTTTGACTGCTTTGGATTTGGGCTATAGCCTCTAAGTCTGTTTTGATTTGGGGGGATGCAGGCTGAGCAATTGGTCTATGCGTGCGTTGTTGGGTTTCTCAACAGGACTGAAGAGTTGGGAGAAGGCCTCCAATGTGACCACCTTCCATGGTCTACATGATGTGGTTGTGTGGATGGTAGACGCTGTGTGGTAGCGAATGGAGAGAAGGTTGAAAGTCCCTAGAAATGGTCAGACCAGAAGACAAGTGTAGCTGTGAGGTGGTTAATGTCCAGGTGGAGAGAGAAGACAAGATTGGAGGAGTTTTCTTTTAGTATGGGTGGAATCGTTGACGTAGTAGAGAAAGTTGAAGTTGTTAAAAATGGTGAGGGCTTCAGAAGAAAGTGGTCCCCAGCATCTCTGGACCATAAATAGAAGTATTATGATTTGATGGCCAAGGTTAGAGATTTCTTAGAGGTGAGTAAATAAATCAGAGAGGAAGGTTGAGTTTTTGGTGGTATGATATGATATGATATGATATGTCATTGATAACATTCCTGTACACAAGTGTTATAAATGACATCCATAATCAAGGAGGCGTTGTGGTCGGGATGTTTTTTCTGGACAAGCGGTCGAAGGTGGAAGCTTTCCTCTCATAAGGGGTTGCTGTACCGATGATGGAAGAGTGATTGATGGATCCTTTCATCTGTGACCTCTTGTTATTTCATATGTTGGGGGTTGAAGAGGTAATGCCTCTCAGTTGGCAAGGACACTTCTCAGAGAGAGAGGGATCTTGGAAATGATGGTCAAGGCGAGCAAATGACCTAAGATCAAGGATTGAGGAGTAGGTTTTTATTCCCTGGAGAGCGTACATTGATACACCCAAGACAGAGGGAAGGAAGGGACTTAGATCGGAGGATCGCTTGCTGAAGTTAGCCCGAAGCACGGCTGCATCTTACGTGGCCATCATGTAGAACTTTGTAATCTTGACAAAGGTTTCACTTTTTGATCTTGGCCATATATTTTATTTTGTTAATTTTGGCCACAATGTTTGTTAGGGCCCTGCAGGGAGTGACGGACGCACGCCAAGGGTTTAATCACACGTCCTTTCTTTATTAACAAATAACGTGAACTGCCGTCCCTTTCTTTTCTCCTCCCTCTTCCCCATGTCACGGCTCACGTGACTACAGCTCATGTGAGCTTGTCTGTCTTGCAGAGACCTTAACCCTTTAACAACACCCCCGGACAAATGTCCTTGCTTGCAGTCAACATTCTTCGACCAACCATGGTGGCCCCCTGATGGTTCGTTGGGGACGACCAACGATCCCGCCATTGGGGCATGTCTCTGGGCTGTTGGTCGACTCTGCCAGATGTCAAGTTAGAATCTCAGAGGGAACCCACAGGCTATCTCTGGAGTCGTGATGTCCTGGGTCTGGATCAGGAGGTGGAGGTCTCTTGCCTTCTTCTCTTACGGCATATTTAAACAATGAGCTGCTTCGTGTTATCTCTTTC
Source organism: Ambystoma mexicanum (assembly GCF_040938575.1). Taxonomy (NCBI): domain Eukaryota; kingdom Metazoa; phylum Chordata; class Amphibia; order Caudata; family Ambystomatidae; genus Ambystoma; species Ambystoma mexicanum. The sequence continues at coordinate 54,397,211 of NC_090932.1, forward strand.
TCAGCATTCGCAGCAGTTACCATTGCTCCTTTGATGGCGGTAACCTGGAAAAGTTTGGGGGAAAACTGCCAATCAGTTTTTATGCTGATGGCTTGTTGGACGCAGACTTCATCTCCTATATGGAACTCTTTTGGACAGGCTCCTCTCCTTTCACCTGTCTCTTCTCAGGTCCTTTCCTTTAGCTCAGCCTCTCTTCTTATGATTTCCTGGTCCACATTTGGCTGGCTTGCCGGATGTCTGGCAATTCGTGTGCAAACCTGATACTTCATCATCAGTTCCGCAGGGGTCTTATTTGTGGCTTCATGGGGCTTCTTGCGGTATTCCCTGAACAGCCGGCATAGTGCTTGGTGGGGGTCGGCGCCTTTGATGCAGGCCCTCCTCAGGGGTTTCTTAATCGAGGCCATAAATCTTTCTTCCATCCCATTGGCCTGGGGCCAGTGTGGTTTGATCTTCTGATGGCTAAACCCCATGTGCTTTGCAAAGATCGCGAACTCATGACCACTGAAGGGTGGGCCATTGTCTGATTTTATGGTTTCTGGGATTCCTCATTCACTTATGACCTCATCAAAGATAGCTGCCACCTGGGAAAATGCAGTGGATGTTGCCTTCTTCACAATCAGAAATACTGAGTGTTCATCAATGAAGAGTAGTAGATACTCTCCCGAATCAAGGGGTCCATAGAAGTCTACAGCAACCTTCTCCCATGGGTGTTTCCAGGATCTGTGTTGGTTGAATTGGGATGGGAGGCTCGGCCTTGGCTGTGCATTGGCAGGCTACACAGTTCTTCACCCACCGGTCTACCATTGCTTCCAAGAACGGGAACCACACGTGACATCTGAGCTGTCTCTTGGTGTTGTCCACCCCTCGGTGGCCTTCGTGGGCTGTCTTTATAACCTCAGACTGGAGAGTCACTGGGATGACCAATCGGCACCATCTTAGAAGGATTGTTTTGTCCTGCACGGCTAGTTCTGTGTGTACTTTGGCTAACCTCTCCAATTCATTTCTGCATGCTCCTGGATGTTTTAGCACAGCTCAGCGGTAGTCCTTCCATCTGTTGTTTTCGGTGAGGCTGATTGCCAAGGCCATGGATGGGTCCGCTGCTGAGGCAGACGCTGCACTCTCGAGTGAGACGGCTGGAGGGAGTGCATTGGATGTGCCGTAGCTGATGTATTCGGTGTCCCCGGGTCGGGGCACAGACTTGCCCGCTGGGTCCCTTGATAGATAGTCAGCCGAGTTATTTTTGCCTCCAGGTTGATGAATGATTTCAAAATCATACTCCTGGAGCCTGATGCCCCATCTTTCAATCCTGGGGGGCATTTCTGTTCTGGGGTTCCCGAAGAGGGATAACGGAGCTTGGTGCTCAGTAATGAGGGTGAACTTCTTTCCTATCACAAAGTTGTGGAAGTGTTTGCACGCCCAAACAGCCACCAAGTTCTCTTTTTCGGCTTGTGTGTATGCTGATTCCGATGGAGCCAGTGCCCTGCTGCCATACGCCATGGTAAGCCACTGACGTCTATCCCATTGGTCTGTACCAGTATGGCTCCTAGTGCCACTGGGCTTGCGTCTACTACGATCTCTGTGTGCCAGTCGGGGTCTAAGTAGGCTAGTCTTCTGGCCTCAGCTAAGGCCTGTTTGATGGTGTCAAATGCTGTTTGACACTCAGTTGTCCACACAAACGGGGTTTCCTTCTGAAGTAAGAGCCTCAGCGGCTCCATAACGGTGGCGTAGTACAGAATATATCTGGCACAGTAGCCCGCCATCCCCAAAAACGATCTCATGTCAGCTGCCTGACCCGGTTCTTGAAGATTGAATATGGTGGAGACTTTGTCAGGGTCGGGAGTCATGCCTTCAGCTGAGGAGGTATGTCCGAAGAACCTTAGTTTGGTTTTGCTGAAACGGCACTTCTCTATTTTGAGGGTCAGGCCTGCTCCCTGAACAGCAGCGCAGGTTGCCTGCAGGGCTGTGTCGTGCTCCTCGCGTGTCTTTCCAAACACAAGAATATCATCACTGTAGCTAAGTGTCCCTCGTGCTGGTCTAATGACCTGCCTGATGGCTTCATTGCAGATTTCAGCCGCCGATGAGATGCCAAAATGTAGGCGCTTGTAACGGAAAAGGCCATCATGGGCGGGGAAGGTGGTGATGCCTCTTGACTCAGGGTGGAGTTCCATCTGATGATATCCTTGGTTGAGGTCAAGTTTAGAGAAAAGAACAGCTTTGTTGAGTTGGACAATCATATCCTCTATCCTTGGTCCAGAGTGCCATTCTCTTTTCATGGCGGTGTTGCCATCCTCATGACGATACAGAGTCTTAGGCGAACCCCTTCCTTTGGCACGATCACGAGTGGTGAGACCTACTGGGTCGGGCCTGTGGCAGGCTCGATGATGCCATCTCTCAGGAGCTGATAGAGTTCATTTGACACAGCTGCCTGTATATGGAAGCCAACTCTCCTTGGGTGTTGAGGGACAGGGCGGACTGATAGATTGATGTGTAGGTTGACCGGGGGACCTTTCATCTTTCCTAATCCTTTGCACAGGAGCGGGAATTTGTTTAATATTGTGTCCTTCGTGATGGTGTGCATAGCTGAGTGACTGCTCGACATGCTGCAGATCTGGTCCTTCGCCTCAGTTGTGGGAGCGGTCGAGAGAATGATGACACCTTCCTGGACGTGGATGTCTATTAGGCCTAGGCAGGAGGCCATTCGATAGCTTAAGAGGCATCTCCGCTTGGTTGGGCTACGGATCACATGTATGACTGTTGTCGTGGACTGCTCGCCCTGGGTGAGGCGACGCCTAAACAATCCGATGGAATGTAGAGGAATATCAGCTCCCCATTGAAAGATCTTTGATGGTGTCTGTATTAGTGCAGGTTTGTCAGGGATCTGTTGGAACTCTTTCTCTCCCATGATGTTCACAGTGGCTCCTGAATCGACTAGGAAACAGAACTGTCTGCCACATATTTCCACTGGTATTCGGGGTGCTTCTCTGGCTTCTCTTTCATCCATGATGAGGTTTACATATTCATCTTGTGTATACTGGTCATATTGGTCGCTCTCATGTTTCTGTCCTAGAGGTGTCATTGTGTAGTATCATTGGCGTGACAGTGGCAGCCCATCATATTCATCACAAATGTGCGGGTTCTGTTCAGGTGCCTCAAGTTCTTGGGGATCGTAGTCAGGGTAGAGTTCTTCCACAACCTTCACATATCTTCTCAGTCCCTGTTGGTATGGGCGCATCTGGTATGTCTGGCTCTGCGGTGTCCAGTTGTATGATGTGTACTGTGGCGTTGTCAGCACTCGCGGGGTGCGGAACAGCCTGTCCTCTCTGCAGACTGACTGGTAGTGGCCCTCTCTTCCACAGTTTCCACATCTCTGTGTGAGTGCTAGGCATGTTCCTGAATGGGGAAAATCCATCTCACAGCGGTAGCACTGGCGTTGCATCCTCTGTGTCATCGGATAGCTGGTCCCGGCACTCTTGTCCTCCACCATTGCGTTGCTCGTCTGAATCGCAGCCATTAGCTCACCTTTATCCTGTCTGGGCGTGGTGTTGCTTGACATCTGGGTTGCCTGTATGTCAACTCTTTCAAGGATTCTGGCCATTTCGCTGACTTCTTTGATGGTAAGTGGTTTCCTGAGCAGTTATTTCTTGAGCGCCTGTGAAACACACCCTTCAATTACTCGTAGGCGAAATGGCTTTGTCTAGTAAGATTGCATGGAACTGGCAGTGTGCCTTTTTGATTTGTAGTCGAGTGATGAATTTGTCCACTTTTTTCGAAGTCGCGAAAAAGACCTAAAATCAGGGAGTTGAGGAGTGGGTTCTTATTCCCTGGAGAGTGTACATTGATACAGCCAAGACAGAGGGAAGGAAGGGACTTAGATCGGAGGATCGCTTGCTGAAGTTAGCCCGAAGCACGGCTGCATCTTACGTGGCCATCATGTTGAACTTTGTAATCTTGATAAAGGTTTCACTTTTTGATCTTGGCCATATATTTTATTTTGTTAATTTTGGCCACAATGTTTAACCTTTTAAACTTGGCTTTAGTGTGTGTTCCCTATGGCGATAGGAATTTAACAAATGTATCCTTGCAAAGTTAATAAAGGTGCTGAACCTGTCAGTCAGTCAGATTCTTTTTATCCGGATCACACCATTTTCAAAGCCAAATGCACTATAAAAACCACCATCTACACATTAATTAAAAAACACCATATTAATTTAACTACATACCAATCACATGCAACCCCTCAAAGGTAGCATGCTGAGTCTTACCACTGAGATTATTCACCTCTGTTCAGATGTTCTTTTACTTATTCCTACAGGAACTAGAAGGCGTGCAGCGGCTAAACGTTTCAGGGAGCTCAACTCCATAGTGCCCCTAATGGCCTGGTCAAATGCCAATGCTGTTGCTTTATTTTTAGTTCTGAGTTGTTTATAGCCTCCTTCCTTAGCTGCATAAAGTCTACTCCCCAACTCTTGCACAAGGCAGCACACTTCGTAAACCATGGATAATTTACTTTGGCAAAGTGGGACTCCATTTCCCCCATAGCATTCATAGTATTGGCTTTTTCTAGGGTCTTTGCAGACACTTTCCAGAAGAATTCCAAAAATCTTGGTTGCACTTGTAACCTGATACTTGGTCTGCCCTCTTCCGAACCGAAGTGCCTCCCCCGAGGCACCCGGGCCAAGACCCAATGACTTTGTCAGTAATTCTGAATACCATCGAGGACAGCTCAATTTATGTGTCCCCATATTTCGCAACTATACAGAACTGTAGCATAGATTTTGGCCCCCATCACCTGAATACATTTATCAGCCGGCGTCTCACAAACTTATAATGGAATCTTGCCTCTGACAAACCTATAATAGAACCTCACCTTGCCAAGCCACCTAAGCCTGCCCGTAACCTTTTTTCCACTATATTAAGATGCAGGGCCTAGAAGCAGTTCCTTGAGAACAAAGTTCCCAGATACCAAAAGGTGCTTACTATCTCAATGATAACATTGTTGACTGACCATGTATATTTGGGAATACTACTGCCAAAAACGCTATCTTTGATAGAGAGAGATTTAGGTTCAGTCATTGTGACTCAAAATAGCAAGCTACGTAACTTAGGCTCGGCCTAGTCCCTTCGGGGTAAGGTCTAAGAAAATAGCACCATCGGTATACAGGAGAGGGGAAAATGTGATTCTGTTTTGAGCCGGTGGAATTATTACTGCCTGTTGAGAACAAAGATTAAAATCAGAAAGAAAAATAATAAAAATCATTGGAGCCAATGGGCAGCCCGCCTAATACGCATGTTAACGCCAAAGCCCCTGGCTGCCCCTTGACAGACCTGACTGCAAACAGAGGCCATAGGGTCTGAGTGAAGACAGATTATCAACTGCACAAGGGCTACAGGGACCCCCACTTTATAAAGTTACTCCACAGCAAAGTCTGAACCAAGGAGTCAGGAGCCTTTGCCAAATCTAAAAAATGCGGCGTAGACCACCCGACCCCATCTAATTAAACCATACTCTTGAATGGCTGTTTCAAGAACAACGGAAAGATCAATCGTCCTAAATCCTCTCCTGAAACCAGCTTGATAGATCGGCAGGATTTCATTGCCCGCTGCCCACTCTTCTAGTCTTGCAGCCAGACAGCGGGCGAAAATCTTAGAGGCACTATCGAGCAGTGATATAGGGCGATAACAGTGGGGACCATCATACGATAATTACGCTCTTATTCCATGAGAGGGTGAGAACCTGGGCCCCGGGCAATCACATTAAATAGTTTCCAGAGAATTGGGGCCCACCACCAGGGTCGGACTGGGCCATAAAAAGGTCTCAGGCACCAATGAAAAAGTGTCCCACAGTTGCAAATGGCAATTCATTCCTTTAGTGATACTGTTTGAATAGTAACTAAGGGGAAGTTTTTGATAAAGTGTGATGCAAGTTGTGCTTTTTAAAGAACATTCATTCAACAACACTAGTCAAAGATACTAGCCACAGAGTGAATGAACTAATCAAACTGGCCCAAATTGGCCAAAAAGGTTGCCCACTTTGACCAAAAAAACGTGCCCACACCACCATTTTGTTTTATCGGTTCGGCCATGGGCCCATTGCCCAATAAGCCAGTCCGAGCCTGCCCATCACCCTGGAAACCATTTGTATATGCCCGACCTTATGCCGTCCGGGCCAGGAGCTTTGCCATCTTTACAAACATGAATTGCTCTTGTAACCTCGTGTGACTTAAAGATGGCTCTACTGGGGCACCATCTTCTTCTTAGGATGACTCCGGAAACCCAAAGCCAGCGATTTCCATCTGTTAAGATGAGGATCACGAGGGGGCACCATCTTAACTTCCATACACGCAAAGGTGCCTCTACATCTGCATTAAACAAAATCTGCATATAATGGGATACCCACTGAGTGGGCGAGATTAGGCAACCTGCAGCACGTTCCCTGTTATGAAGCCCTTGACCCACAAAGCCCCAAAACCATTTCACATTATTTGCTCCAATCATCTTGTCCAGCAGGTCCCATTCGAACTTAATATACACTTTTCTCTTTCCCTTTAAAAGAATTTAACATGGTTGTTTTAAATTATTCAAATTACCCACTGTTGTATTCTTATTTTTAGAGATGACGCATAGTTCATGTTTAGGCAAGCAACATTCCCTATCAAACCAGGGAGCATCTTGGCGTAGCTGGACCCCTTGCAATACAAACTGTAGATTAGTGAAGCTACCTCCTGATAGGCTGCATTAGTTCTTACCCACTCACCTGGCAAAGCCACGATGAATGAACCGCATCTACAGTCCTATTCTCCATGGGAGTGGCTCACTTGTCCTTAGTCAGTCTCATGGCACAGAGTTGCTTAGGATGCTGTTCCTTCTGCACCGCTGTGTTGAAATCTTTCAGATTTCCACGAGAGAACTATAGGGTTGTGGTCACTTTTCGGTCTCTCATGCAACACAAAGTCACTCACCGGCATGTACGAGAAGCAGTCTATCAAACAACAATCTAATACCAGACTTAAATGTTGCCTTGGGGTATCATCCCCAAACACACCTCCCATTCAGTTCAACAAGGGAAAGTTCTTGCAGAAAGGAATTTAGCATGCACCCACAAGAGTCCCCTAGCGGCTAGCCCACTGACCTGCATGTTCTGTGGAGCACATCCATGTGTTAAAGCCTTTGTGCATTGACTCATATAGAGTAAGTTTGTGTACTGGTGTAGGCAATAGCCTCTGTGCATTGACTTGTGGAGTCTGTATATTCACTAGCGTAGGCTACAGTCTCTGTGTATTGACTCGTATAGAGTCTATATATTCACTAGTGTAGCCTTTACTGTCTGTGCATTGACTCATATAGAGTCTGTATGTTCACTAGTGTAGGCTATAGAGTGTGCATTCACTCGTATAGAGTATATATGTTCACTAGTGTAGCGTATAGAGTCGGTATATTTAGAAGTGTAGCCTATAGTTTCTGTGCATTTACTCATATAGAGTATGTATGTTCCATAGAGCAATCTATAGTTTATGTACATTGACGCGTATAGAGTCTGTATGTTCACAAGTGTACCCTATATTCTGTGTATATTGACTCAAATAGATTAACTATGTTCAGTAGTGTAGCCAATATTCTCTGTTTAGTGACTCATATAGAATCTGTATATTCACAAGGTCTGTCTGTTTGTTCAGAATTGTAGCCTATAGTATATGTGCATTTACTTGTATAGAGTGTGTATGATATGATATATGATATGGCATTTGTAACTCGCCTATACACAAGTGTTTCAAGGCGCGGCGAGGCAAGGAAGGGGGAACAGAGGGAGGACAGAGACAACGATCTTACTAGGCCAAGAGACATGGAGATCGCGCAAGTGCAGGGGAGGGGGCAGGGGAAAATTGCCAGGAAAAATGCGGGGGGGGCAGTGCTGTACATGGGATCAAAACAATAACAATATGTGTGGCCAGAAGGTGGCAGGTGCAGGTAGGGGGACTTTAGGTAGGGGGACTGTCCAAAAGTGCAGGTAGGGGGACTGTAGGGTTACAGATACAGATGCAAGTGCAAGGGTTGCTGGGAGACAGTGCAGGGAGGTAACTGGGCGGGTAGGGATATGGGCCCGAAATCAGTGGGTAGCCAGGTGACCAATGCAGTATCAGATAGGAAATCAGCAGGGGAGAGGAAGAGAGAAGGTAGAAGCAAAGATGAAAGTCTTGAGGTGCTTTCATAACCAGAGATGGTTCTCCTCAAGTTTCAGAGAGGCAGGCTGGCTCTTCCAGAGGGATGCCCCAGCTGAAGAAAGAGATCTATCACCAACTCGCTGCTTGGTAGAAGCGACTGACCCTGAGAGAGTTGGCGGTGGTGGAGGGCAGAGTTCGGGTAGGAAGGTATTTACGAAGAGAGAGTTGGAGGTATTGAGGACCCAGGCCCCATAAGGCCTTGAGGACAATGCATAGGGTCTTGAACTTAATCCTTGCAGCCACTGGGAGCCAATGCAAAGATTTCAGTGTGGGAGAGATACAATCCCTGGGCTTGAGGCCAAGGAGAAGTCTTACAGTCCTGTTCTGGTTGAGTTGCAGTGGGCGGAGAGTAGAAGCAGGTAGATTTAGAAAGAGGCTGTTGCAGTAGTCCAGCCTAGAGAGAACCAGAGCGCTGGAGACAGTGAGCTTCTGGCGGAAGGAGAGGAAAGGAAGAATACTTCTGAGGAGGAGCAGCAGGTAGTTTGACTTCTTAGAGATGTCAGAGATGTGAGGAGAGAAGGAGAGTGTGGAGTCGAAGATGGCCCTGAGGTTCTTAACCTCACTGGTGGAAGCAGGAAGAGGGCCAAGGGAGGCCGGCCAGAGAGTGACAGGAAAGGAGTGTGCAGGTGTGAGCATCTCCATTTTGTCATTGTTGAGGCAAAGGTGATGGTCAGCCATCCAATTTTGTATAATACTGTAAGTTTGGTTGATAATAGCAAAGTCTTGGGAGTAGCTACCTGTGAGTGTTAGTAAAATCTGGGTGTCATCAGCAAAATTTGTGTAAGGAATGTTCAGGTTGTCAACGTGGTCGAATAGTGGTTTTGTGTAAATGTTGTAGAGTGTGGGGGAGATGCAGGAGCCTTGGGGACCCCTTAAGGTACTGGGCTGGGATTTGCGGCCTCATCGCCGATAAAGACTCTGGAGGAGAGGTCGTTAAGGAAAGATTTTACCCAACTGGTTGTTTCTGGAATGAAGTGGAATTTTGTTCTAACGTACTTGCATAGGATGTCATGGTTGTTCAGGTCAAATGTAGCTGAGAGGTTGTATAGAAGGGTGGGGTTACCTGATCCATGGAGATTGTCAAGTTGAATTTTGAGGTCTAAGGGGGCTGATTCAGTGCTCTAGCAGGGCTGGAAACCAGATTAGTAGGTTGTGAGTAAATTGTGGAGTTCAGAGTAGGATTGGATTTGTGTATAGGCGGTGCAATCTAGTATTTTGAGTAAGAAGGGACTGTCGTAATGGGTGATAGTTGGTCGGGAGGGTAGGATCAAGCGAAGGCTTCTTTAGGAGTGGGGTGATCCAGGCCTCTTTGATGTTGGTGAGTACAATGCAAGAAGAAAAGGAGGAATTGATGAAGTCAGCGATGGTGGGGGATAGTGTTTCTGCGCATAACTTGACGATATGTGCTGGGAAAACATCACCTTTATATTGTTTGAATGCTTTGATTGTATTGTGTAGATCAGCGCAGGGACTGGAGTGAATTGGAAGGGGGCTGTTGGCGGTGGGGTGGTTGAATGGTGGGGTGAGAGAGGGTATTGGAGATAAGAGTTTGTTATTGGCAATGATTTTGTCGCTCAGCTTCTGGGTTTTGTCAGAGAGGGCTGACTGGATGGGAGGGGAGGGGGGCACCAGGCCTTATTTTTGGGGAAATGTTCTCTCGCTTTGGAGCTAGCTTCGGAGATCCTGGAGTTGTAGGGATAGCATTTGGAGGTGATAAGTGCAGCTTTGTACATTTTTGCTGAAGCTGTGAAGGCATCTTGATTTTCGGTGAAGGGGGTGTTTTCTCCAGAGGTGTCCAAGAGGCCGTTTTTGTCTGCGGATGGATTGAAGTTCATTTGTGAACCCTTTGTTGTGGCTGTGTGGCTGGCTGGGGATTGAAGATTTATAAGGGGCAAGCACGTTTAGTGTTTGTAGTAAAGTGGTGTTGTAGGCCTAGACGTGATCTAGAGGGTCAGCCGGGTTAGTTGGTGGGGTGTGCACGTTGGAGAATGTGGGAGCTACTATTAGTGAGTTTCTGTGTGTTACGTGTTGTGATGCTAACAAGGGTGGCATACTGGGTGAGGGGCGTATGACTGAATGGAATAGTGAATTCGATTAGGGAGTGGTCTGACCAAGGTATAGGACTGGTAGTTGTGACAGAGATATTGGTGCTGAGATTTACTATCCAGTCAAGTGTACGGCCTTTACCGTGAGATAGAGAGTTTAACATTTGGCAAAGGTGTTTGGTGGGTACACTGAGAGTTGTGTGTGTTAAGATGGGTGAGATAGGTGGTAGAAAGTATGTGGAAGGTGGGATGGGTGGGGTGATGAGCAGGAGAGGTTTGCGATGGGTCGCATGCTGCAGGTCGGTAAAGCAGCAATATGCTTTTCTGTGGTGGAGGATGAGGTGGTAGGTGTTTCGGTGGTAGGAGGTTTGTTACAGGTCACGGAGAATGTAAGAGTTGGTATGGGGATTGAAAGGTGGGCACCTTGCGTGCTCTGACAGGCATGGACGAGCATGGGCCTTTTTTGCAGGGCTTCGTTGTGGGTCAGCTCTGTCATGTGGTGATTTTGTTCAGTCTCTGTTGTTGTCTGGTGCCTGGCAAATCAGGTGCTTCTGAGGCAGGGCTGGCTGGGGCACTGGAGCCTTGCTGTGCACTTTTTTCACTGCAGGGACATCTGTGGGAACTTGGGCAGTGATGGAGGCGGCCATCTTTAAATGGCACAAGGGCTCCTGCGCGTCTACTTGGAGTTTGTGGAGTCAGCGTTCGTGGTGACAGGAGGTGTCCTTGTTGGTGGCTGGAGCAGCAGTAGACATCTGGTCACAGGCCCGGACAGATACTGGCCTTGTTTGTGGGCATTCGTTGTGGGCCAGCATCGCCATCTGGCGATTTTTCAGTTCCTGTTGTTGTCTGGTGCCTGGCCAATCAGTAATTACCTGAACTGACCTCAAGAATCCTCGTCATTATAGGAATACCACTGACATGACCACAATGCGAGCATGTTTTCAGAAATACTACATACGGTATAAAAACGGATTTTCCTCTTCTTTGCAACTTTGTTATCCTCTATGAGCAATTATCTTAAGTACGCAAAGGTGCATATGCCGATTTGGGCTTTACATGGCATGGGTGGTGAGAGGGCGGGCAACAGAGATGTCCATTATTGCACCCCATTTGAATGTCCCCATACAAAATCTTGCTTTGCTGTATTAAAGAGACTCCTCTTATACTCAAACCAGGAAAAAACTTTTTAAAACTCAAAGGAGTTTTATTGAAATGTTTCCCTTCACCTCTTGAGTTAAATGATGATTATTCAGGATAATGCAGCAATTACTTCTCCCTGCTTCCTGGTTCCTGTCTGCGTGGAGAGGGGTAGTTAGAGGTTTGGAGAGCAGCTGTTGAGGTGGCATTGTGTAGACACCCACACACCATTCACACTACATTTATTCATAGATGTACACAAACTCTGATACGCTCTGAGTTTGTGTACGCCGATGAATAAATGTAGTGTGAATGGTGTGTGGGTGTGAGTGCAGTGTAAATGTACTAATGCTTGTGTGTGTGAATGACTGAGAGAGATGTTGTATGGGTGAGTGTCTGATGGGTGAGTGTGTGTGTGTGTGTGTGTGTGTGTGTGTGTGCGTGCGTGCGTGCGTGCGTGCGTGCGTGCGCTTGCATGCAAGGCTGAGGTCCAAGGGCCATTGGAGCATGATTGTTTTCTTACAGGGACTGAGACAAATCAACTTCTGGGGCACCAGTGGTCCAGGGATGAATATCGCTTTCTAAACCATCAATCAACCCCACACCTCTAATACACCAGAAGGGATCCGAATTGATTGGAATACAAGCAAATTTTAAGACCTCCTTGGCCAATTTTGTGAACGTGGACGGAACTGCGGGCTTATCTCTGCAAGGGTGTGGATCGTTGGTTTGTTGCAACTCAGCGAAAATACAATTATTACCCAATGATAAAAGGGACTGTCCAGTCAAGGTTGTATACAAATATCTACTTTATTATTACTACAACAGATGGTTCTAGCACAATACAATTACAACCCACCCTGTAAAGGAACACAGAGGACAGACAGTTTCACAAACGAAAGGGATGCACTCTGGATACTGACAGGAGGGTAGTTAGTAAAGCAATCAGTCTTATAGTTCAAGATTATTTGGTTTAAACGCCAACGGCGCAAAGGGTCGTAACTGTCTCTAGGAGCCTTCTGAAAAGGACCAGGGGGACAGAACCACAGTCTACCTGGTGTTGAAGAAGTTCTTGGTGCTCGACAGCGTTGAGACGGTTCCAGGGCGCTTTGCAGCCCGTGAGTCAGAGTTAGTGGTGGGAGACAGCTGTGGGTTCCAGGCAGTTCAGCAAGTGAGTCTGGACGGAAGGTCTGCAGTCTGCATTGGCACGGCAGCTCAGGGCCAAGAATCGTTGTCTCTGTGCTGGTTGGCAGATCTGGAATGCTGGTCGAGGTGTCTCAGACAGCTCTGGTGGCTGCAGCGTGACAACAGTCAGCGGTGCAGCCGGATGCGGTTCGAGGACTCGACTGTCTTGAAATTGTCCATAAAAAGATGAACGCTGGATGATGTTTGAGTTGCACTCCTCCTCGCTTCTTTGCAGGGCTCGGGTCCTTGCAAGGCAGACAGCCCAAAGCTCAGGAGAGTGTTAGCAGGCAACAGCCTTGTACTTTGTCCAGAGATTCTCTGGCACTTCCCACCTAGGAAGCTTGCTGTCAGAACCTAGCAGGGAACACTGTGTGCTGTCTGGGTACCAGTTCTGGAGCTTCTGGATGGGTCCTCTGAGTTGGGTATCTCCCTATGTTCCCTGGGAGATGTTTAATGGAGGGATCTTGCTTCCCTCTTGGAACTCCTCGCCTGCCTTCACTGGCGGAAGATGTAAGGTAGACTGTTCCTTCAGCGCTGGTCCAAATGAGTATTTCTTCTTACTCCTTGAGAAGCCTTCAGATGATCTGATCAGTGAGGGGCTCAGCCCTCTTTTAAAGCCAAACAGGCCCCAGTGATTGGTGCAGGCTACGCCCACCTTAATGAACCAATCCTGGGTCCCCACCAACAATCTTCAGTGATGCTTCAGGTCAGAATCTGAGCACTTGGCAAAAGACAGGGGAATGATGACAACATATACTTCTAAGTCCCACCGATCTTCCTGTCTGCTGTACATCAAAGTTTCTCCCTAATTACAGAGCCCTATGAGGCGTTTGGTCACATCATGGGTCTCCTTTGCAGTAGGGGGTTGCGGGCAGACTTTCATCTCCTACAATTCACATACTTCCCTGCTCTGAAAGGAGTGGTTCCAGATAGGACAGTCACTGCCCTGTCATACCAAGGAGCGGTGTTAGTACCAAGTTACAAAGAGGTGTGGGTCTCTGGTATCCATTGTCACTTCTGCCACACAGGCCTTCCCTGAGGCCTGCTAATTAGCATTCTTCAGTATTTGCCGCCACCAGCAAGGTGTAACAATGGAGATGCAAATCCACGGGGCCTTGAAATGCTAATCAGGCTGCCTACGGAAGAGGCTTTTTATGTACCCATAGCTGTCAGGTGTCAGCTACACATGACAGAGGAGGGCGGTGCTGGTAAGCTGTGTCCTCCCAGAGTACATGATTATTTTTCTGCTGTGTGGTGAGTGTGGAAAATATGGGCGGGAATGGCCCCACATATTTTCAGAGGTTAATCTCCCATCATTCATTCTTTTTAAATAAACACACAATCAAATAGCCCAGGTGAGCACACTCTCCCTGTGCGGATGGTCGAATTCCTCACAGGGGTATGGCATGGTTACTGCCATTTTTGGTCAAAGCAAAGACAATTTTATGGGTGGTAGTACATGGAGGAATGGTTGGGGGAGAATACTACAATGGGGCTGGCAGCCTGGATATTTTAATACTGTGGCATGAAATATTTTACTCACATTAAGGGTAAAGCTACATGATGACTGTTCTTAAATGGGGAGTAGAGGGGCTTTGTGCATTCAGAAACGTTAGCATTTTTTATTGGTGTTAAGGGCAAAGCCAAAATTTTGATTGTTCTTATATGGGGCATTTGTGAAGCCAGCCAGGACATGTTTTTTTTTTTACTGTAGCCTGGCTATTTTAGCTGCCATTAAGGGCATAGCCAAAAGGATTGTGTTCTTACATGGGGACGCTAGCATATATAGGCAGAGCCACCATGGACATGTGTTCTTAAAGTATCACTACTGCCATTATGGGCAACACAAAAATGAGTATGTTCTTATGTGGGAATACTGCCATATATAGGAGTGCCAGCATAGATATCTATGGGGACAATCAGCACGAAAATGTGTTTTGCCCTGGCCTAGCAACATATTAGCTTCAATGGGCAAAGGCATCATGAAAATGTGTTGGAAAATGCTCCTGTGCACGGTTGGTGGCTTGGCATCTCTTATCTTTTTCATATCTTATCCTACAAAACCGATTGTAAACTATGTGGCTTTTACCAAATGTTTAACAGAAGGTGTGCTGTAAAATGCACCATTTCAACTAATTATTTGCAAACTGTTCTCAGGGAAACACTGCCCCCACCCCTGAACTTTCCTGGGTTGGTTGGGGCTCCCTAGCGCGGTCGCTCATGTGCATCGGATGGGGGAGGGGGAGGGGACAAACCCTCTTCCATCTGTGGGGTCCCCTGGCGGTGGGCCCAACTACATTAGCTTCGGGCTCCACTACTTAAACAATCGTGACTACACCTCTGTATGATATGATATGATAGTTTATTTGTATAGCGCCTATACACAATGTGTTTCAAACCGCTTCAAGGCAAGGGAGGGAACAAGAGAAAATACAATGACATTCTTACAGGGCATGAACAGTAAGGATGTGAAATAACTATTGTACTCGGCCTGACGACATTTCAGATAGTGCAAGAGCTATGACATAGATAAGGAAGGGAGGGGGAGCATGGGAAGGAAATGGAAACAGACAGGCGACTGCCGTACTAGGCCTGACGACATTTCTGGTAGAGCCGGAGAAACCAAAAGGTGAGGGAGAGGGGGGCAGAAAGGGAGGGGAGGAACAAAACAAGCGACTATCATACTAGGCCTGACGACATTTCAGATAGTGCTGGAGGGGTGGTGGGGAGGAACAAAACAGTAATGGGAGGGTGGAGGAAACAGACAAGGTTGCTATCATATTAGGTCCAGGGACAATTCTGATAGAGTAAGTGCATAGAAGAAAGTAAGGGGCGAGTGTCAAATGCCCGCTGCCTAAATATTTTTCACAGGCAAGAAAATAAGTCGAAAAACAACTTGGCTCCCCAATTAGCCCTCTACGGTGTGGCGTGCTGCCTGAAAAGGTGCCACGAGGGACCCCCTGGGTGGCAAGAAATGAGGCATTTTTATCCCCGGGGAAAGAATGCGTTCTGAATGCACCGCATTCCGCGACTCAAGCTTACTGTGGGCCCAGCGTGTTAAACTGTGCAGGCCAACAATGGGGACCCTGCCCCCTCTGGACGCAGCCCCCACTCCTCCACCGCAGGCAGTCAGGGCACCTTGGAGAATTAGTTAATTTATTAGTGTGACAAAAGGCTTCATTCAGCCGGTACTATAGCTCGGCAAGTTCACACCCACGTGGAGTGCTTTATGCGCAACCAGCACATCGCACATTCCAACGACAGCTTGATAGTTCATCGTGTTAAAGCACCTGTTTAAGAGATCTGCCTGCACCCTTGCAGAGAGCAGGGGTGAGAAGGGAGCAGATGTTTGGCAAACATGCTAGATTTGTAAGGTGTGTGTGAGGGGGGGGGAGAACGGTATGCAGTTTGTGATAGTTTGAATGGGTGTGGACAAATAAAGCATGTTCTGCAGACATCTGTGTGCAGCGGAAAGTCACAGTTGTGATTACCAACAAGCGGTCATACATCAGAACACGAGGGTGGTCGCAGGTTCTACAGCCGGTACCACCAAATTAATCTTCCCACCTTCAGAGGTCGACAGATTGCGAATTGTTCGGTTGGGTACATGTATTGCAGTGCTTAGAAGCAGATTAGGGTCAATGGAAGGCACTATTCATATTTTTAAAACACGTTAATAAGCATTGAGCTCAGAGTACTGTTCTTAGAACATGAACTGGAGATACATGGGG
This sequence comes from Ambystoma mexicanum, assembly GCF_040938575.1. Lineage (NCBI taxonomy): Eukaryota > Metazoa > Chordata > Amphibia > Caudata > Ambystomatidae > Ambystoma > Ambystoma mexicanum. The sequence continues at coordinate 54,413,528 of NC_090932.1, forward strand.
AGTTCGACTCTCTATATGCTCTTGTAATAAAAACTAGATTAAAAATTATGATGGGCAAAATGAAGACAAAATATGTCTAACTATCTATACCCAAGGTATTATATGGTGGAGTCTCTCTCTCTCTCTCTTTCTTTCTCTTTCTCCCTCCCTCCCTCTCTCTCTCTCCCCTCGCCCTCGCTCGCTCTCCATCCCTTCCCCCTCCCTCCCTCCCTCTCTCTCTCTCTCTCTCTCTCTCTCTCCCCCTCCCCCTCCCTGCCTTCCTATCTCTCTCCCTCTCTCTTTCTCGCCCTCTTCTCTCTCCCCTCCTCCCTCTCTCCCTCGCTCTCTCTCTCCCTCCTTCTCTCTCTCCTTCCCCCACTCTCTTTTCCCTCTCTCTTTTCCCTCCCTCCCTCCCCCCTCTCTCTCTCTTCTCCCACTCCCTCTCTCCCTCCCTCTCGCTTTCCTCTCTCTTCCTCCCCCTATCTACCTCTCCCTCCCTCCATCCCTCCCTCCCTTCCTCCATCTTTCTCCATCCCTCCCTCCCCCCTATGCCTCCCTCCCTCCCTCTCTCTATCTCTATCTTCTCCCCCTCCCACCTTCTCTATCTCTATTCCCTCCCTTCCTCCCCCTCTCTCTCTTCTCTCCATCCCTCCCCCTCACCCCATTCACTCCCTCCCTCTCTCTGCCTTCCTTCCCCCCTCTGCTCTCTATCCCTCTATCCCTTTCTCTCTCTCTCTCTCTCTCTCTCTCTCTCTCTCTCTCTCTTCTCTCCCTCCCTCCCTGCCTTCCTCCATCTCTCTCTCTCTCTCTTCTTCCCTTCCTATCTCTCTCTCTCTTTCTCTCTCTCTCTCTCTCTCTCCCTCCCTCTCTCACTCTCCCTCGCCCCTCTCTCTTCTCTCCCTCAAACCCTTCCCTCCCCCCTCTATCCCTCTCTCTCCCCCTCCCTCTCTATCTCTATCTCTCTCCCTACTTCCCTCTCTCTCTCTTTCCTCCCTCTCTTCCTCCCTCTATCTCTCCCTCCCTCCCTCCCTCCCACCCCTCCCTATCCCCCTCTCTCTCTTTCTCTGTCGCTCTCTCTCTCTTCTCTCCCTCTCTTCCTCCTTCCCTTGCTCTCTCTCTTTCTCTGTCCCCCCTAACCCCTCTCTCTCTCTCGCTTCTCTCCCTCCCTCCCTCCCCCTCCCCCTCGAACCCATATAGGCCCCTCTAAGACGAGGTGGCGCTCTTATGAGATGGGTGGGGGTGCAGAAGTTGCTCAAACATCAATAAAAAGATCACCTCAGGTAGTTGGCACAGGGCACGCTGCTTTATGAACAATGATCTAAAACAGGGAGTACAACGCACATCGATGGGCGACTCATGGCAAGGTCTCCAGGATTTTCATAAAAAACACATTTATATATTAAATATTCATCATCAGTGACATCATCCTACATTGCAAATTTTAAAACTTATACTGGATTGTGGTTGGATAACTTGAAACATCTACATATACTTTCTATGGGGTCTGGGGTTGTGATAGGACCTCTATTGTCAGGTGGGCGACTGAGCCCTCCTCTTCGTGCAAGTCATCTTCATCATCATAAAATACACAACGATTTATTGGTTCACAAACTATAGGGCTCTTTGATGCATGGCCCTCTATAATTGGTAGGCACGCTTGTACCCTTCTGGAATATTCCACTTACTAGCAGCATGCAAGCTGGTATGCCAGGTGCTGGTAAGTGGACCTGACCATGCTTCCCCACCCAATTAACCCAACATCTATCATCACTCTGACTTTCTGTCATTCAGTTAGCCTTTGAACATGGCCTTGCAAACTGCACAACTCCTGGGAATAAAAAGGGAGTGTGAGCTTGCTTTCATCTTCTCGCTTCAGAGTCGTCCACCCAAGTCTATTTCCATCTAGATCACATGACTGGAGACCACGTTTCAGGCTTCTTCTTCATACTTTGTGGTTTTAAAACAAAGAAAACTTGGTACTCATTGTCCTTTTGCTGTACCTTGGCAGGGCTTGGCCCATCTCTTGAATTAAATGTATCTCTTGAAGGCTGACAACCAGTTCTCGGCTGCACTGGCCTTTTGACACTGGGCCAAACAAGCCCTCTTGAATCCTTTCTTGCTCGTCAGCGACCTTTATTAACTGCGCCACGATTTTGGCTTCCATGTTCATGGGGTCCCAGTTTGTTAAAACACGATGTGGAACATCCATATTTCCTGAGACTATATATACCTTGGCGCGTCGCCGCAATCTATTCATCACATATAGCCCACCTTTATGATAACTTAGTCTACTTGCGTTTCCAGCATTGGTACAGTTTGCATTTTCTTCCTTGCTCTTCACAAATGTAATCTTCATTTTGCACGTAAAAGGTAATTCGATCCTTTACTTCTTCACAGGATTCTATATGTTCAATTTACTTTCTTTGCTGTCATCTCTTCTCAGTGTGTCACTCTATGTCATAAGATGTGAGCAGTATGCTCTTTCGTTCATCTTCTCTCGTTCTTCAGGGCTCTTTCCCAAGAGACTGACAGCTCTTTGCGGACACAAAAAGAAAGCTTTTCTCAATTGATACTTTGCTTCAAAGGCTGCTTGTGATATTGGCATCATTACAGGTGTCTTGCTTGTCACTTTTTCCAGTTCCCAACATAAAGGTAGCTTAGGGGCAGGACTTCTGGCAGAGGCCATTGGCTCCTCCTCTACACTCCCCCCTCTGGTTGATTCATCAACCACTCTCTCACCAGTCTCTGCATCTAGACATGCTCTGTTGAAGAAGTGCTTCTTAGGAGTACATATCTTCATCACTCCTTTTAAATATCCGGCTGATTTTACATGGTCATCAACACTACAGGTCATAAGAGTACATTGTCCACTTGGACTGCAGTAGTTCCATCTTCCTACATTTATCTTGTGGTCTCTCGGATAAAGGAACTTTGTTCCTTCAGGTGTATGAATACTGGCCTTTATACAGACTGTGATTTCTTCCTAAGTCAGTTCTTTGGGTTCTAGCCCAGACTCAGTATCGATCATGATCTTCATTCCTACTACTTTCTTCATTGTCTTCTTTCACTGGGTGATTATCAACCTGATCACACAGAACCCAAGCATTATCAGCACCAGTAATGCTCCAAGAAACTTAAAGATGTTCGCCATCCATTGTGGAACCTATGAGAAGATCGATGCAAACCAGTTGTCGTATGCAGTGTCTTCTACTTCATCGTCCATCTTGGTGTGTAAGTTTGTCAGCATTGTTATAGCCTCTGTCAAGGTCCCATTCTCATCATCGTGAGAAGGTATGAATGTGCAACATGATTCTCCGATTTTGGCACAAACCTCTCCATCCATTGCTGTGATCATGTCCAAGACATATCTTTTCTGGAGTGTCATCAGTCTTATAGCTCTTAGCTCTTCTTTGATCGCGTTGAATCCCTTTATGTTAGTGTTAATCGACTGCAAGAGCTCCCATCTGGTTATTTTAGCATTCTCCATCGTCTGGATCCCTGGCATAAAGATAGTTGTGAACACTGACACAGTCTTGCTGAGCAACCTGTGCTCATATGGAATAGCATTGAAAGCTTCTATTAACTTGGCTGAGAAATAGTTCTCCCTCTTTGTTCGATTGAGAAATCCAAGTGACCTCTTCTTTCTTAGATGAGCATCAGCCTTTGGAAACTCTCCTATGTTCAGATCGCTTCTTGGCATCAATAATGCTGGAACATGAATAATTACTATGGAACACAGTCCTCCCCAGTCCCTGGGTAGCTTCATGGAAGTTCTGGACCCACATGCCCAGTAGGGGTTCATTATCACTACTGTCCCTTCCTTCATTCCTGGTACATCAAAGATCCGTCCGAATTGTTGATTCTCTCCAACTTTTCCTGTGCCATTGTTTTTGAAGCACAGTTCTGCAGTTGCTACGGCCACTATCTGCACTGGCCCTCTTTATCTTCAACCCAGGTCAGTAGCTTGGCAGGTCATGGCCAGAAATGGGGTTTCCATTTCTCCTCCACACGCTCTATAGTCGTTCTGTGATGTTCTGTTAGTGCCACTGCTTTGCATACGACTATGCCTTCTTCCCATCCATCTGGTGAAAGTACTGTTCCCCAAATCTGCATCTGTCCTCTCTCCTTGCAACTTCGTATTTCTTTTTCAATCTTTCCTTGGCAATTGAGCTTTTTGTTTATCTCCCACCTGATTTCAGCTCCCATTATTCCAGACTGTTTGTATCTGATCACATGATATCTGGTGTGTGGTCTTTCTCTTGTTTTCAAATATTGTACATAATCATCTTCTTCTGGTGCTGACCATTCTGTCACCCATACTAACGGTGCTGTTCAACCCTGGAATTGACCTCTTGTATGACATAGTGCAAGGTCAGTTAGGCAATGAGCTGTCTGAACATCCATTTCTATAGCTGTGAATATCTTAGAATTCCCCAATTCATATGGTAGGAGAGCACAAACATAGCAATTCTCCTCAGAGGTTCTTTTGACTACCTCTTTCATGTGCTGATACCTCATGTGCTGTTCTGTCTAGATAATCATTCAACTCATAATCATCTTCTTGTTTACCTTTCTTAGGTCTCTTTCTTGAGAAGTGAGTCTGTACATAGTTTTCATGGAGCAAATCAAAAATAGACCTGCCTCCATAGGGCCTTCTGTTACAGGAATAGGTTGACTTCATATGTGTCAATGGTGTAGGGATAATCGCGTATGGCCTTGGCCTTGTTATAACAGATATGTCTATAAGGGTCACTGGTGTGGGAAGAATCAAAGGAACTGCTGCTCTTTTTTGGACCACCAACATAAGCAGCATACATTAATAGGAACACGAAAACAATAATAGATGCGGTGCAGATATATCAGACACCAGTACATTAATCCCCACCAGTGATGATTCCTCATACGTTGCTGTGCTCGTTCATTGTCTACTACTGTATTATCATTAGGACTCCACATTGTGCCTGTGAACTATTTTTACGGAAGGAAAAACTTCTTTAATCAGGCAAATTTTTCAGATGCTCAGGTAGCTGCCGAATCTGCTCGACTATCTCCACCAGTAACCAACTGATTTCAGGACGATTTATAGGATCTCATAGAAACACATAAGTGTTGGTATTGCACCAAACAAGATAAGGATGAACTTGAAGTATATAGTAAAAGATCATAACAAGTAGTCTGGGGCATCATCATTAGACAGGGCCATTAGGGAGACCAAAGAGAAATTCAGTGAGGAACGAATCTGGAAACTGCTCCCTCTTCCAATCGTTAACAAGAACACAAGATCTGGCATACTTTTCAGGACTTGAACACTTTCTAAAGTCCAAGTTCAAAAGGATTTCTGTGGCTCAAGCAACAAGTTCACACACCTGCTATAATATCTATAAGGAGTTCACGGAAAGCCACAGTCCAAATGCACACTTGCATTTATTTATTCAGCACTTTCTGCGTCCTTCTTCCTCGTCATCGATCGAGTCTGCATCTGCTGAACTACTTCGTGTTGACTTGCTTCTGGGTGGCAGTGGATCAGTCTCACCGGTGTATGGCTTAACATCACTCAAATTAATCCAGGCACATCTTTCTTGGACGTTTATTGCTGAAGGGGTAATATCTTCGATTTTGTAGGGACCAGTAAATCGGGGCTCATGCCACTTCCTAGTGAAGTTGCAGATTAGGATTGGGTCTTCCCCATATAATTTAGGAATAGGTAATAGTTCTTGTAGTCCGGTTGCTGAATGGTCTTTGCTTGCATCCTGAGACCGAAACCCCTTGCTGCTGTATTGATCTGAAATCGCAGCGATACTAGCGGTCATACACGTCAAATAGTCATTTATCTCATTTCCAAACATTTCAGCTGTCTTCTGGGCATCACTTCTATTACTCGATGGAGGGGTCAGAGGCCTTCTCATCCGCCTCCCTGTTACTAGTTCATGGGGTGTGAGGTGGTGGTCTGACCCGAGCCATCCCTTCTTCAGTGTCAATTTCAATTTTGCAATTCTCTCCTTGAGAAGAAAGTTGACTCTCTCAATTATACCATTCGCTTGCGGGTGATAAGCAGACGAAAATGTATGCTTAATATTGAATAATAATCATTTACAAAATATGAACCATTCTCAGACCTCAGCACCTCCCAAATTCCCCATCTAGGAAATACTTCTCGTACCAAATATTTTGCTGTGCAAGGACCAGCTTCAATCCATTCTGAAAAGGGGCAATATACCACTATCATATACCTATATCCACTACATACCTGCAGCATATCAACATAATCAATATGTAAATGTTGAAAGGACCATTCAGTCTAGGGATCACTTCCCTGATTGTTTGCAGTGTGTGCCCAGCAGTAAACCTTTGACATACGATGCAATTTACTACATAAAATGCAACGTTTTCTAACAGGTTTGGTATGAACCAGTCCTCCGCTATAGTAGCTGCATGGCTTTCCCTAGTTACATGCAATTGGTAATGCAGCTGTTGTAGTGCTACCTTTAGTAATTCTACTGGCATCACTGGCTTTCCACTGCTGTCTTGTCACCATAACGCTTCAGAGGGGGATAAAGAACATCCCATCCTTTCCCATAACTCATTCTCATTGTGTGAAGCATTGTCTCGAATTTCCATCAACTGTGTTTTCGGTAAATGATGAAATCCCTCTTGCATTATCATTGTAATAGTCACCCCCTTCTTTATATTAGGAGTGTCAAAACTTGAAACATCAGAATAATCTGTAACCCTTTTGGCTTCTTTGTCTGTGGTTACGTTTCCATGCAAAATAAAATCAGTTCTCATAGTATGTGCTGCACATTTAACTATTGTGATTGTTTCTGGAAGCTGTAGTGCCTTAATAAGCCTGTCAAATAATACTGCGTGCTACACTGGAGTGCCGTCCACTCGGAGGTAGCCCCTCCTTTTCCATCGTGCTAGCCCTGCGTGTATGGTCAACATCACATAGGCGGAGTCGCTGTACATGGTCACTTCCTCCCCTTTGTATTTCCCAAGCGTGATAATAAGTGCCACCAATTCTGCTGCCTGTGCCGAAAAATGAGATGCAGCCTTACGCTTGCCACCATTTCAAATTCCCCATTTGCTCTGTATCGCACTACAGCTGAACCATTTCACCTTTCACCATTATTTTGATTGATCTTCGACGAACCATCAATAAAGAAAATCTCTCCTTCCAACAACGCATTTTCATTTACACGCGGTATGTCAGCCTATGGGCCTCATTACACGGTAGGCGGTGAGCCATGGCGCTGTTAGCGCCATGGCTCATGCCGGTAAAATACCGGCACCGCCTTGGTGGAAAGGGGATTTACCGCCCCATTCCAAAGTTGGAGGAGCGGTAAATCCCCCTTCCGCCATTGCCCTTCCCCATTCCCATTTCTGCCCCATAGGGCTCTATGGGAATGGGGAAGGCGCTTATTACGGCACCGCATTTTTGCAGTGCCGTAATTAGCACCAAGGTCCCTTAGCGGGTTGGTTTTTAACGCCTGCAATAAGCAGGCATTAAAGCACCAACCCGCTAAGGGACCTCCTAGTAAGGCGGTAATGGTTAACGGTCACCGTAACCATTAACGGTGACCGTTAACCATTACCGCCATCCGTGTAATGAGGCACATGTCTCTTCATAGCTTGCGCACTCATGCACATATTCATCCTCTGCCATGGGCTCAGCTTCAAATGTGGTATGGTTCACTATCCAGCACCTTATTATCTTAATTGCAAGATTCGATATAACAACTGTGTACGCAGAAGCTCTCTGAGATGTTAACGTAACCATGGGATTTTCCAAAATAGCAAACAAAGCATACTCAAAAAATAAGTTCATAGAACACCCCATCACTATGCTTGCAGCCTTTTCAATAGTGAACGTGGCTGCTGCCAGCGATTGTTCACAAGGAACGTGTCCTCTCATTACTAGATCTAGAATCCCACTGTAATACACCAGAGGTTTATACCCAAGGGTAGTCCTCTGTGTAAGCACTGCTGTCAAGACTGTCCCATTTGTATGAGAAAACAAGTAGAACTCGTCAGAATAATTGGGAATCCCTAAAACTGGAGCTGTACAAATTGCTTTCTTTAATTCATCAAACCCTTCCTCCATTTCCCATTTCCTCGGTCCATTCCATTTTCTTATTACTCGCTTGTGCCTTTTGTAATGCCTGCAAAAGTGGTCTTGTGTATGAACTATAATGAAACACCCATGCTCTAACATAGTTACATAGTCCCAAAAACGGTTGCATCTGCTTTATTGTGCATGGTTTTGCTGTTTTCATAATTGCCTCTGCTCTTTCAGGTGTAACCTTTTTTCCCTCATGCGAGATCAACTGGCCAATGTACAACACCTCTTCTTGGCCATACTGTAATTTTTCTTTGTCCATTTTATACCCTTTGTCTGCTAGGATGACCATTAACTGAATCGAGTCTTCTCTGCACTGATCTTCTCTTGTGCTGCAAACTAAAATGTAATCTACGTACTGCAGCACAACACTTTTCCCTTTTAATTCAATATTGCCTAGGTCCATCTGGAGGACCCTATTGAAAATCGATGGACACTCACAATACCCCTGAGGTAATCTTGTGCTTTTCAACTTAGTCTGACGGAACGTAAATTACGTCAGATCTTGAGAGTCCTTCTGCAAGGGGATTGAGTAAAACATATTTTTCAAGTCAATCACCGTGAAATATGCCTCGACAGGGATACTACATAGTACTGTTGCATGATTTGGAAATAGAGGAAACTCTGCCTCTACAATCTGGTTAATCGGCCTCATGTCCTGGATTAAACGCCACAGCCCTCCCTTCTGTTTTTTCACGAGATACACTGCAGTATTGCATGGTGATTCTGACGTCACTAAGAGACCCTGTTCCATTAATGCAGAAACAGTCTTAAAAATACCTTTGTCTGCCTGTCGAGACATGGGGCACTGTCTTGCTCGAGATGAAATTGCTCCTGGCTTCAGTTTAATCTGAACTTCTCCTTCCCCCTTCAATAGGCCTACATCATGGGGGCCTGTGGTCCATAACGAGGTTGGCACTTTTTCTAAGTCCTCATTAAAATATTCTGGACGTTGTCATACTATCATAATTCTCTGTGGGACCTCTCTTTTCTCTAATCCAATAAGTAATATTCATCTGAAATATCAGCTCATCATCTGCTGGATCATCTTTAATTAACTCCTCATCAGTGACATCAGTCTATCTATACCCTTCCCCAATGGCAATCACTGTTCTCCACGGCCTACCCTCATCCCATCCTTTGAGCATGGCCAATTCGTCTCGTACTACAGCCAATGTTCCCTCTAAGCTGTGCGCATGTGTGCTTGCCCAGCTTCCTTCTGGGTGCCGCTCAGAAGATTTTTAGCAGCGCACACAGACAATTCTCAGCTATTCAGAAAGATTTAATAAGGCACAAGCCACAGCAATTACCTGACATTAGCAAACGTGTACCTACAACCACTTGTTTTATGTCTGTTGTAACATGAATAACATTCATGCTCCAGAATTTCTGTTACTCATTCTGCCTTACCAAAAGAGTCACCCACACTATATTATTAACGGTATCAGGTAATATTATCCCCACCAATAATATCGCCATAGATATGGTTTTTGGGAACGGCCGTAGGCGATATTATTAGTGGGGATAATTTTGGGGGAAAATGGGAGCAGGGTAGCGGGGTGTCCCCACCCCTTTAAAATAATATGGGGTTTGCGGGGTTGCCCCCGCAGGTTTAATGGGTTAATATTGCTGCAAAAATATGGCTCCATTCTTGTATGGCGATATTTTTCCGGGGATATTAACACATGGAACCAATCTAACTACCAGCTCAAGTATCGGACTCTGACTGTAACTAAGCAGGCTACTTGGATGTGTAACCAAATCCCATACTTCCTCTTCTTTGTACATATGTCACGCAAGTGCTTTGAAGCAGCCCACTTGTAAGTTAACCCATTATGAAACTCAAATATTAATTTGCGCTCTAAAGAATTTGAAAAGACAAATGTGATGTTCAGTGTCTCCTACTTTAGCATTACTAACATTACCCCATAAGAAGAGAGCAACATTGCAACATCATTTAATTGACCTACAAGGGATAATGGGTGTGGACTATGCCTGAGATTACTCGTCCATAGTATCAGGGCACCGGATATTCAGACAGGAAAATGCTTTTCACACAATCTGCATCATTTCCAAGTGTTCAGAGTTCCTTTGTGCATAGACCTTCACACGTTATATGGTAAGTCGCTTCTATACAAAAACAGTTTCACTGAGCACTTGTGTAATCCTACACAATGATATAAGGGTGGGGTATGTTGCAAACAATCCTGTATGCACTGCAAAAGAATTGTGTACCTGCAGAGTCATGACATTCTTAAAATGCACGTCATATGTTGAGGAATTTAAATATGCCTTGCTTGCAAAATATTGTGGGTCTGCAAATATCCCAGTGAGTGTTTACTGCTACAATCCCTCACTTTTTACAGTGCTCTATCAACTAGTATTGGAGGGAAGCACAGGGGCCGGGGAAGGGTAAGGGTGGAAGCATCACTCCTTGCGGGTGATGAAGTAAGCAGCAAATTTGAAAGACCAAGTCAGACGTTTTGGCAGTACACTGAAGGAAATGTGTTGCGTGTTTGCTAAAGGATTCTAGTACCCATCTAGACAACAGCACTTTATTTTTCTTTCTATGCTCAACTGCTGAGGGCTTTTCAATATAACCATGTGTTCTGTGTGAGTGGTCTCTAGCATCTCCCTGCATCTTATTTAACTGATCACAAAGAATTACAGAGGAGGGACCCATAGTTATACAAGAAGGCACTAAATAATTTCTATCCCTGATGAATTGATGCAATTAACCTAAAAGGCATATATGTGTGATTTTCTTCAACAGGGCTCCATAATTAATCTCAGTAAGGTTCTTGTTTAATTTTATTTAGGCCGTGGTGCGGAAGGGTGGGCAAATCTATACACTTTATTATGTGCCCTGTCATTTCACCCCCTATGTCAGGGGTATAGAAGGGCTCTAATCAGATTTTGCTCCCTACTTGGAGTCAAAGCTCTGCCAATAGGGAAACTTTCTGCTTATTAAAAGATGTTCTTTCCCCACAAAATTCCTTATGAGATCGGCATTAATATTAGTAGAGTTCCTTCCTTCCTAGGCCACTGCTCTGCTGGTCACTAATTCAAAACCATATCAGTGGAGCTTTATGGGTTGAATTTTTGTAAGGCACATTTTCCTTTTTTAGGGAGTAAAAGTGCATGGTGCATATGTCTCTTAGCTCTAAGGCTGGCCTTATCACTACCCACAGGAGAACGTGGATAGTAAGCAGAGGCACAAGAATTTTGGATCATCATATTCTAAGGTGCAGTTATTCTGATGCAGCTATCATCCTTACACAAATTATTAGAAGCATGTTCTCCTGGCCTTTGAATTACTTCATTAAAGTGTCACTTGAACTCCCTTCAGCATGTATTTGACACATTGCTTTTAATTGCCATTGATGCATCGGCAAATGTATTCTGTGTGAGTTTCTTGACGGCGCCATCAGTTATGACGCAAGATATTTGAGGGCCACAAATGCCAGGGACGTCGTTCGCAGCAGTAACAGGCTAACGAGCCAGCCTATTCAAGGAGTGGAACCCACCTACCCCAACCCACCACCAAGAGCCAACCTACCTTGCGATCAATGAACAATAATGCACCACCCTTGCTAAAGACCCCTTAGGTCAAAAAACGTGTCGGCTGACCACAAGATTATCACATCAAGAATAAAATTCCCTTTTTTTGGAAAATCAGAATACAAAGAAACATTTCTTTAAGAATAAATATTGTTTGCTCAAGATATCTGGAAACACAACTAAGATATTTGTGTTTTGTAATACAAATGAGTGATTTTCCAGTGGCATAAAAGATACAGGGCCTCAGTAAGACTTGGGGCGGTATCCCGCTGTAAATCCGCCAGAATACCACCCAATCAAATTACTGTTACTACCACTTGGAAATTCCTTTCCAAACTATCTTCTGCGAAGGTAGCTCACAATGTGGTTTACCTTATTAGTCAGTGGTGCACATGAAAAATAATGTGCGCACGACAGCCAACTGGTTCTGCACATAGAGAAACATTATTAGAGGGAATATTGACTACAGCTGCAACTAATTCTAGAGGAATGACTCGGCCCCCCTCTTCTTTCATAGGTATCTATGGTCTAAACAGAATCTCATCAGGTATTCTCATAGTCTTTCCCACTAAGCTAGGAAACCATGTTAACAAAATGTGTAACCATTACAGAAAAAAATCAGGTTCGAATGGCACTCCCCGTAGAGCCATATGCCCTGCAAATGCCATTATATATTTGCCCACATTTAAATAGTGTATCCCAGGAGTGGAACACACTATGCAATCATCAGTAAAGGAAATTGTTATGTTAAGCTTTGTCATTAAATCTCGCCCTAGAATATTGACTGTTGTCTGCCGAGAATACAATAAAGGCGCAGACATATCACATTCGCCCACAGAAATTGGCAATTCATTAGTAAAAGGAACTCTACTTGTAGCCCCAGAGACACCTTGAGCATTCATGACATTTTCCAATCACAGAAAAGTTCCCTCCCATATACATGAAAGAGTTGCACCCCTGTCTACCAAAAAAGAAAAATATTTGCCTCCTATAGACACATCAACCCTTAGTTCCTCTTGGGGGTCTGGTGTTACCGATAGTGCTGAACACATCAAGTTGCACTGTGAGCTGTCCTTTTGCGAATACATACTCATCCCAGTACCCGTGAACGGACTCCCTCCCATCACAGTGGCACTTCCTACTCTGGGTTTCATTAACTGTCCTGTGTTTGTGTTCTGCTATATTTGCATGGGTTTGTGTTGTGACTGTCCTTGCGGTGGATTCAATGGTGCTTGCTGTAATTGCTGTGCTTGTTGCATTTGCAGTGCTTGCTGTTGATCTTGTGCAAACCCATTTCTTCATTGTGGTCTATATGCCGGAGGGCAAGCTGTCCCCCCTCTTGAAAATTGCCCATTCTGTACATACCCTTGACTTCCACACATACACGCAATGTGGCCTGTCATGTCACATGCCCAACAGACAAAAGACGCCCTTCTAATTTGCCCTCCTTGCATATTCTGGTTGTCATTCTGCACATTCTGAAAACTATTTTGATAATTTTGAAAACCACCTCTTCCTCTGAAACCCATTACTCAGCCTCTTTGCACAAACACACTTCCTCCTTGATCTGTCTGTCGCTGATTATTTACCTGTGATACACCCATAGGTTGCTGAATTCCCAGCCCTTCTCCGCATGTCAAAACTGCCCCTTCTAAAGTGTATTCTGACAATTTCTTCTGCACTAGCTTGGCCTCTTCAAGTTTCCTAGCTTTTTCCCGTTTCTTGTTCTTCTCTTGCAGTAGTCGACAATGATGCACTGTAGTAAACTGTATTTCTGCCCACGATTTTGCTTCCATACCCACTAATTTCTTGAGCTGCCTATGCACTTGCTCTGGCAGTCCTTGACATAAAATGTGGTAAAATACTGCTATTGATTTCTCCCAAGGCTCGTGAGTTTCTAAGGTCCACCATTCCTGAATACTTTGAATCTAAGCAAGCGGATCTTCCCCATCTTGCATCTTACATGCCATATTTGCACCCATATCTGAGGTGTCAGGATACTGTACCCTCAGCGCTCTCTATAGGTCTGCCCTACAATTATTAAATGGCGGTCCATCAACTGCTGTATTCTGTGCCATGACAATAGAATAGCCTGCCTGTGCCCAAATGTCATCAGCCCTTTCCCCAAGGATGGCTGCTAGGAGACACTTAATGTCCCCTATGGCTAGAGTATTTCCTCCTGTTATTTCTTCTAGTTCATAAATCCATTTTCCATCACCCATCGTTAAACTGGGAAGTTTACATCTTAAATGATCCTTGGCCATTTGGGGCCAAGGGATATACTGCAGTCTGGCCCCTCCCTTCTCCAATAAGGGGAACTGCATAAACCCAATTCCGCCTCGGCTCCCATTGTCTGCCTATCCATAGTAGGGACAATGGTTCTGCATCACCTTCTTCCTGGTAATGGCCTCAATCTGCTCACATATGGTGGCGATTCTCCTCTCTCACTATGCTTTCGTCCTTTAGGGCACTCGGGATAGGCTATAGGATCAGGCGCCCTATTCTTAGGCTGTTCTAATTGTGACCATCTCACTTCCTTGTCTAACAGCGTGCATCCCTCAGGATCACAGGCGTCTTCACCCTCTTCCTCACGGAAGACTTCCCTGGCTTTATCTGACATATCTAGTTCCCAACTAGCATGGCTCTCTTCCCTCTCATCTCTGTTTAAAGTCAGCCTGTCTAACAACAAGGTTCTATGCTCGAGACTAAACGGGCTTCCTTCTTTGCATCGCGACTGAGCAATTATGGATCGATCTTCCTTTACCTTGCTTCTTGATTCACCTTTTGTCCATATCTCCTGATAAACTTTATCAATCCTGTCACTGATGCTTCCTATCTCAAAACTCTCATCTAGGTTTACCCTAGATGGTCCTGGTGTTGCCTCTTTAACGGAGAAAACTTCTCTTGGTTTGTTCCAAGTGGTTCTGCCATTGCTCCCTGTGGAAGGAGGAACTTCTCTATATGGCTCCATGATATTGCTGGACATGCTTCTATCAACCACTTTATAATATGTTCAATGTTGCATTCCCTTTGTCTCCTTTTTCGTTCTATTTCTTCATCTAATTCCCTTCATTGTTTTGCTTCCCATCTAACTCTTTTCTCCTTCTTTCTTTTCTCTTCCATTCTTTCATTTGCTCTATGCACTTCCTCATCTCTTCGTCTTTGCATTCTTTTATCTCGTCATTTCTGTGCTTCTTCTCTCTCTCTTAATATCCTATCCTGTTCCTCGAGTGCTCTCTGCCTACTGTCGTACATTCTTTGTTCTTCCACCCTTTCTTTGCTGTTCTTCCTGATACATTTGTTCTCAGCGTTGTTTATTCTTTCTTTTTTTCTCATCCTACCTCAACCTCTTTTCTCGTTCTCTGTCTTTTGTATCTTGTTCAGCTTGGTCTTCCCCTTGCCTAACTTCATTGATGCTTTTGCCATCAAGTTTAAGCAATATCTGTCCCCCCATCCACGTTCTGCACAAGCGTTATCTAGTCAGATGTATCCTTTTCTCCTTTCCATTTCTTAATCTCTCATTCTATATCAAAAGATACTTTTGTGTCGTTAACTTTTCCCCTCCTTGTTCTGCAAGGCCTTAAAGATTTTTTCCTTTTACTCTCTTCTGAACTGTCACCACTGCTATACGCAGGTAGCTCATAAACCAGATTACTATACCCTGTTGCCACTTTCAGTTCTCTCAAACAGATATAGTTCTACATCTTCCATACTGTCGTTGTTTATTTCCAATGGAACAGAGGGAGCAGAAGGCTCAACACCCTTCTCCTTGCATTGGTTAAGCGCCCATTCCTCGGGGGTGGATCCTTTTGCTCCTCCTGATACATCTTCCAGAGCTCTAAAATAGCTAAACCTTTTCTCTAACTTTTTTCCTGTGAACGCTGCATTCAAATATGTGGTCATGTGCTGTAATACTGCTTTTGACAGTGATCCCCTTGTGGCCACGGCATGAACATCTTATCTGCAGTGCCCTTTACCCATTCTGCACTGTACTGTTTGATCTTGGGCATGTGTCTTGGCAAGGTTTTGCACATGTGCACCAATGGTGTGACTTCTCCCATGTTGACAAGTCTCAATCGAGTGTCTATACTCACCAGTGTTTACACAAAATACATCTCCAAAAAACAATAAATATGAGCGTGCTCCACACTCGTCGCTCAAGCCTTTTCTTCTCAATGCTTTCAATCAACCCTGCGGTCGGCGAATCGACCCTGCCGTCAGCACCGAAAATGACCCATGATAGATAATATCTTTGTACCTCTATTCAACACAGCATATTCTTGCCGTCTCTCCCAATGCTTCTTTAACCATAAAATTCACAAACTGACAAACTAGTCGACTTTGATATGCATGTCATGACACCTCTTTTCACTTAACCTCTAAATACTCCCATAGAGTCTGAATTGTTTTCTTTCGCGGACCTGTCTGCGTGTCGCCTATTTTTATCAACTTGTTTTAAGACTATACCTTCTGCGCTCCTTGAGTGAGGACTACAGGCTTTTGGACGCTATACGCCTCACTTCAACTCCTTATCATATAGCTTGATGTTCCTCGTCACATACTAAAATATCCCCCATTACTTTATTTTACTGCAATCCAACCCCCACAATTTGCCACTCTTCTTCGCCTACTCACCATTTGTGTTTCAGATTTAGGCCCTCGGTATCATCTCCCCTCCTTCAATCCGGCCACTGTTGCTTTCAGTTCGCTCTGCGCCTGTGGAAACCAGGAGGGATTTTGTCAAAGAAGGGCCGCCCCACTTATATCTTCTTTCCTTGCAAGCTTGACTATTTTGGCAACTCTCCACAGTAAACTCTGTGCCCTTCCAGCTTAATGGCGATAATCCAGATTATCTGGATAACTGGACACATTTACATATACTTTCTATGGGGTCTGGGATTCTGATAGGAGCTCTATTGTGAGGTGGGCAACTGAGCCCTACTTTAGTGCAAGTCATCTTCATCGTCATAAAATACACAATGATTTATTGGTTCACAAACTGTAGGGCTCTCTGCTACGTGGCCCTCTATAATTGGTAGGCACGCTTGTACCCTTCTGGAATATTCCACTTACTAGCAGCATACAAGCTGGTATCCCAGATGCTGGTGGGTGGACTTGACCATGCCTCCACACCCAATTAACCCAACATCTATCATCACTCTTACTTTCTGTCATTCAATTAGCCTTTGAACATGGCCTTGCAAACTGCGCAACTCCTAGGAATAAAAAGGGAGTGTGAGCCTGCACTCATCTTCTCGCCTCAGCGGCGTCTGCCCTGGTCTATTTCCATCTAGATCACATGACTGGAGACCACGTTTCGGGCTTCTTCTTTGTATTTAATGGTTTTGAAGCAAATTAAACTTGGCACTCATTGTCCTTTTGCTGTACCCTGGCAGGGCTTGGCCTGTCTCTTGAATTAATTGAATCTCTTGAAGCTCGACAACCAGTTCTCAGCTGTACTGGCCTTTTGACACTGGGCCAACCAAGCCCTCTTGAATCCTTTCTTGTTCGTCAGCTACCTTTATTAACTGCGCCACAATTTCGGCTTCCATGTTCATGGGGTCCCAGTTTGCTAAAACACGATGTGGAACATCCATATTTCCTATGCATATATCTACCTGGGTGCGTCGCTGCAATCTATTCACTACATACAGCCAGTACGTCTACTTGCGTTTTCTTCAGTGCTCTTCACACGTGTAATCTTCATTTTGCACGTAAAAGGTCATTCGATCCTTTACTTTGTCACAGGATTCTATATCTTCTCTTTACTTTCTATTCTGTCATCTCTTCTCAGTGTGTCACTCTATGTCATGTGAAGTTACCAGTCTGCTCTTTCGTTCATCATTTCTCGCTCTTCAGGGGTGTTTCCCAAGAGAACGTCAGCTCTTCGTGGATACATTTAGAAAGGTTTTCTCAATGGATACTTTGCTTCAAAGGCTGCTTGTGTTATTGGCATCATTACAGGTGTCTTGCTTGTCACTATTTCCAGTTCCCAAGATATAGATAGCTTAGAGACAGGACTTCTGGCAGAGGCCCTTGGCTCCTCCTCTACACCCCCTCTCTCTCACCCCCTCCCCCTCTCTCTCTCTTTCTCTCTCATTCTGTCTCTCTCTCTCTCTCTCTCTCCTCTCCCTCCCTCTCTCCCTCCACCCTCTCTCTCTTCTCTCCTTCCCTTCCTCCCTCTCTCTGTCTCCCTCCCTCCCTCTCTCCCTCTCTCTCTCCCTCCCTCCCTCTCTCTCTCTCCTCCCTCCCACCTCTCTCTCTCCCTTCCTCCCTCTCTTTCTCTATCTCTCTCTTCTCCCCTCCCTCCCTCTCTCTCTCCTCCTTCCCCCTTCCCTCCGTCCCTCCTGCCCTCTCTCTCTCTCTCTCTCTCTCTCTTCTCTCCCTCCCTCCCCCTCTGTCTCTCTCTCTCCCTCCCCTCCATCCCTCTCTCTCTCTCCCTCCCTCCCACCCTCTCTCTCTCTCCCCCACCTCACCCCCATCCCGACGTTATCCTGGGGTGCAAGGGAAGGAGACACTTAGCAGAAGGGATGCAACCTAGCTGTTCAGGCTGGATTGACGCTTTTAGGGTAGGCTAAGCATATGGATTTACCCTTTTGCAATAGCATTGCAGTCTGAAATGGATGCTCCAGAGGGTTGCTCAGCGTAATCCCAGTATTGTAGATGCATCCAAAGCCATCAAGCCATGAACCTTCAAGTGTGTGCTGGATTTCACGAGCAGCATCAAGTGCACACACTGAATAGGAAGCTGAGCTTTATCTACTCACCACAAGCAAAGAGTGACTCTTAACAGCATTGAATGCAATGCGATACTGGGAAAGTCCTATGAAATTTGCAATGGTTTATTGAGAGGCCACCATCACCACAGGGAGTTCCTTCCCTCCCCAAGCTAAGTGTCACACAATAAACAGTTAATGTCAGTTAATTTTATTCAGACCTATCTCAGCCTCATGTAATGCCTCTTGGATCCCTCACCCTGAGCTACCAATGAGCCAAGATCCAGGCCGGTGTTCAGGAAATATATTTATAGTTATTTTAATTGGATGTTAAGAAAATCACACTAAAATGTCAAACACCACTTTATCCGTGGCACAAACCAATAAACTTCTCTCAACATAAATATATCACAAGGGGGTTGAAAAGAACACAAATCACAA
Source organism: Ambystoma mexicanum (assembly GCF_040938575.1). Lineage (NCBI taxonomy): Eukaryota > Metazoa > Chordata > Amphibia > Caudata > Ambystomatidae > Ambystoma > Ambystoma mexicanum. The sequence goes on from NC_090932.1 coordinate 54,432,341, forward strand.
GGCTTTACTTTCTACAAATTTCACTTCAAGAAATACTTAAACTGATCAATAAACAGAAACAATTCCGTATTCACTACTGTGCAATTTTGATTTTCCTGTGCACTTAAAAGGGCTAGCAGTTCGGTTTACCGATTGGTACAATGCATATGGCAATTATGATTTCACCCATACCTTTTTCTTTAAAATAATCCTGTGTGATTTAGCAGTTATTTTTCTGACTCCCTCGTCCCCTAATTTGATCTGTTTTGGGAAAGTCTGACAGAAAAATTGGAATGATCAAAGAAGTTTGATTTCAGACTTCCTCCACTTAAAGGCCTGTTTTTGGGAAGCTGGATGGTAAACATTCGGAGGATTTGAGAATTGTGGGTTTCAGACCCCCCTCCAATTAAAGGCCTCTGTTGGGGAAGCTGGCTGTTAAAAATTGGGAGGATTTGAGAATTCTGGGTTTCAGAACCCCCTCCACTTAAAGGCCGGTGTTGGGGAAGCCAGCCATTGAGTTTTTTTCTTTACTTTAGGGACAAAGGCACCCCTCTTCCTAAAGAAGTCGAGGTCAACAGGACAATTAGGATTACCCAATTAAACTACAGTCTATAGTTTTTAGCGCACCCTGCTAATTTCAAATTTTAACAAACCCTCTGGTGTTCTGCCAAGCGGAATTAACTAAATGAATATGTTTTATTAATTTGGCTAAAGATCTACACAGTTTAAACCCACCCCCAGCCCACTGTAAAGGGAAAGGATTTAAGGCAAGCAGATTCCCCCAACATTTTGTCTCCCAGCGATCAGTTCTACTTAGAAAGCCTCTGTTTAAAGTTCAGTAAAGCCAACTAAATTTCGGGACCCTCTTGGAGGATAGGGCAGGCACCTGGTCACTCCATTCTCAAGGATGGTCCCGAGCTCTTCACCACAGAGTCAATAAGCTTTTAGACCTCCCCAGTAAGAGAAGAGACAGCAGCAATAGAAAGCTCTACTCAAATGCAATTTCAGCAACATTTCCTTTTGGTGTTTCCTGGCAGCTGTCACGTGGCAACTTTAAGCAGCTCTCTCCCAATGGTAGTTTTAGAAGCTCACTCTTTCTCTCATAGTGCATCCACTTTTTCCTGCAGTGATGACACCATCAAGTTTACAATCTTGGGGAGTACCCTGCAAGAGTTCACGCAAATAGGATTGGACAGTTACCTTTCTCTCTCCTCCCAAATCCAGCCTCTCTGTAAGGATTGGCTTAGGAGTCTGGAGCAGACATATGGCAGCTGGTTGTATACAAATTGTTCGTATTACAACTGTTCGAATGACAATTGACCTTTTCACAATTGACCGAATTGTGAAGGTCAATTGTAACATATATGCGGGGGGGAACCCCCCGCAACCTCCCACCCAACCCAAACCCACCCAAAACCCCATATATATATATATATATATATATATATATATACGGTCAATTGTGAAAAGGTCAATTGTGACCCTTTCAATTTGGTCAATTGTTCATTCGAACAATTGTAAATGAACAATTTGGGTAATACCATGGCAGCTTCCATTTGCAATGCCCATTTGTTCTCAAGTCAAATGTTTAGCGAAAACTAGTTATGTGGCAAAACATCATAATTTTACTAGTAACTGCCATTATATATATATTTATTCCACTGCAGCTAATCTTGGGGAATTTGATAAAACAACAGCAGGGTCCACACCATGTTGCACAGCCATTTGGCAATTTTGCCCCCTTTTTATAAAAAGCATAATCGTTAAGACCGTGCAATTTATTCTCCATATACCTAATTTTACATCCACTAGTTCGCCAACTGTTAAATCTGGGAGATGTTCATATCAGCCAGAAACCCATTTTAGAAGGCCATTACAGTTCCCTGAGTCGCAGGTGGATGATTTTATTTTTACAAAATCGCCTGGAAATTATCCCAAAGTTGACACATTAATCAAGAATGTACGACATGGGTGCTGAGAAAAAGTCCTAAATGATAATTGTCCTTTTAAATTAATATCAAATCTTTGGGATATGCAAATTGGAGGCCTCCGGTGTCCAGCACCATTTGTCTTTCTGGGACAGGGTTTTTATTAGTCTCTTTGTTTGTTTGAGGTTTAGGGTGCAGATGGTAAATGGGAGATGCATTTGCTACACAGAGCTCCCCCACTACAAACATCTGGCCCCCTGTTCTCCTATCTGAAGGAGACCACCTTCTGATCTGAAAAGCTTCTATTTTCATGTATTTATTTCTCCAGAGTTAAGCCTTGATTATAGCTCCTGTGTTCACACCACCCCCCTACATAATGATCATGCATGAGCCAGAGCATTTGGTGTGCTCAGAACTGCCCCCGGAGACAGCAAGTCTAGGGAAACTTGGTTTTCGACACCCCCGGCCCACATTTTATTGCAGTTGTGAACAGTTGAGATGTAAGCCAGGCTTTCGGTGGGGAAGTCTTTTGTGAATTTTGCCCAGCGGCCCACCATTTGTCCTTGGCTGAACGTAATTCACGTGTCGCATTTTCTAACATCCGCCTTGATTCTTTGATATACGGTATGTTTTCAGGGTTCACTTTTCTTGTTGCACTAAAAGTACAGAGCTGTTTATTTGAGTCATTAATAACACACTTTTAATTATCTGCTGTTCGTTTTTCTGCTGGAAGGTGGGTCTGAATTTTCACAGTGCACCACCTTTTGATGGGCGACAGTTTCAGTGAAAAGATTGCTGCTTTTATTGCTCAGCCCGCAATGTTATGTGCTTTTGCAATCTGAACTCGGATTACATTTTTGTTTTAGCCTTCTCTGGATTTCCCCTGCAGAAAGACACTCACATAGTCTGCCTAAATAGGCCTCTTTTTCAGCATGATGGTTTGTAAATGTTGGCAGGTCAGTTTCCCAGTGGGCCCCTCAGTTCTGGCGGTTTGGGGCCTTTTACTGCACCCCACATGGGACTGGACGAGAAACCTATCCCAAAGTAGGTCTGGATTAATATCCACTCAAGTTGACCGCGTTTGATATCAACGAAGTTAGAGGCTGAGTGGGTGAAAGTGCTGAAACACAGACGACAACCGCGATACATCAGAACATTGAGAGCTGAGTGCAGTCAGAGCCTTGGCCAACCCTACCTCCCACCTGATGGTTATTTGAGATGTGGCCTCTGTGAACTTCAGATCTAAAAGTCTCCTGAAACCTGATGGAGTCTCCCTGATTACTAGCCGGCATGCTCCTTGATGGTGAAATGGACACAATTGCGGCGCATTTCCATCACTGACTATCAGCCTAAATCTGACTGAAAATGAGCCAGACTTTGAGAAGGAGGGTTGTTTTTTCTTTCACTGATCCACAGAACCAATGATTCTTCTGAATTGTCATGTCATTGTCACAGGCTTTTGAGGTTGGTCTGTCGTAGGCGTAATCCAGTAGCATATTTGCATCTTTGCAGCATTATTTTGGCAGGATTCGGGGTTGGAATTCTGTCCAGGGGTCTAGCAGCTCCCTAAAGAAACACTTGCCCCCTGAAATGTAAAATGTAAAGTATCATCTCTTGCAAGTTTCATTTACACTTCTCTTGAGCCCATCCACTAAAATACCAAAGATGCTTGGTAGGAGCTCATACTGAGCACATTTTCCTCTATTCCAGTAATTGATATACATCACATCTGGCTGGTCAAACTCTTACTGGCTCCACTCAGTGATCGAAGTGAGCGGGAACGGTCAGGAGCGCTGGTACACTACTTTTATTTTACAAGCATTAACCAAATTTAAATACATCTTTTAAACCAGAATGCGTTCCCTTTCATTTCACATGTAAACTCGATTGGCTCTGTTAGGTTACTCCTTTAATTACACAAGTCACTCCTCATTTAAAGCTATATTTGATACTTTGGATTTGATGTTGTGCAGGACCCTTTTTAGGCCCTTCCCCCAAATATTGCATCACAATGCATTGGAGCCCCCCCTTGATATCTTATCCAATTTAAACCACTAGTTTTTAACCTGTCGCTCCTGCAGGAAAGGGGATTCTATGCGCTTTATCCTCCATTCTGCAAATAACGTATGTCTTTCCTGTCCACTGTCCTATCCTCTTCCCATAAGAAAAGCCGAAGCTCACGAGCTGCTGTGCTTAAACCACACTTCCAGTGGAACCTGATCACCTCCTTTATTACTTTAGTAGGCAAGAAATATTACATGCTCAATGCGACCCCCCTATGCCCGAGCTCTAATTGAGGCAACATAGACTTTAGTCCTTGCATCCCTCGTCGTAAAATTCCAGGTGCAGAACCGGTTCCATGCTCTAGCGCTGCTCTGGGCTGCCTCTAATGTGCTGGCTGTTTTATGTGTCTTATTTATCCCACTTCCCATGTACTGCACTTTTCCCTCTCCCTTCCCACTGTGCACTTTTCCTTTCCCCCCTTCCCTTGCACTTGCGCGATCTGAATGACACCTGGCCTAGTAGGATCGTTGTCTGTCCTCCCTTTGTTCACCCCCTTGCCTCGTCGCGCCTTGAAACACTTGTGTATAGGCGCATTATAAATGCCATATCATATCATATCATATCACATGTTCCTTTGGATTTGTGGCCACGCCCATTTCCAGAAGCACCACAACGTTGCATTCTCAGACCCCCCACGAAATCCAGCCAGACCACCTCCCCGGACATCCTTTTTCTATCCTAATTGTCCTATCCTGTTCTGAAAATAGTGTTACTTCTTTTTCACCTCCTCCCTTTTGAATTCACAATCTAGGTCGGACCAGAGCTGGATAAAAGTTTAGGCAAAATAAAATAAAATGCATTAGGTTGAAAACCGATGTATAATGAGGGCACCACCAAGAGGGGGAGCAGAACTCCCAGAAAGCAGCAGTGAGGCCCCATTGCCAGGGAAAAGACGCAGCCATATACAACTTCATCCAGATGGAAAACATCACTGCACAGAGGGATAACTCTACCGCTGAGCTCGCTGTGGCACTGCTTCGCACTACAGAAACTTATGAATCTTGTCCCAGAAACCCTAAATGTAATCTCCATAGTTTTTGACTTCAATGCCAAACTCCATTTTAATATGCTGTACATTGTGTGTGCATAACTACCTACTCTGCCCAATCTTCTTTAAGTATCTGGGATTTCCCGATGTTTCTTCTGGGGGAGCGTCAAATCTCCAGGCTTCAGAGGCAGGTGCCTAACTCTAGCCCCTGCAATGCTAGAAGTATTCTCAGTAAACAAGCCCTGTGGGCTTTTCCAAACAATTACATCGTCTGTCTTCCCCATCTGTGCCCAGGGTACTTTGAGAGCATCTCTACAGTGTGGTACCACAGTTAAGATCCAGGATATCCAGTTAGCTCTCTCCCACTGGATTTGCACTGTTTGCCAGGGGTCCAATGAATGCCCAGGCATGGCACCTGCACTTGAGCCCACCCATATGCTCCTCCCCATTAATACCCATGATATAACCCCACTGCTAGGGTCATGAAAACATGCCTAAATACTGAAGGGCATGGTTCCAGCTCTTGCTGCCGAGCTCACATCCCTGCATTGCCTCCTATGATAACCAAGCTCAAACATCTTGCGCGGATTCAGGGAGTGCTTCCTGTGGCCCTTAAGAGACCTATCTTAGCCCTGCTACTCAAACAACACTCTGGAGCCACTGGTCCTTAACACTTATTTGCCCACTGCAGGCAACTGCGGCCTGCTAAGATTCCTGAGACGGTACTACTTTCCAGCTGCAAAATATTTTGGAAGAGTAACATTTTGAGGACGGCGGTCTTTCTGTTGGTCAGGCGTCCAGCCAGGGCATGGGATGGAAACATTAGTTGAAGTCTGGGATAATCTTCTGTCACTCTGCGATGTGAGTGCTCTGTCGATTCTAATAATACTGGATCTACCAGTAGCGATTGATACTGTGGACCATGATGATCAAGTGCCTAAGATCACTGGCCTGGGTGCCTAAAGGATCCTTGCAGTGGATTCACCCCTTCATTACCAATCAGAAACCTACTGAACTGAATACATGCTTCTCAACACCAACTAGGGTCGAGGGGGAGATACCACAGGAATCTCCCATGCCCCTGCCCATCCTTAACATTTATGTACGACCTCTCCTTGACCTCCTCATTTTATTTATTGGGTATTTATAAGGTGCTTGTACAGCTAGACAGTGTTTCAAAGGTCCTTAGAGAACAGGGCCTTCTTTTCTGGTCCTAATCCAATGGCATGTAGGTTTGTCCGCAAGTAGTTGGTCAACCCATATGACAGTTTCTTTGGGGCTTCAGCAACTCTGATGAGACTGGGGCAGTGTTTGAGATGCAGTGGAATCAAGCTCAACACCACTAAGACCAAGTCCCTTGCCAACTTCTCATACAGCCAGGCAACTTTCCATCGCCCCTGAAATTGCTACTGCTCAACACAACACAACTTCCTCTAGTTGTGCTAAAAGTGTGGGTATGCACCCCAGAAGGGTTCTCTCCTACACAGAGACTGAGCCCAACAAGACAGAGCATGCTCCGTTCCCCAGACCCAGGGGCTAGTACATGACTCTCCCCGATCCTGCACCTCAACGAGCAGACGATTGTCTGAATATTCGGCACAGAGCGCTACGTTGTCTTCTGAAAGCAGTCTGCTCATCGAAGAGCAAGGTCCTCGCAAACGCTGCTCCATGGAAACCTACCAACCAGATTTGTTCGGAAACTTCATTATCACACTTATTGCAGGTACGAGTAACCTGCTCTTCAACAAGCTTTCAGAGGTCTCAGCACTGGAGACTACATGCAGAAACTGCCAAAAACTCACATACAGTGTTACAGTTAACAACAGGGGGTCATTTGGAGGTCGCCAGGGGTCGCCTCTGCGACCCCTGAGGTCTCCCTTGCTACACCTGTGGTTTCCCTTGCTACCCCTAAAAAGAAAATATTTTAAAAAAAATTACAAATGGATGCGCCTTGGCTGCGGCAAGCGCCAAGTGGCTCTTTATTCCTGGGGTGGCTGGCATTCAGTTCAGGCCTCTTAAAAAAACTGTGGGTTCCACAAGTGTATCACTTTGAGCAGTGACCCTGTAGTGGCCCACGACTCGGGTGAAGGCTATTAATAACACATCATTTGTCTTTCTGGAATTCTATACAATAATTGCTAGACTCATTAAAGTTTTATTTCAGGCACACTTCAGGGGGTGAGTCACTGATTTAGTCTGTTCTTAAACACCTCAAATTCACAATGCAGACAAAAACGTCCAAAAGCATTTAGACTAGAATAAGCATCCATTTCGGATTATGTATTTTGCTTTTTGCAAGTTGCAGTTATAGCATGTTTTTATTTCTGCTGTTGTCTCTGTTAAGATCATCACAAGAAATTCCATCTCAGTGTCCTCGGTCACTTGGCAAAATCCTTGTACCTAAAAGCTTGTGTACAGTGTAGAAATGTTTGACCATAGCAGATAAAGTGGCCCTTGATTTCATATTGCCACAAGTGATGCTTTGTTGTGATGTGACTATCTTTCCTATCTCTCTGGCATGCTGTTCAGGATGTTTGTCAGGTAAAAAGTGCCCAGAGTAAGGGATGCCGTGTGAGTGCGCTGCATTTTCTGCGCTAATCTAAATTCTTTAATACAGTGCTATGAACCCTCCCAATGGTATGTATTTTGCCAACATCTGAAGCCTGAAAAGTAGATCCATGCTGGCTTGACATTTGCCCGACTTTGCACCAGACCTGCAGATGAACTGGAATGCTGTTAAGTCTCACTTACCATTTTAATGGTATCCACTACAGTGTTATTAGCTTTCTGACTTTGAAAACATTCAGACATGTAATTTCTAATTTTGCTATAGCCGGTAAGATAGCTATAGCCGGTAAGAAAGCTCAGTGGGTTGAGTGCTCGCTGCTGCGATGTGTGTGTGATTTGCAGTTTGCAAGTTCAAATCCCGGCACGGCCAACTCAGCCAACTCAGCCTTTCATCCTTCTGAGGTTGATAAATGAGTACAGACACAGGTTGCGTGATATTGTATGTTTATTTGTTCTACTTAAAGCGCTTAAGCCTAAGTGCTATATAATAACACATCATTATCATTTGGCCTTGGACGTCTGCTTGCATTCACAGTAATTTGGTAATATTACCTTTTATTAATGATAGTAATGATACATATGGTGATCCATTCTTGTATCAGTACAGTGATATCGTAACCATATTTTTCATAGTGTACTTAGGAACAATGCTATGTGATGCCACTTCCTGTTTTGTCAAGGGGGGAAAGGTTGTGTTCCATCGCTTCCCGTGATGCCACTTCAGGGTGTGGTCAAATGACATCACTTCCTGTGATGCCATCCGAGGTCAAGGGTTGTGTGATGTCACTTCCACTACCCCTGGCCTTTTGGGGAAGGGATGTCCTGGTTGTCAATACTGATATATGTGTCTTGCAATTTGCACACAGCCTCATGACACCCTTTTGCCACCTGATTTCATGGTGCGATAGGGACATTACAAGTCCCTGCGGCCCAGAATGGCGGGCGGTGGAAAGTGTAAATCCCCAGGACTCCACAGGAAAGGGGACATGGGCGGGGACAATGGGGACATGGAAGCACCGCCACTATTTCTAATCGTGTTGGTGCTTCTGTGAAAACCATGCCTGCAGTGGCCGGTGCCCCCAGCAGTTCAGACCTGCCAGGAGCAACGGCCCCTGCAGGCCTACTTGTAGTCTGGCAGTCTGGAAAGGGTGCCGGCAGCGTATTTCCCGTCTGCCAGGCTTGTAATGAGGCCAACTGTTTTGCAAATTGGCCGGTCCACGCCCTTGCCCCCGCCTCCTCCTTCTCACAGCCCCACCCCTCCAAAGAGGTGACAGTTCCCCCAGTAAATGTTTTCCATTTTCATCATTGCCCCTACATTCCATCCAACTCCCACCATGTGGTGGTGGACTCTCTGGCCAACGCCTAGTGGAACTATGCTAACACCCTATACATCGGGCTACCATTATCTATGTGGGACATGCTCCGGTGTTTGAAAAACACGGTGGTTCGCCTCATTTTAGGCAATTGCCAGCAATGGTCTATTATCCCACTTCACTGCTCTCTTGACTGACTGCCCATAAAACGACATCAGCATTTCAAGATCCATCGATTTGAAGACAGGTGTCCACATTGTTTAGCTCCCTTTTACTCTGCTGAGAAGATTGCTCCCTAGATACCATCCCAAAATCTCTGTTCTTCTGGCAAAAAACTCTTGCTAACACCTGCATCCAATTCATAAAAAGAGGTGAGAGTAGATTTGCTGTTCAGGGCACATGCCCCTGGAACACCTTCCTGTGGAGTTCTGTGCTCTTCCTGAGGGACCAAAGACCAGCCTCATTGGCTATAATATCTTCTGAACTCTTTGCCCGATGCGTCCCTCCCCCTCTCTCCGTCTGTCCGTGACAATTTACTCCAAGATATAATGCAGTTTGGTATCCTCGTTACAAATGCAGAAAGTAAACTGGCAATGGCCCAAGTAGCCCTGACTGACCGATGCCGTGCACAGAATAGATTGGGAATGCTCTCTGGGCCAGATTGGAAGGACGCAAAAACGCCTGTCTGTATGCACGTCACGTAGGTGGCCGGGGCAGAACTGGGGCAAGGGTACGAATCTAAGTGGATGCCATGTGCGAAAGGGAATGTGAGTCTTGGACGAACCCAGATCTGGACGGAGACGCAGAGATGCCCGCGCACCACACCTGGAGACAATACGGAAGTTTAGCGCCTCGCTTCCAGACAGCAATGCCAATTAACCAATCCACTAACAGTATCAACCCTCTACATACACCTCTCAAACTCTAACCAAACACAACCACAAGCCTACAACACAACAATCCGCACAAACATCACTAAACTGCAACAACAAAACAAACCACACATAGACTCGCACAACAGCACACGGCGACTACCGACCGTAAAACACCCCAAGCCCAGCCAACTGACTTACCGGGCTGAGGCCGCCAACAGCACATCACAGCTCTCTTGCAGTTTTCCAGCTTATTCCCACTAACTCACCCCGTCCCTTCCCTTTTCTTTCAGAGCCGCAAGAGCACCAGGTGAACACTCCGGTGGTGATAGTGCGCGGAACAAATGTCCTTTAACATTAACATTAACATAATATCGGGGTGGAGTTGCTGCATTTTCCCCCTGGACCCCCGCTTCAGCCCACAGCAACCTCCAAGCTGAGATCTTCCTCAGTCCTGCACACCACCTATGAGGTCCCCCCTGGAGCAGGAGATCTAAATGGGATCTGTTGGCCAGATGTGGTGGCGATGCCATCCCAACAGAAATAACACATTGGTTCGTGTGCATTTGCTTTGGATTTAATCAGTTTATTTGAAAACAATTGTAAGAAAAACACCTTAAAAACGACCTTAGAGGGAAAGGCCACCTCAGAATCTTCCAGGACTCCTGAGACTGTAGATCCAGAAGAGAAGGAAACCACCCTCTCCGGGGCCAAAAGGGGGCCACTAAGATGACAGTGGCCCTGCTCCCTCTGATCTTTTGCACCAACCTGGGGATGAGGGAAATGGGAGGGAAGGCCTACAGAAGCCCGTGAGACTGTTGCATATTCAGGGCATCCACGGCCCTGGTGCCCACTGCCTGGAACCTGGAGCAGAATTTCAGGACCTTTGCTGGAGAAGGGGAGGCAAAGAGATCCAGTATTGGGGACCCACATCTGTGGCAGATCTTTGAGAAAGTCCTGTCTGATAGCACAACCTCCTGAGAGGATGGGAACATCATGCTGAAGTGACCCACCTTGATATTCTCCACCCCTCTGATAGGGACCACTTCCAGAGAGAGCAGACAATTCTCCCCCCAAATTCCTATCTTCCAGGCCCATGCATTCATGGAATTCGACCCCAAGCCCCCCTCACAGTTCACATATGCCAAGACCGTGGGGTTGTGCGTTCTGACTAGAATGCCCTGCCTTTGATCAACATAGAGAAGTTCACCAGAGCTTTGTAAAAAAGCAGACAGCTCGCTCCAACTTCGAGATCTGAGAAGGCCCTCCGAATTCCATTTCTCCAGTACTCTCAAGGACCCCAGAGTTCCCCCCCCAACCGAGACAGCTGGCATCTGTAGTAAGGATGGTCTTCATGAGGTGCTTTAACCCACCTCCCCTCCTGAGGTTCTTGTAAAACAACCACCGTTCCAGATTTTGCCTTAAATCCGGGGTCACCAGGATCTAGGCTTCATAAGCCTGAGAGGCAGGGATCCAGTGAATCAGGAGATGCGCAAATTGGGCCCTTAGATGGAGATGAGCCCAGGGGGCTTAAGAACACACAAGAGGTCACGTGTCTGTGTGCCACCAGCAACTGCTTTACCGAAAACCACTGTTCTCTGAGAAAATTGGCCAGAGTTTTTTGGTGGTCCAGCACCCTCTCCTGAGTTAGGAATACCTTCCCCTTCCTGGTACAGAATTGGGCCCCTATGAAGTTATGGTCTTGAGATGAAATCAACTGGGATTTCTGTCAATTTACAAGGTTACAAGGTACCCCCATTCTGAAGAGCCTTACAAACCAGATGAAGATGGCCCTGGACCCTCCCCCGTGATCTGCCTTGATAGGCCAATCGTTGAGGTAAGGACACATTTGGATTCCTTGCAGGTGAAGATGAGACACCAGGGGAGCACTTGCTCATAAACCACCTTGGAGCCATCTTTAACTCGAAGGGAAGAATCAGGAATTGATAAGCCCCCCCCCACGCAATCTGAGACCTTTCAGCTGAGGGGGGTGTATGGCCAAAGGGTAATAGGCATCATGGAGATCCAAGGATGCCAGCCAGTCTCTCTTCATTATTAGTGGGATTATTTTCTGAATGGTCGCCATCTTGAAACGCTTCCCTTTCACACATTTGTTCAGGGATTTCAGATCCAAGATTAGCCCGTGTTTTCCTGAGGGTTTGGGGACCCAAAACAACCGGCAGTAGAATCCCTGACCCTGGCGAGAATGAGGGACCCACATGTTTGTCCTATTTTCCAGTAACTCATCCAAGGGTTGATCATAGCCTTCCATTTGATGAAATATTTCAGAATAGGACATGTGGCTGACTGAACAGGAGGGTGCAAAAACTCTACTCAATGCCCCCTCTTGATTGTCTGTAGAGCCCCGGCACCTGAGAACCACCTGCCCCAAATTGGAAAAATGTGCTGAAGACTTCCACCCACGGCCTGCTGGAATTGTCAGGACTTCTATGACTTTCCTGGAGGCTCCACAGCTCTTGGACAGGATCACAGCCCTTGAGATTTTGTTGAGGAACTTTTTCTGCTCCCAGAGAAAGAAGTCTGATGTCTGGAACTGGAGCATTTCTTTGGTGTAGAGGAGAAGGATTTTCGCCTAGGCTTATCTGCATGCTTGTTCACACTGAAAACTTTAAGGACTTTTTCTTTCAATGAATCACCAAACAGTGTTTTCCTTTCAAAGGAATTTTCAAAGCCATGGACTTCTGGGAACCGTTTTTCAATCTCTAATATGAATGTGGCAATGAGCCGAAACCACCAGCTCCTATTGCCATGACTGTTCCTCAGACTCCATAAAAGGATACATCCAAATGGAGTTCTACTTGCTCCTGCATGTCTGCCAAAGTAGGAGCACAATCAGTTCCTTCTTCCATAACCCTGCAAAGTTTCTTAAAGCCTCCTAGTACAGTCTCAGTTGTGTAAGACCCCTAAATGTTAGCCCTGAGAGCCAAATGTGCCCCTGAATGGACCTTCTTCAGGGCAGAGTTAGTCCTGCGGTCCGCTGGGTCTCGGACCACTCTCCCTTAAACCGACATAGAAGACCTCCTCACTAGGCTGGTCAGGGTGTCATCAATTTCGATGGTATCTTGGAGGAAGGTTTCTGAGCCTTCAAGAGGAGATAGCTTTGCCATAAACCCTGGCACGGTAATGTGCCCTAGATCCCTCCACTCTTTCAGGATCTTACTTTTAACGTCTGAGATTAGAGTACATCACATCCTGATTGTATGCTTATATTGTCTGATCCTAAGGCCCATTGACACCCCCCGACCCCTGGGCCACAGGTTCAGAAAAGCCCATGTTATCCTAAACCTGGGAAAGCACAGCCTCTGCTTCTTCTCTGTCCAGGAACTTCCCCTCGGCTTCTTCTCCTGTGGCTGAGACACTTGAAGGAGGGGGAGGTAGGATCCAACCTTCAAGCTGAAGAAGACGATGAGGAGTTGGATGAAGACATTTTCCTCCTCTTCCTGATCTTGTATAGACCGCTTCATGAGGCTCTTCATTTCTGTCTGAGAGAGGGAGCATTTCAACTCCATCTTATTTTGGGCTGCCTTTTTCCGCTTGGGTCTGCTTTCTGCCCTGGAAGAGTCCTCCGTAACTTCTGCTGTTTCTTTGTTTCTTTATACTTTCCTATGACTATGGTCAAAGCAAAGACTTTTGCAGAAAGCCCTTCTATAGATAAAGTGCTCTGCAGAGGATATGGCAACCACTAACCATAGCAACTGCGCCGCAACCCCACAATACTGCGTAACTTTTCCAGAGAACCAATCCTTTTCTCTGGTATTCCCGCACAGCCACGCGTCCAGGTTTCCATGGTAACATGGGCCATACACTGCTTCCTCCTTTGTCAATCACGCCAACCAGACCCGCAAGACAAAGGTAAGACAGGCGACGGGGGTTGGAGGCCAACACAGTACCACATCAAACTGTTTGCCTCCCCATACTGCTTTCAAATGACCTTCCCATGAGGAGGTCCCCCTCTGCAGGAGTCCACTTACTTGCTAGACCCGGGCCCGATGACACAGGGCTCATTCAATACCGTGCCCTCTATCGGTTCTCCTTGCCCCACAGGGGAACCGAGAGGGACTTAACTGTCAGAATATTCTCACACAACTTGATTCCTGGCCCCACAGGGAGAACAGGAGCATGCCCCACCTGTACCGAGTCTGCCGTCCCTCCGAAGGAGCTTTCCAAGGGGCCAGAAACATTGCTCTGTGGTGCTCCACACCCAAAAGTAGCTACGATTCCTTGCTAGAAGACAGGACACATTTTAACAAAGAGATTGCAGGTATGTAGGAGGTATTATACCTCCAGGGGGAAAATAAAAGTTCCTGGAATGGAGGCAGGGCCTTAGACGTAAGTACTGGGACGAGGAAGAGGGATGTAGAGGTAATACCAGACTAGATTATCCTCTCCCCAAAGACCTAGGACATCTTAACATGTCGGGGTTAATCTCGTCCCTGCCGCTGTGACCGGTGGCCTGGTCCTCATGAACCTCACAGGATCTCATGCCCTTCCTCCCAGTCAATACCAGCACCTCCCTGTCCCCCCCTGCGCTGCCCTGCGAGCCCCTGCCCGGTGGCTCCACATACCACCCATGAGAGTCACCTGTACTAGCACTTAGCCTGAGGTTCTCCTCCTTGGCTCCTTGGCTCCCCTTAGCACTTCCATCTACATCCCCTGCACTTCTCCTCAGTGCACTTGCACGGTCGAATGCCACAAGGCCTAGTAGGACCACGACTATATATATATTACTGTTGTTTATTTTTTTTGCCTCTGTTATTATCCCCTGTTCCCTTCCCATTAAGCCTTGTGGCACTTTGAAACACAATTCTGTAGTATAAAGCACCTTACAAATGCTCAATTAAATAAAATAAATATAAATGTATACAAAATGTAATTACAAATGATTTGATTCACTACACTAAGTGATATAATGTTTTGTTTGGGCTATGAGTTGTTGCTTGCGACATCTATAAGCCGAAACTATTGCATTAGACAACAGATTGGGAGGAATGACATATGAGGAGGCACACAGAGTCCGTGGGTGCTGTTTGATTATGTGCCCACCCATTGCCTGCCCACGGCCACGCTAATCCCTATTGCCATCCCCACTTAGTTCCTGCCCCTCCTGCACAAAACACCAACCCATGGGAACTCTTTGAGCTCACTTTAATCAAGCCTTGCCATGAAACATTTCACTCAAAGTGCCTGGCAGAGTTTTTTCAAAGTAGTCTTCTGAGAGTTAATGGTCCTCATTACGACCCAGGCGCTAATGGGTTAACGGCGCCGTAAAAGGCTGCGGTGCCGTTAACCTATTAGCGCCTAATTACGAGGTCCCTTTGCGGGACCCGACCTTAATGGCTGATTTTACCAGCCGTTAAAGTAGGGACCCGAAAAGGCACCTTGGTGCTAAGTACCGTATTTAGCGCCTTCCCCATTCCCATTATGCCCTATGGGGCAAAAATGGGAATGGGGAAGGGCAATGGGGTAAGGGGGAATTACCGCCCGCCAACATTGTAATGGGGTGGTAATTCCCCCTTTCTCCATGGCGGAGTTGGTAAGTTACCGGCATGGACCATGGTGCTATTAGCACCATGGTCCTCCGCCTGGGTCGTAATGAGGCCCAATGACTTAATTGGAGTTATAAACGTGTTACTGGTTTAATAGAAATGTCTTAACCTGGGCTGCCATCAGCCACTTGATCGTTAAGCACTATGTGTGTGCTTTACTGAAGTCCTGTTAAAAGCAAGCATTGGCAAAGCCAACCGTTCACATACATGCCAACATTCTGAAGCACCTGGGAGGGAGACTTTGTCATTGAAAGACAGAGAAATGAATTTCCTCATAGGTTTGCATTGGGGTTAGAATTATTTTAGGCGGGAGAAAGGGAAAAATATCAAATATTTTTTACATAGAAATTGAGAGCCTCCCGCCTAAATCGGGAGGGTTTGCATGTATGTGATTAGGCATTTGCCAGGCACTGTTATTAGATGCCTAGGCACTCATACCCTTTTGCACCTGTTACCATCAATGGGCTGTTAATATCTCTACGGGAGGGTCTGGCAAGGGCCTATCCCATGCCAACACAAAAGCCCAAACTGTTGGCATTGCCAATGCTAGTTTTGACAGAGGGAGAAGGGGTGTTCGTTTTGAAATCTAAGCAGGTCTGGTTTCACATGACGAATGTTACACGCTGCTTTGCGCTCACATGAATTACCCGAAAGCGCCATGTTTACGCATTTATAAATGTTCCCTTCCTGTGTTAATGGCTCTTGTTATCTGTACATTGTGTACTGTGTTCTTCCGTGCATTCGGCACGTATAAGGGAGACATATAACCCAGCCTAATGAACGTGAGATGACGTGTTTATTTCAAGATAATTGCTAATCGAGGGCCTGATAAACAGGATGTCCGCCTGGACTGCGGAGCTCGTTAGGATGGGAGCCCAGTGTCTCTCTGACCCTTCTCCATGGGCACTGTGTCAGAGCCAGCCCGCCATCTTGTGGTCTTTACCTGAAGTGCATGCAGAGCCAAGGACGTCATTACATCATTTCCGTGTTCTGGCCAAGCCTGGGCGAACTTCTCTCACAGCGAATTCCCGAGCTGAACTGAATCCCTCATTTAGGGTTTTGGCGAATTTGCAAGCTCTTGAAAGAACTATTCTCCATGGCCCAAGATATTTCATCTTCCAGCAGTATGTAGGCTTATGAACCAGGAGCCTATCCTGTACACTCCAGTCATGTAAAATCTGTGCATGTTGTATGACATTTGGATCACAATACCCCCTGCCAGAAGCCTTCTCTATTTCACATGTATTTTGAGTTTCTCTAACATGCTGTATTTGCAAAGGTTCAGATGGAGGAAGTGTCTATGTATGTCAGGCAGACCAGACGGCCCAGACTCCGAGCTTTGTGCCGAGAGCCGACTTGATAGTCTTTGCTTCTGAGGCCTACCATTTTGTGAACAAATACTCCACGTGTTGATGTTACTGTGGCCTAGGATTTCCTGGATCTGAATAGGATCGCCGTTCATGTCCGACTCATAATCCTCCTGCTTCTGAGCGCTGTAAAAATAGGTGTTACTACTGCAAAATGTAATGGTGCTTAGTTTATCAGTTTATCTACCTCCCATGGATGAAGAGCTAGTTCTGCCCTGGTGAAAGATGAATTTGGAAAGTGCAGACTGGCACTTGTCGGAGTTGAGCATTTAGCTTGCTGAGCTGTTTAATTTGTGACAGAGTATTCTGTTTCATCAACTGTGAGTTTAAAAAGAAAAATGTATTAGGCTATCTACCCCCACCTCCCACCCTCTCCTGGCCCCTGTGCCCTCCAGTCCTTTTAAAAACAAAACCTAACACTATTATTATCATGTTTACTGGTGGCCCACAACACATTCCTCCTGC
The DNA here is from genome assembly GCF_040938575.1 of Ambystoma mexicanum. Classification (NCBI taxonomy): domain Eukaryota; kingdom Metazoa; phylum Chordata; class Amphibia; order Caudata; family Ambystomatidae; genus Ambystoma; species Ambystoma mexicanum. The sequence goes on from NC_090932.1 coordinate 54,449,452, forward strand.
TTCGAAGCACTGCAATAATAAGTGTTATGTGAATATGAAATGGAACCCCCAGTGTCAATGCTGTGGTGTGTACATTTCAGGAGAAATAGCCTTTGTTAAAGGGACATTATGGTTAAGTTGCACTACTAAAAACATTTGCAATTCACTAAAAAAAACTTAGTTCAAGGAACGTTATGGTTCAAAGTAAAACCGCAAAACCCCTGAAATTCGCCAGTTATGGTCAATTAAGCATCCATAACTCGTGCCACCACCGTGCACTGCTAAGACTAACACCCAGGACATCAAAGATGACATCACATCTATGACAATACATACATATATATATATATATGTGTTCATGTTATCCTCAACAGTGCCCCCCAAATATAACTCCTGGACACTCCACTGCCCTCTTCTGCCACCTCACCCACCTGGTGAACATGAACCACATGAGAAATACCTACAAAATAGCTTCTCCGGAAACACTTCCTCCTGAAAGCTGGATAAGGAATTGGGGGAGAAGGGGTGAGTTATAGGCAGGAATACGTTCAGAGATCATGCAGCAAGCAAACAGACCAGGTGGTTCAAGCAAGCAGCAGAGAGTCCAGGAGGCAGGGAGGTGATCTCTGCGTGCAGAGCACTGTCCAGAAAGGAGCACAATGGGAGCTTCACTCACACTCCTTCTGTGGCCAGCCTGGGCCCTACCATAATAGTAATGGGTTATTAATAACTAATGATACCATATCGCTTTTGGAGGATGAGAAGAGGTGTGGGAGAGAGAAGATACTGGCCCGATGGCTCCAGCAAGGACCCCCGTTACATGTAAAGGTTACGGTAAAGGGCGCATACATTCAGAGGTAGAGGTGGCAAGAGAATGGCAATAGGGTCTCCTGCGAGGCCCTGAGAGCACGAGGCCTGGGGCAGTTTGCTCACCTACCCCCCGCGTGAGGGTCCTATTCTTCACAACAACTTTACATCAACCACGCTGCCCCAATTTCTTGGAGTTGACTGCTTCGTCGGTTTTTACAATCTTCTCAGCATATATGCACTTTGCGTTTCTCAGACACCCACGACCCTAGCCTAATTATTCCTTGTGTTCACAACACTTAATTGAAAGAGGATATAACTGCACCAGTTCTGGGTGATTGGCTCACGATGCTCCAGAGTGTAGCTCCTCTGTCTTTGCTATCATGTATTTATTTATTTATTTACTTATTTATGTGGTGCTCCTACCCCAACGGCATCTGGGCGCACGCCAGGACCTTCTGAAATGGAAAGTCATCATTGGTGACCCATCGTTTTGCTGGCAAAAGCTCCCTTCTCCTTCAGCCTTTTGTTCACATAGACTCTTAACTGGGTAACAGGGCCGCAAGCAAAAGGCCTATTTACAAGTAGAAATACTCTCCTGTTATCGCCACTCTTATCAGCAGCGAATCCATCAGATTACGAATGGACGGTTGGTGGTGTTAGTCCCTGATTACGGAGTCTTATACAACTCCAACTGGGATTTGGCGCATTTACCACCTGTGGTAATTCCAGCTGGAGACAATCCTTCATTTTTGGAGGTAATATGGAGGAAACCTCCAGCAATACTGGACGGTTTTCCTCCGCGTCAATTCAGACCTCACAATATGTTGGTGTGGTAAATATTGTGGCAATTCAGCCACTGCCACTTTTTTACCGCACTGCTGTACTCGTAATGAGGCCCAATGCTGCTTGCCTCATTTAGCCAGATAATTTTACTGTTGCCTATTAAATCAGCCTTTGACATGTGCCCCGTTGCTGCCACCTTTGCTTCCATTGATCACATTTGCCCAAACCCCAGAGCTCTATAGCTCAGGTCCCCTATAAGTGATCTCATTTAGTCTTCGTGTCTCTGAAGGATACCTGCAGCTCTGAAGCCCACTGATTGGTGAAATTAAATGCAATATCCTGTAAGTCTCCATTGAGACAAAATGCCTACTGCTCTGCAGGAGTACAGGGATGAGTAGTGGCTGCGCTGCCTACTCAGCCACTCACTACTCTTAGGACTACACCAGCTCAGATAATATGCCTCCTTTGCCTCTTGTGGTAACATGGGCCGAGGGCAGGCTATACCCTTTGGAGGGGTGTGAAGTGATCATAGTAGGAACCCAAACAGCAATATTACCCAGACTCACAACAAAAGAATGCCCAATCAAGGCTAGATTAAATAATCAAAAATGCAGATCACTAAGTAGAAAACAAAAGCAAAAACACACCTCTGTAAGCGAACACAGAAACTGTGGAAGTTGCAGAGAATGGCACTCGGGGTTCTTGAGCTGTGGTGATCAAGCAATCAGTTACAACAGTGACACTTTAAACCATTTGTCTTTTCAAGTAAAGTTGTGTGACTTAAATGTCACTATGGTCCCAAAAGTGGACAGGGATACAAGGGACTCTTCACGGTCCATTCCACGTGTCTTTGGGAGCTCGTCAGCATTGAGCCATGATTATAGGAGCAGCCTGAGGTGCGGACTCACCGCTGGGTTGGTGAGCTGGGCGACTGGGTCCAACGCATGGTGCAGTCAAAGCTCCATTTGGCATGTGGCACAAGGAAACGTAGGACAGGCAGTCGATGTAGCTCACAAGTGGTTCAATGCGGGAATCAGGGCCAGAGCCGTCCCTTGACTCTTCTGGAGGGGCTGGGAGGTCCACTCCAGTCTCTCCAGGGACAAGGTAAGTGCTTTGGTTGCACTGGCACTCCAGGGAGCTTGACTGATGCCTACAAGAGATCGTTCACCTACAGTGAACAGTAAGTAGCCTACTTCCAGTGCAGCCAGAGGTGAGGCCTTGGTCCTAGAGCTGTCACCCCCACTGTTCCCAGGGGATGGGTAGGGACAGAGCACCCCTCTGCTTTGGATCCCTACTGTCTCCACCTCTATAGCAAACAACTTTAATATGGACTGCACTCCCGACAGAGGTCCGAGAGTGTATCTATCGTCATCTCTTGATGGTCTAAAGATATATCAAAGAAGGAGTGGGAGATCCCTTCCTTATAAAGGCAAAGTGTCAATGGGGATTGGACAAAAGCAAGGGGCACAATCTATGTCATTGTAACAAGTAACCCTTACCTTCTTTCATCTTTCCCAGAATACCTTGTTCTGCAGGAAATGGAGGGTACAGGAAGGAAAGAGAACAATAATGAAAACCAAGATGGTCGACCCCTTTTAATGCCCAACATGCCCACGGTGGATACTCTAACTCTACCCTCTGCCTGCAACTTCAAAGGCCTTTTGGAGTTCAACACCCTTGTGTGAGGCTAGCTTTTGTTTTTGCTAAGTGCCTCTTTGAAGCACAGGTCCCAGGAGATCTTCAGGTGGTAGCCCAAGTCTTGTCTCACTGGGAGAACTGCAGAAGGTCAGGCTGCCATAAGTAAGCATTGCCGTCACATAAATGGGCTCCAAGAGTTTTTCATTTGTATGATATCAGATGGGTGTGGCTTTATTAATTGTGTGTTCTTATCAGCCGAGGTATAGCTTATTCCTAGAGTTTACCCTGCCACAGTATGACTGGGCAACAATTACATTTTGCATCAGAGGTGCCGAAATTGTGATGTCAGCTACGGCTGCAGTGACTTTGGGTCACAGCAGCTGTCGGTAATCCACATGTGCCATTTGGAATCTGCCCTCTGCTTCTTCAGTGCAGGTCCTGCAGCTATCAGGAGCACGGTACAGCAAGAGCACTGTATCCATTATGCTTTTGGCATGGAGCTTTATGAAAGAGGTGGTCTGATTACCAAAAACACCTTTTAGAAACAGTATTACGGCATCATTTTTTTATTTAATAAAAATGACCTAAATGCAGGGCTTCCACACCGTCTCCAGATGCCATTCCGTCACACTTGACATCAGTAGCTGCAGAGTTAATCATTTGACTATTTACCATTACTTCTCTCCTCCATTTCTTTCCTGCCCCAAGAACAGTGTTTTCATGGGGTCATGTTTCTCATGCAGCCGTGATAGTGGCAAACTGCTGCCAAATGAGCTGTGGCCCAGGAGTCTTGTTTGCCTTGCCTCATGGGCCACAAGATGAAATGTTGCCCCTCTTTGCAAACTTTAGGGCTGGGAGGATAGCACAGGGGCAACGTGCTCACCTCGGAAGGAAGACCGAGCAGCACAAGTTTGATCCCCGGGTCCGACCTCTGGGTATTAAGCATGTTATAAATAACCAATTAATAATAATTAATAATAGTCCTTACTGGGTACTTCTTGTACTTTGCCCTGGTACCTGATGCTTCCAGAAGCTGTGTTAACTCCTTCAGTTCCATGTCACTCTGTACCATAGCTGTTCATGGAATGAAGCAGCCTTGAACCTTTGGAAATGGGGGCCAAATTATTTAGCCATTTCATGTGTCTTGGTCTTAATTCAATGGTGTTCCCTCCAGGCCCACTGCCATGTACTCTCGCCAAAATATTGCTCACCTGTTTGCCAGCTGACACTACAAATGGGACCGACACCAGTACCGCTATATTCTTTGTCCATCCCTTTTTTCCTCTATTGTTTTTCCATTTTTCTGGACACAGTTCTTGACCCAAAAATGCCCCGAACATCTCCCTTTTTGAAGCATCCATTTGCAAGTGTAACCCCGCTCTTGTCTCCGGGGCCCTCTCCACATTAATGTTCCATTGAACTGCTCCAGGAACCTGACCCATATTTGGGGGCCATCCTCGATACCTGCCCCAAGGACGAGGATGTGGTGCGTCCTTGTGACTGCCATTTAGCGCCTTGATGCTTCCGGGCCATAGTCTGCGCTTTATAAATCCTAAATAAGTAAAGGCAATTTCCTTGCAAATACCTTTCCTGACATTATGGGGCCGATTCATGGAACAAACGTGCGCCAAAAATCCCAGCGCAAGGAGGCGCAAGCGTGAGAAAGCAAGAGCACGGGTGCGATTCTAGGAAGGCGCTGCGCTACTTTCCCACTAGTTGTGCGCCAAATCCGTGCATGGCGCACGCTGGCGCAGATGTCTCCAAACAGCGTGCGCTAAGCGCACAGCGAAAGCGCACATAGCACAGCGCACACAACAAAAGTAGGCGGAACAGGGGGCGTAACACGCGGAATGGGGAATAACGAAGTACTGCAGGGAACTACACGGAACGCCCACACGCTTGCGAACAACCAGTATTCATGGATTCCAATAAGGGAAACAGGCACACGGCAAAAGACGTGGACAGGCGACAACGCGTCCACCACACGAAAGCAGGCGGAAGCATACCCGCGCACAGTATAAATGTGCGCGCAAACAACAAACACGTATATACAGCTACGATGAATGCCCCATTTGTCGCAGCACTGATTGTGGGACACCACAGGAGGAGGAGAATAGCCAGGGCACGCATTTTTTCACCACGGACAAGCCTTTTTGGGATTCCTGACGACCTGGTCTTTGGCAGGTATAGGTTTCCACCCCGTATCATCCTAGACCTGGTCAGGAAGTGGGAAGATGACCTAACTTCCCCCACCCTCTGCTCCCAAGCATTGAGCCCCTTGGAGAAGGTGCTCAATGTCCTGCATTTTTTGGCCACTGGGTCATTTCAGCGGACTACTGCCATAGTGGGGGCGGTCTCACAGGACACGTAGTCACGCTGCCTACACCAGGTTTTGGCAATCATGACTGCACGCCCCTCAGTCCGCAGGCACATATACATGCCCAGAACACCCACAGAAAGGCAGGCCATTGTCCAGGACTCTTACAGGGTGGCACACTTCCCCAAAGTGCTCGGTGCCATAGATTGCACCCATGTGGCCCTACGTCCACCTAGGGCCACTGAGCACATCTACTGAAACCGCAAGCACTGGCATTCCATCAATGTACAGGTGGTATGCGATGCAAAGGGAATCATCACCTCTGTCTATGCAAACTACTCTGGCTCCACCCATGACAGTTTCATATACAGAATGTCCGCCCTGAGCCGGGCCCTGGAAGCTGGCCAGCATGGCGACACATGGCTCCTAGGTGAGTACAAATGCCCGTGCACATGCATGCATGTCACACACACACACAAATACACAAACCCCAATAATCACAACCATTATCACCTCTACAGGGGACAGTGCCTACCCTCTGAGCAACCACATGATGACGCCAATCCGGAACCCCACCACACCACCCCAGGTAAGATACAACGCAGCCCATATTGCAACTAGGGCCATAGTGGAGCGCACATTCGGAGTGCTCAAGTCACGCTTCCGCTCCCTTGACCGCTCTGGCGAGCAACTACTCTATGTACCCCCAGTATTGTGCAGGATCATTGTGGCAGCATGTGTCCTGTGCAATGTTGCAACACAGCAGGGCGTACCGGTGGACATGGTGGTGCCCCCACATCCCCAACCACAGGCACAGGCGCTGCCCATGGGAGGGGACAGGGCACGTGGTGAGGCAGCCCAGACCCAGCTTGTGGCCACATTTTTCACCTAAACTCCCACCCCTGCGGAGTGCACACAGGCCTGGCACATACCAGGTGACAATCGATGATGACAAAGAGACAGTCAACTGTCACAACCTTACCACCCTGAGATTGTTTCCATGGAATTGCCACATCGTGTGCATCACTAGCTACATAAACACAAGCAATGCTGTGTGACCAAAAGGCACACATGCAAGGTGTGAATCACACAGACCTGCCAAACAGGCCATGACTATCACTGTTATGTCACTCAAACCCTCCAAAACCACAACATGACATGGCAAGCAATAGCCATACACCAACACAGTAACAATAAGGTACACATTGCCATGTGAAAAATGTAAATTGCATCAGACAATGATGCCTGACATGGAATCAGATGAAATGACTGACCAACAACCTCCCACCCAAAATAAGTCATACCCAAATGCATTCCAAAAGGTGTAGTTGAAACATAACAATGAATGCCTGTCTACATGCACAATGTGCATTGCAAAATCAACACTGCAGCTACTGTGTGCCGTGTCCACCTCCTGCAACACACTGCTCAGCGCACAGCACAGTGAACAGCCATTGTGTGTGATGCACACCCTGAGCATGACATCTAAGCGACAAACTACATAAAAAAACAAATTAGGCATGTACAGGATCCACAAATGGTCAGAGAACATGTGCTGCAGGGACACAGTGGGCACCAGAAGGCAAACAGAGTGTACACGTGGACATGGAAGGGTGGTTGTACATGTAGTGGATCATAGTGAGAGTGTGTGGGTCAGTAGGGACATGCACTCAACATATGCATGTGAAATCAAGTGACCATCAGTGTCGTCTACACATCACATGTGAACCTTCACCATGTGTACACCCCAGCATGTCAAACCACAACTATCCCCTTACACCTGAAAGGTAAACACAACACATGAACAGGCATTGATCAGCAGAATACATCATGTACATAGGAAAGCACAATTACAATTTCAGGGTGGCCATCACACTGCAGGGCAAGGCAACTATCAACAACAAAACACCCCCTACCCCCACCCTCACAAATCACCACGACCCACTGAACAACTGCATCTGGTTCATTCATCGTACATCCTTGAATACCATCTGGCCACAGGATCACCCTTCCCCTTTGTCACCATCTCCCACCTTGTGTGTAAAAAGTTGCCAGCACCCTCAGAGTCCACCTAGATTTGCAAAAGCACAAAATCCAAGAAAACTCAAAGCAGGACAACACAGAAGCCAAGCAAATACCCTGCAGGCAGTAAAACAAACCAGAACAGCCTCCAGTAGATGACTTCAAGTAGCAGTACGCCACAAAGGCCAAGTACGACCACAATGATGTCAACAACCAAGGTAGCACAGTAAAAAAATGTCACACCAGGATCTGAACCATGTGTGGTACATAACATAGAATGATGCAACACGAACGGATGTCTATTGTCCCAGCTCCCGTGTACAGGCGCAGGAGTGGCACAAAACAACCACCCCCACTGTGGTCTGGGTGCCTGCAAGGTCTAACTCACACAGGACTCTGAGACCCTGGAGGGGAAGGAGGGTCAGGGATATGCAGTCGGCACAGGCATTGGCATACTAGATAACGGGAATGAGGGGCAGGAGAGGGGAGTAGGATTGACATGGGAAAGTAGGGAATGCACCAAAATGTAATACACACATTAACACATACACAAATCGACAAAACTTGTTCACATGCACATAGCAGCAAATTACTCAAATGGAAGTCAAAGAGAAACTTATCTCTGGGGTGATTGCTGGCCTCCTGCCTGCGCACTCTCCGGTCCGGTAACAGGAGCAGTTCAATGCTGGAAAGAGAGCCACAGTTAATAATCTGTGCGTGCCCAAAACACACAAACACACTACCAAATATGCCCCAAAGTAACAAAATACACTACAAACAGACAAACTTGTGTGGATGCTTCATACCCATACGTAACATTACCCCTCTGATAGTTCATACACAGTCAATGCAGTAAGTTAGGCACCGGTGGGTGGGTGCCTGGCAAATGGAACACCAATGTGTCACGATTCACACAACATGCAATGTTCCCTGTGTAAGCAGACAGACGCATATAGCAAGGTCTGACTTCAGAACAAGTCCTGTACCACCATGACCAAGATAAAGTAGCCAGTGCATGTATCAATTTCTACTTGGAAATGAAATGCACTGCACCCGAGTCTGTCCCTTGCCGTCTGTCCCTGTGAGCTGCTTCATTCCATGTCTCGGAATGCTACATGGCTAATACAAGTGCCTCAATGGACCATGGTGGACAGGAGGGTATGTGCCACTGCCCCTGCAGGTGCCCCAGACAGCTTTCACATCAACTAGCCATCAGTCCATTAACACATCTGAGCTGTATTGTGCGCTTCTACACCAATATTTGTCCAAGGTCACCGTCAGTGCTGCTACTAAGCATGCATGTTCAACTGGCCAGGTGGAAGGTTTGCTGTGTTGTGACCCCACTGTGCTGCTCACCTTGCCTGGAGTGCCTTGAAACACGTCATCGATTTTCGGATGTATGATCGCAATCCCTGTGCCTCTGCCTGCGCACACATGCGGATGTCGGCAGCACCAAACGTGTCCTGATTCCAGACGTCCAATGGCCCATGTCTGCTGCCAAAGGTGGTCTTGAGGCTCATCCCGCTGCAGAAAGTGCATGAAACAAATGATAAATGCTTAATATTCATCTGTGTGTGTCTCTTCAGGCATTACATGACTGGACCATGTTAGAGACGTACATCAGAAATCACACCATCAGTCCGTCTTTCACAGCAACAGTGTGGAACACACTATCTACGGCATGATTTGCAACAAACACATGTTCATTAAAGATAAGAAACATACTACACAATGCATAGCAATGAATGTAAACACCCCATGTAGCAAAAGAAGAACAGTGGACAATTACACCCCAATCATCCCCACTAGGGGTGTTAACACAAGTTCCACAGCAGCAGACATGCCACAGATATGACAGTCCATTGCCCTTGTGTAATAGGCTGTTACACCGAACCATCCTTGCGAACCCATGGATAAGGGAAGCAGGAGTGGCATATGTGAGTCAAGGACCCCAAGCAGCAAACACATGCACAAGACAAACACAAGACAAGCTTGAAGGGCCCAGCTGGAACAAACAGTGGATGCTTTCAAAAGCCACAAAGCACCACACTGTCACATGAAAGCACAATAGACTAGCAATTTTAAACTATATTAACTAATTACACTAACTATGAAAAACCTACTTTACCTATTTAAACTAACCATCAAACAGAAACTTAACTAACTAAACTAAAAGAAAAATCAAAAATGGCCATATAAGACCCGGGGGGGAGGCACCCAGGAGGGGGGAGGTACAGGGTGCTGCTCAACACCCGCATGCGATGATGCTGAGGAAAAAAAAACAACTCCATGGGCTCAACGCCTGCACAGCCCGACCTATGTGGGAGATAGATTGTCGTCCGAGTCTGGCTCTTCCTGGAAAGGAGGACATGGCACAAGAGCATGACCACGCCTAGCCGCAGCTTGCCCCTCGTCGGCAGCAGGTCTGCCGGACGGGTGAGCCTGGTTCTGTGTGGTGATGACATGTAGGTCTGCATGCAGAACCTCCTGTGATACACGTGCTTCCTCTTGCAAGGTAGCACGTGTAACACGGAGTTCCTCCTGCAAGGCCTGGCTTGACAACTGCTACACCTCCCGGCAAGCATGTAGCTCAGCCGAGATGGTACGCTCAAGCTGTGCAAACCTCTCCTCTGCCCGCTCCCTCTGGGACATCAGAAGGACACCCAGAGTGGATCTGAGGGAAGCATGCTCCTCCCTCAGGGCCTTCATGTGTGACTCTGCGTGAGCAGAATTGCTTGACGCAGAGACGACATTTCAGCCTGGCATGCCCTGTCTGAGGCCGCCATGCCCAGCCTGAACGAGCGGGCTGTGGACCGTGCTGCCTGCTGCTGGAGAAGCACCTGCCTAGCAGGGGGGAGCACAGATTGGGCCACACGCTCCATGCTCTCAGCGATGTTCTCCATTCCATTCCTGCCCCCTGCCATTCAGAATGGGCAGTCATGTCTTGCTCCCACTCAGTATACTGTGGCTGCGCGTGGGGACCACGTTGCTGGGCTTGACCCCTGCGGGACCCAAGGACCGTGTGTCCTCGTTTTGTTGGCACCGCCTGCGGCTGCACAACTACATGCCCCCGTCGACGTGATGTCCCAGCACATCAGTGACTGGTGTGGAGGGTGACCCTGTGTCCCGATCCACCACGGGCGGAGGTACCAAGACTGTCTGACCCCTCAGTGCAGGTGTCGCGGACAGAGGAGTGTCCACATCAGAATCACTCACCCCTGACATATGGACCTGATGCTCATCCAACTCGACATGGTCGTCAGAGTGTTCTTCAGGGCTGGACTCATAGGCAGCCAGAGACAAGATGGACTGTAGCACTTGGGGGTTTTCGTGGCCTACCACCCCACGACCCCCACTTGTGCCGGGTTGTTGTAGTGATAACAACCCTGTGCCTGGCATGACAACACCATCCTCCGGCTCCATTGCATCATCATCTAAAAAATAGAGAGAAAAAAGGTCACTATACATGTTAGAAGCACACAACACACACACACACCGACAACAAACACATCAGGCAGACATGTGACACACAAAATAGAACCTGGCATGCATGCTGGGTCAACTTGAATTTGCTTCTGTGATTAGACCTGTTGAAAGGTGGCAGTTTGCACTGAAGTGGGTCTATGCAGTGCAGTGAATATGTATGTTACTCACTACCTACATGTACAAGGACTCCATGGTGTGTGTCAGAAAATGTGAAGGCAGTGCAAGGTCAACTTCAGGCATCACGTGCAATGTGCATTCAATGGGTAGCATATCTACAAGCAAAGCACCCCTCCACCCAAGTGCAAAAACAGGGATGCCTAGCATGGTATCAAAAGGCTGACCATAGACCTGTGTATTGACAGACAGTGTTGACTAGCATCAACAGCTTCATGTGAGTCAAGTGACAACACTACAAATGATGATGGGACAGTAAGCAGGACACATGATGAAACCTCTGGAGTACACCCACGTGTGAAGAAGATACTACACCAGTTGGACAGAGTCATTGGCCTTTAAACAGGCTGAGGCCTGTGACCCTCACAGATTGTCAGACCCTAAACATGTGTGCAACGCAGTACTGAGCCACAGTTGACATGGGAAGGCAGATGAAATGCCATGCAATTTAGGTGATCCTGGACTTGTATTACAGTCATCATCCAGTCATGGACACATATGGGCATGCGTGGAATGCACAGTCCAAGTGAGACACCCTGCATCAAGCACTAAGGATGTACCACAATGGATATGTCTGGCAGATTGGCCGCTGGATGTTAGCATTTACACAGGAGGCATGAACAGGGAAGTACCCAATGGCAATATTGTAGCAGACCAGTGCTAAGGTGGAATTGGGGTGCAGAGCAGGGGGTTGAGGGGCAAGGGAGCATGCCTACATTGGGTACCCCCTTGAAGGCAGAGTACACATGCACGTCAGTCATGCTATGCATAGTTCCTGGGCTGAGAGGAAGCTCACCCCACGCTACATGCAGAAGTGCCAGTGAGCTGGAACATGGACCGGAGGGGCAAACTGGTAACCAGCATGTGAGTAGGGTGCAAAAGTGGTGATGTGGACAGTCCCCATCTGCTTCACATGTCCACCATCCAGCAGAGTAGACATGCATCAGGGAAGCATTGCATTACTCACACATCATAACCATGTACACGTGACATGTAGTGGCAGTCATGCACATCACATCACACAAGTAAAACACACACGTCCTCGACAAACACGCATCAACACTCACTGGACTGTGCATCAAAGTCCGGCATCTCTCCCACTCCTTCGACCGATTCTGATGGTATGAACACCGCAACGAGTGACTCATTCGGAGTGAGGTCTTCCTCCTCCGGTGCAGGCCCACCGCCAGTCACCAGAGTCAAGTTGTAATTTGAGGCACACTTAGCCTTAGCGCTGCGTTTGAGGTCATTCCAACGCTTTTTGCACTCTTGCACCGTGCGCATCTCATGACCGAATGCACTCACATATTCCGCAACTTGCTTCCAGTGGGTATCACGGTGGGCAGCCGTAGTCTGACAATTAGCTCCCAATAGCATGTCACGGCTGTGGTCCCGCACGTAGTCCACGAGGTAGTCCAGTCCTGGTTGCAGAAAGGCTTCTTCCTCGATGTGTAGGAAGTCGTGGCTGTGTGTGGGGTCCCAGCCTGTGCTGCAGGTGCAACCTTCCTCCTCTTGGATTGTGGCACAGATCCTGGCTGGCTGATGCCACCCTGATCAGTATGGCCAGTGGGACCAGTGGATTGAGCCAAGGGAGTGGCAGGTGGCGGGTCGACCAAAGGGCTGACTTGTGTCAGTGGCAGCTGGGTGCCCTCTAATGGACCCTGCGCAGCAACATCCGCTGTGGCAGGGTCATTGACCACGACTGTCCTGGTTGGCAGACTCACAACCAGGGTGTTTTGGGTGCATCTGCCCCTACACTTGCCAACACCCGGCTTTTCGGGGCAGCAGATGACATTACTGCCCCAGGGACACGTGTCTTGGTCAGGGCAGCCCTGCGTGCCCCTACGGTTACCCTCCGGGCCTGTTGGAAATCTTCCAAGGGCTCTTCAATTGCCAACGCAGCCTGCGCTGGCAGACCCTGAGCCTGGGTGGTGGTGTCCACAGCTGCACCTGCAGCTACCACTACCCTTGGGCCTGTGGCAGTCGATGAAACAGACTGCCGGGTCACACGGGCGCCAGTGCCAGATGCAGAAGCTGCATCTCCCAGAACCACAGGGGTTGGTGGCATGACTGCACCGACACATGGCACAACATCATGCTCAAGTGGCGCACCCCTGCCTCTTCCCCCTCTGCGGCCACCCTGGACACCCTTGAGTCCCCCTACTCCCTGGTCACCCCGGCCACGTCCCTGACCACGCCCGCCACGAGGAGTACGCCCAGCTGAGGCGCCCCTCACCTTTGGTGGCCTCCCAACCATGGCACAGATGTGGTAGTGCCGGCACAGATGGAGTAGTGCCAATGGGAGGTGTACACCACAATTGACCTGGGCAATTGGGATGAAGGGCGTGGGATGCAAGATGTTAACAGCCCCTCTGCACCTGCAAGGCTGTATGTGACCCCTGTGATGTAGTGATGGGTCACGCTATGCTCAGGCACCCCAAAACTGCAGTAAAAGCGTGCATGCAACCCTGCAGCCTACGTGCGTGGAATCAACCGCCCGCAGTACGCGGTGACACCCAGTAACATGAAAAACGCATATACGTGGGACACGCAGGCTACTATGACCTTGAAAACGGGTGCGATACACCGGGGCACCCGCAGTGGGAAAAAGAGCGTGCGCGACTCACCGTCTGACTAGCGCGATGCAGAAAAACACGCGTAGCCAATACCCCCGCCAAAAGAAGAGATACGTCCTCGATCGCTGTGAAGATGTGATGGTGTGCGAAACAACACGAAGCAGCTACACATGTCGGTCTCCACGAAAGGCACGTACAGCGAACTGCTGGCCCTGCTCACTTTTAACCCGTGCTGAGGGAAACGCCTGCGCGCGTCACGTCAATTACGCGCGTAGGCCCTTTCCTCGGATTGCACGCATTCACACGCGGACGTGCAGGTTTTTCACGCGCGCTGAACCACTATGCCCACTTCACAAGGGAAACACCCACACGCGTACGCGCTTATGCGCTACGGGCCTTTGGTCCAATGAAAACACGTATGTGTGCTGACGCGCTTATGCGCTAAAGGCCTTTCCTCTAATTACACGCTGACGTGCAATTGTTTCACGTGCCAAATCACTCCGTATCAAGCTGGCCACGCGAAAACACACGGTAGACCACACTCCTGCCCAGAAGGCCGAATTACTACCCCCCAAAGCCCCAAGCATGCTCCCACCTGCAATCTGCTGCTGCCTGACTGCCTGCTGCCCACGTACCCTGCCATTTGCTGCCTGCATGTCAGCCAGGGGTGCAGTTGCTGTGACCACCCTCTGCTGGAACTGAAGACTCCCGACTCGGATTCCATCGCTCCACAGCCCAGCCCCAGGACCCAGTTGCCCACCCACTCCTGCCTCTGGGGTTGCCATGTCCAGCAGAACACCATCGGGCAACACTGGCAACCCCCAACCAGAGAGGCAGAGGGCCACCAGCTTCAGTGCCAGGGAAGTTGGTGCCCTGGTGGAGCAAGTCCTGGGGCAGTATGATGCCCTCTTTGGAAGTTTGCGCGCCGACACTGAAGGACGGACCAGGATCTGGATGGACATCGTGACTGCCATCAACTCGGAGGGGGTGGCAGTCCACAACTTACATCATGTCAAGAAGCGCTGGGAGGACTTCAGGTCCAGGACCCTCAACAAGGCCCGGCGCCACGGAAAGGCAGCGGATGCCGAGGGGTGCCGGGGCCAGCTGTCGGACCACCAAATGACGTCCTGGAACGCATATGCCCAGCGCTCTACGTCCAGATCCTTGAGAGGCAGACCCATCTGGAGTCGAGCGGTAAGTGTACATGCAGAGTGATTGGACAATGTGCGTGTCGTGGTGTGCCAGTAGTGTGCAGGTTGCACATGTGTTTTTGTAAGGCCATGTAGGGATGTGTATGAACATGGGCGTGAGGCTGCCACATGTGTGTCCTCTCATGTGTGAGACACTTTTGATGGTGTATGTGTTGGTAAGCATGCTGGACAAATGCAGCTGTGGGAGCACACATGTTTGAATTTCTGTGTATGTACATTGGCATGGTTGTGGCATGGATGGTGGTTCCTAATGCATGTATCTGCACTGTGTACATGTGCATGTGTGTGTACTTGACAAGTGTGCAACTTGTATGCAACATGGATGCATGTGACACTGATATGTAGAAGGCTGAATGGCAGATCTGACATGTATGGCGATCTCATCACTGCAACAGTTGGAGGAGATGTAGACATGTATGTAAGTGTGGTGGCGTGTGTGCATGTCTACTGCACTCCCTGTGTTTCATGTGATGTCTGGCTCACCTTTGGATGCTCATGCTGTTGTCTGTGTATGGATGGTGCTGGCTGTTGTGATATGGCTGTGGAATTGCTCATGTGTGTGAGTTGAAATGTCATGTGTGTTGGGGATTGTGATGCCATGTCTGAAGTTTGACACTGCCATTCATATGCAACTGTCATGTGTGTATCAGTCCATTGTACAGTGCCCTGATGCCTGTGTCCTATCTCTCCCTCTCTGCAGCGTCAACTGATGAAGAGGGCGGAGAGGGTGCTGTGGAGCACAGCGGCAGGGATCGCACCGCCAGCCTGAGACGCAAGGCCCGGCTCCCCTCCCAGGTTGTCATCTCATCAGGGAGTGAGGAGTTTGGTGCCGCGTCCCAGGTCGCAGCTGCCGAGGGTAGGTCCAAGAGGCGGAGGTCGGAGTTGGACTCCTCGGCAGCAGAAGGGGCAGCTGAGACCCCACAGGGTCCGACGGAGGAAGATGGCACGGAGTCATCCAGGTTGGTGGGGGTTTGGTGGAGGAGGAGGCCGTGCAAGGGACAGACACAGGGTCTGGAGGTGGGGATTCCACTGGTGCTAGTGGTGCAGTCCAGGGGCAGGAACAGGAGGCAGCACAGGCCACCGCAGAGGTGCCTGTGTGTAATCCTGTCCCCGATCCTCTGACTGCATCATCCTGCATCAGCAGGGATGCCTACGTCCAGACCCGTTTTCAGGGAGGGGATCCGCTTACAACAACTGGCCTTCCTCTCCCTGCGGATGTGGCTATCCGGGACCGGGTTGAGCCTGTCCTGAGTGGGATGGCATTGCGTCAACGGGGCATGCGAGGTGACCTGCAGTGTTTTCATGAGGACACTGCAAGTCATCTCGAATGCCTCGTTGACCGCGTTGACCTACTGGAACAGGTCACCAGGGCCGAATTCCTCCATTTGCTGGACCTTGTTCCGACCCCCTCCTCACCTGAACCCCCTATGCGCCAGTCGTCCTCCATGCCATCTTCCCACCCAAGTATCACCTGGGTACCCTGTGGAGCTGCCTCTGACCCTGCGGCCAGGCTGGTGGAGGACACATCCCTGCCACAGTCGGGAGTCGGACGTCCAGCAGGGGTGGCCACCTCAACAACTGCACCCCAGCCGGAGGAGGATGTGCAGGCAGCAAGAGCCAGGGCACAGAAGCAGCAGCAACAAGGTGGGAGCAATGATGGCTCGGGGGCTTCAACATCGGAGGGGCAGACATCGGCCAGAGGACAGGAGGACCCAGGAATGGAAGTGTCTTCCGTGTGGCAGCGGTTAGGCCATGCTATAGATCCGGAGCGGCGGTGGGCAGAAAAGGCGCGGCTCACCATGGTCAGGGCGGAGTTCTCCATGCGTCGGGCGTTGAGGCGGGCAGAGTGCCTCGAGGAGACTCGCAGGGTGTTGGAACAGGCCATGAGTGCCTCCCTGCGAGACCTCGGGGCCAGGGCAGAGTCCCGCCTCCGGGACATTGACATGGAGTTCGATGATGCCCTGGCCCGGGGCAACACAGAGTGAGCCGCAGGACTTGCCCGCCGGCATTGTATATAGTTAGATAGTGTTAGGTTTCCTTTCCTTTTTTATTTTGGTGACGCTTGGACAATGCACCATGTTTTTGTATATAGTTTTTTATTAGGTAGTATTTTTGGTAGGTTTCATTTCATCAGTTGGGCTCATGGACCCTTGATTGTTCATTTGTACATAGTTCAACATGGGATTATTCTCATTTTTTTTTTTATTTTCACCATGGAGCAATTGATTTCACTTTCTTTTTTCCCTTGGATTTGCTTTGTTGGACTGTGACATTGGACACTATTTCTTTTTTATTTCTTTGGATTATGATTTCTTGTTTTTTATTCTTTTACGGAGATGCAGCATTTCTTTAATTATTCCCATTGTTGTGTGTTCTTTTTTAAATTACATTCATGTTGTGTTTAATAAATTTTTTTCTTCATACTTCGATGTGTGGTATTATCTCATTGGTTTCATGCATGTCATCATATGGGTTTTCACATTCACTTGCACCCATTGTGTGTGTGTGAGATGGACATGTGTTCATTTACATACTTGCCTTTGGGTTTGTATCATGTAATTGCCTTTTCTATGTGGGTAATACTTGGTTGGGTCTTTGGGCTGGGGAGGCTGGCCATAAGGGCCATGATTGAGGATCGTCATGACGTGGGGGCAGGGGAACATGAGTGGGACACGAGTGGGGGCCTGCTGGCAGATGCCCCGCACTGCTGGGGGGTGGGGGTACAGGGGGACATGAGTGGGACATGAGTGGGGGCCTGCTGGCAGGTGCCCCGCACTGCTGGGGGGTGGGGGTGCAGGGGGACATGAGTTGGGGCCTGCTGGCAGGTGCCCTGCACTGCTGGGGGGTGGGGGTACAGGGGGACATGAGTGGGACATGAGTGGGGGCCTGCTGGCAGGTGCCCCGCACTGCTGGTGGGTGGGGGTGCAAGGGGACATGAGTGGGAGCCTGCTGGCAGGTGCCCTGCACTGCTGGGGGGTGGGGGTGCAGGGGGACATGAGTGGGACATGAGTGGGGGCCTGCTGGCAGGTTCCCTGACTGCTGGGGGGTGGGGGTGCAGGGGGACATGAGTGGGACATGAGTGGGGTCCTGCTGGCAGGTGCCCCGCACTGCTGGGGGGTGGGGGTGCAGGGGGACATGAGTGGGGGCCTGCTGGCAGGTGCCCTGCACTACTAGGGGATGGGGGTGCAGGGGGACATGAGTGGGGCATGAGTGGGGGCCTGCTGGCAGGTGCCCCGCACTGCTGGGGGGTGGGGGTGCAGGGGGACATGAGTGGGGACCTCCTGGCAGGTGCCCCGCACTGCTGGGGGGTGAGGGTGCAGGGGGACATGAGTGGGACATGAGTGTGGGCCTGTTGGCAGGTGCCCCGCACTGCTGGGGGGTGGGGTGCAGGGGGTCATGAGTGGGTCATGAGGGGGGCCTGCTGGCAGGTGCCCCGCACTGCTGGGGGGTGGGGGTGCAGGGGGACATGAGTTGGTGATCAATAGTGCAAGCTGACATGTGGCTTGGCTGGGGGGCATGCCCATAGTGGATGGGCTGCCTGCGGGACATGACCAGGGGTGCAGGGTAGTCCCCTGTGGTGTGGGCTGCCTGCAGGGGCCGTGGACGGTGTAGAGGGAACACCTGGGAGGACCCACACTGCCAATTCACATGTAGGACTCCCTGCCACCACCGAAATACACGCACCCTGCTCATATCGCGTGTGAGACTTCATGCAAACCCCAGTTAAACACGTACCCCGCTCGCACAGGGCCAATCGCGTGTGAAACTTCCCACGAACCCCAGTAATACACATACCCCACTCGCACAGGGCCAATCGTGTGTGAAACTTCCCGCGCACCCCCGAAATACACATACCCCACTCGCACAGGGCCAATCGCGTATGAAACTTCCCGCGAACCCCAGTAATACACGTACTCCACTCGCACAGGCCCTTTCATGTGTGAAACTTCCCACGGACCCCCGAAATACACGTACCCCATTCGCACAGGGCCAATCGTGTGTGAAACTTCCCGCGAACCCCAGTAATACATTTACCCCACTCGCACAGGCCCTTTCGCGTGTGAAACTTCCCGCAAACCCCAGTAATACACGTACCCTACTCGCACAGGGACAATCGCGTGTGAAACTTCCCGCGAACCCCAGTAATACACGTACCACACTCGCACAGGGCCAATCACATGTGAAACTTCCCGCGCACCCCCGAAATACATGTACCCCACTCGCACAGGGCCAATCGCATGTGAAACTTCCCACGAACCCCAGTAATACACGTACCCCACTCGCACAGGGCCAATCGCGTGTGAAACTTCCCGCGAACCCCAGTAATACACGTACCCCACTCACACAGGCCCTTTTGCGTGTGACACTTCCCGCGCAGCCCCGAAATACACGTACCCCACTCGCACAGGGCCAATCGCGTGTGAATCTTCCCACAAACCCCAGTAATACACGTACCCGACTCGCACAGGCCCTTTTGCGTGTGAAACTTCCCACGAACCCCAGTAATACACGTACACCACTCGCATAGGGCCAATCGCGTGTGAAACTTCCCGCGAACCCCAGTAATACACGTATCCCACTCGCACAGGGCCAATCGCGTGTGAAACTTCCCGCGCACCCCCGAAATACACGTACCCCACTCGCACAGGGCAAATCACGTGTGAAACTTCCTGCGAACCCCAGTAATACACGTACCCAACTCGCACAGGGCCAATCGCGTGTGAAACTTCCCGCGAACCCCAGTAATACACGTACCCACTCGCACAGGCCCTTTCGCATGTGAAACTTCCCGCGCACCCCCAAAATACACATACCCCACTCGCACAGGACCAATCGCGTGTGAAACTTCCCGCGAACCCCAGTAATACACGTACCCCACTCGCACAGGCCCTTTCGCGTGTGAAACTTCCCGCGCACCCCAGTAATACACGTACCCCACTCGCACAGGGCCAATTGCATGTGAAACTTCCCGCGAACCCCAGTAATACATGTACCCCACTCGCACAGGCCCTTTCGGGTGTGAAACTTCCCGCGCACCCCAGTAATACACATACCCCACTCGCACAGGGCCAATCGCGTGTGAAACTTCCCGCTAACCCCAGTAATACACCTACCCCACTCGCACAGGGCCAATCGCATGTGAAACTTCCCGCGAACCCCAGTAATACACGTTCACTGCTTGCCGTGCTGGTACAGGGTTAGCGCAGCCCTTTGCGCTGGATTGGGGATTTTGATGGCTTTTCCCTGCGCGAGGGGCGTTCTTGGGGGCGTAAGTGGCGCTGCTGCAGGGTTGCTGCGCCACTGTGCGCCACGGCTTGTTTTGGTAGCTAAAATCCATGAATACGCTGTGCGTGGAAATGGATTTTAGCGCACGCGGCGGGCGCAGAGATTCGCACGCGCACACTGTGCGCCAGCTGCGTGCGCCACTTGTGCGCTAAATTCTATGAATTACCCCCTATGACTCTAGCTTTCCAAACGCCCAATGTTGCCTTAATTGCCGTCTCCTGCATCTCTGCTGTGATTGTCTCAATGTGCCCCTCTGTTCTCAAGACACCCTTTCAAGAGAATCTAGTTTTTATGGGTAAGAATGCCCGTTTTTGAGATTGGCTGCAAGGCTTGATAACCAACAAAGGGACGCCAAGCTTACGGGTAATATCTAGGAAGGGTACGCACTCGCCCGTTGCACTGTGTCGCCCCAGCCCTCAGCACAGAAAGCAAGCCAACCGGGTAACGAAGCGTGCCAACCAGGTAACGCAGCATGCCCCCCCACTGGCTTTTCCTCATCTAACACATGTTCAAGGACTGAGCTAAACATTTTAAAAAGGGGCAGGAAGTGAAGCAATTATTCAAATGGAGTGCTTCATTTGCGGGGGTGTTTGCCAGGGCTGAGCCCCAGGACTTATTTCTGTGCATTGACACTCATTATCTCAGACGTAGTTCATGATCATGTGATCCTTTGACAGCGATATTATTTTAACTGTCAGTTGTCATCACACCACAAGGAACATCACTGTGTATATGCCAGCCATGTGCCCCTGCATCCCCTGCTGGCTCCTCGTAATTCAAGAGCCCGATGAGCCAGGCCAGTGCAGCCATTCTTGTGATCCCTTTTCGTGAATAGCAATGAGCCAGCAGGTGGTTGCCCTGTGCACTTGTGCGGACCATGCTGGAGCTGGGCTCCACAAAGCCAAATGCTCTGCTATTATAACTGGCAGCACTGCTGTCGCAGGTGGGGTGGTGCAGGCAGCAAGCAGGCAGCTGCAGCACCAGTGACTATTTTCCATGGTCAGTGGAATGGCTGGCAAGTGGCCCACTAGACTCTTTTCCTTCTGTTGCTCCACAGCTGGCGGCCCTCAGTGAACAGACTTTTTTTAAAAACATTTTAAGTAAGGCACTGGCCCTTTTCCTTCTGGTTCGCAGCCTTCATGGGGTGCCCTAATATGCCGACCGATACCTGACAGCCAATTCACTGAGTCTTATACACACAGCATCATGTGACTGCAATCAACGCTGTACATTTGCCAGTGCTGTTTCTGGGGCAGAGAGGCACCCAGCACAGGGAAGGCACTAGCAAGACATCTCAGCAGCCATAGCATTACAGCAGGCCTAGCTGCCCAGGAGGAGTGCCTGTGCTGAGTGCTCAGCTATAGGCGGTCTTGCTACAGTGGTTGACTGGCAAGTTCATCAGTTTATTAATGATATTTTCCTGCATCACTTTACTGTGGGAAGAAAGCACTTCCACTCTCGTTTTCTGGTGATAGTTGCTCAGAGTTCCACTTGCTGGCCATAGCAAGAGAATAGCAAGATACAGGGGATGTTGTGTTTAAGAAGCAGTTAAACATTTGGTGTCTTTTCAAGGCATAATTAGTAGATATGTCATGGTATGGTATTTTGTTATTTGTAAATCTCACATCGGCTGGAGATAGCACAGCCATCACCTCTGACGAGCCAGTGGCAGCTGCAACTGCAAATGCAGATGGGTTGAAACGGTAGTGAGCAGCAGTGGGATGTGGCAGCAGTGGGATGTGGCAGCAGTGGGATGTGGCAGCAGTGGGATGTGGCAGCAGCGGGTTGGGGCAGCAGCGGGATGGGGCAGCAGCGGGATGTGGCAGCAGTGGGGTATGGCAGCAATGCGATGTGGCAGCAGTGGGATGTGGCAGCAGTGGGATGTGGCAGCAGCGGGATGGGGCAGCAGCAGGATGGGACAGCAGCGGGATGTGGCAGCAGTGGGGTATGGCAGCAGTGGGATGTGGCAGCAGTGGGATGTGGCAGCAGTGGGATGTGGCAGCAGTGGGATCCGGCAGCAGCGGGTTGGGGCAGCAGCGGGATGGGGCAGCAGCGGGATGTGGCAGCAGTGGGGTATGGCAGCAATGCGATGTGGCAGCAGTGGGATGTGGCAGCAGTGGGATGTGGCAGCAGCGGGATGGGGCAGCAGCAGGATGGGACAGCAGCGGGATGTGGCAGCAGTGGGGTATGGCAGCAGTGCGATGTGACAGCAGTGGGATGTGGCAGCAGTGGGATGTGGCAGCAGCGGGATGCAGCAGTATCGGGAAGGGGCTGCAGCGGGATGTGGCAGCAGTGGGGTATGGCAGCAGTGCGATGTGGCAGCAGTGGGATGTGGCAGCAGCGGGGTGTGGCAGCAGTGTGATGTGGCAGCAGTGGAATGTGGCAGCAGTGGGGTGTGGCAGCAGTGGGATGTGGCAATAGTGGGATGGGGCAGCAGCGGGATGTGGCAGCAGTGGGATGTGGCAGTAGCGGGATGGGGCAGCAGCGGGATGTGGCAGCAGTGGGGTATGGCAGCAGTGCGATGTGGCAGCAGTAGGATGTGGCAGCAGCGGGGTGTGGCAGCAGTGTGATGTGGCAGCAGCGGAATGTGGCAGCAGTGGGGTGTGGCAGCAGCGGGTTGTGGCAGCAGTGGGATGTGGCAGCAGTTGGATGTGGCAGCAGTGGGATGCGGCAGTAGCGGGATGGGGCAGCAGCGGGATGTGGCAGCAGTGGGGTATGGAGCAGTGCGATGTGGCAGCAGTGGGATGTGGCAGCAGCAGGGTGTTGCAGCAGTGTGATGTGGCAGCAGTGGAATGTGGCAGCAGTGGGGTGTGGCAGCAGCGGGATGTGGCATCAGTGGGATGTGGCAGTAGTAGGATGGGGCAGCAGCGGGATGTGGTAGCAGTGGGGTATGGCAGCAGTACGATGTGGCAGCAGTGGGATGTGGCAGCAGCGGGGTGTGGCAGCAGTGTGATGTGGTAGCAGCGGAGTGTGGCAGAAGTGGGGTGTGGCAGCAGCGGGATGTGGCAGCAGTGGGATGTGGCAGGAGCGGGATGGGGCAGCTGCAGGATGTGGCAGCAGTGGGGTATGGCAGCAGTGCGATGTGGCAGCAGTGGGATGTGGCAGCAGCGGGGTGTGGCAGCAGTGTGATGTGGCAGCAGCGGAATGTGGCAGCAGTGGGGTGTGGCAGCAGTGGGGTGTGACAGCAGTGGGATGTGGCAGCAGTGGGATGTGGCAGCAGTGGTCACCAGGCACAGATGTGGCACAGGCTTAGTAGAAACTATTTAGGCCCTCTCACTATTTCTTTACAAATTAAACATCCTTGCTACTGTAAACCTAGCAGGTTAAAGTGATCTGGTTTTAATAGGGGCAGCCTAAACACTCCCTCAATATCTGCCATGGCCACCAAAGCATCCTTCATTGCTGCCCTCCATGAATACATGAATGGGCACTGGAACCAGTTCTCTCAGCCTCATTGCCCAGCTCTCACATCTCATCTGTGCTTATAATGCATTGGTCGTTTCAGTATTGGCCTTAGTTGCCCCCCCCCCCCAGCCCACCCCCAAAAGAAAAAAACAAGCCTGGTATAATAAAGGCTCGCGTGACTTAGAACCAACGTTCAGAGTGACAAAAAACCCACTCAGATACAAACATTAAGCTTAAATTAATTCACAAAAGCTATAACGTGGTGGTCCTATATGCCAACAAATGTACAATAGCACACAGATAGCAGCAGCTTCAAACTAGGCAACAAGGTAACAGAGATTCGGAGCACAAATGTAACTCATGCTTCCAATTTGGTGGCCAGTGATATTGTCGACCACAAAATCCTTGATTAAAAAAATAAAGAGAAATAAACATCGATTTTGGTGAGGAAAGAGGGTATAAAATGTCGATTTGTGGTACAAAATGTCTTTGTGGTATGAATGTCGATTTGCAGGTATGAATGTCGAATTACAGTGGTAATTTGTATCAATTAAAAAAAAGTATAGTTACAGTTAAGGAAAAACATGTATCAATGGAAGAGGGAAATAGAGGCTTCAGAGGTAGAAGAGGCCAGGAGGTTCAGGGAGTATGCTCCCTTAAAAGTAATTTGTTAGGCTATTGGAGGTAGAATGTATTTTTGGTTAGGGGAACGACAATTTACAAACCGACAGCGTGTATTCGAGGTAGTGGAAGGGCCACCAGATGGCACTCTGACACTATAGATCCGGATTGCATGTAGATATTGCGTTCCTGGAAAAGGACAGCTCGATATTTTTTTAAAGGTTATTTTAATTTCTTCAAAAATCCTTCTCGTTGTTCTGACAGCAGTAAAATTATGTACAACCTTCCAAATGCTTCTATAATGGCTCAGAGAGAGATCTCCCTGAATTGCAGTGTCTGCCTCCGAGCTTTGCGCTCCACTCTGATACCCCCAAGGACATATGTTCAATAATGTACATGCTGACCCCCCCCCTTCCGGTCCCGGGCTGACTCCCACTTCCTGTTCCGGGCTGACCCTCACTTGCGGTCCCGGGCTGACCCTCACTTCTGGTCCCAGGCTTGTGAAAACAAGGAAATAATATGAGGCAGGGTAACCAAAAAGGAAATACACCAAACACAGATTACAAAGGAACATACAAAGTACTTTATTTTATACTGAATCCAGTTACAAAAGAACAGAACAAAATTCAGATAGCTATCGACCCTCAGTACAACACAGCGAACTCCGGCGTGGTTCGGTGTGCTCAGTGAGTGCAAATATTAATTGAAACAGTCAGGCTTTTATACATTTCTCCAGCCTGTTGTCCAGCCTTTCTTCAGGTTAACCATTCCATAAATAAGTTACTGCTCTAGGGTCCCTTGCCAGGTCAAACCTAGTTCATCTTAGGTTTATACATTAACAAGAAGAAATGGTAATAATGTATGCTCTAGGCCTAACATTACAATGCGGGACTTAATTTATACAATATAGTTAAGCAGGTGTTCTCATTCAATTATAGATCAGTTTCGGTGATACAGGTAATCCATTGCACACAGGTCAGCAGAACGACAAGGTCTCAGCCCATGACCCTAACAAGTGGCCTGCAGGCAAGTTATACATTAGCTGCACAGAGGTCTTGACAATCGAGTTCTGTTCTGAATAACATAGGCTACCATTTTAGCTCACATGGTGACTTTATAGAGCAAGAAAACCTAAAATGGCGGCTTGACCCAAAATGACAGTTTTCATGGTTTCTAAGGTCAGGAACTTGCAATGCGAGTTTATTCACATGTAGTCTATAAGCAGCTTGTTAGCAGCTTGGCGTAGGCCAATATACATATATTCATAGCAATAGGAGGCACGATATCATTTCTAGTTTGACAGGCTGACTCCCACTTCCGGTCCCAGGTTACCCATATGCATCTCCATAAAGCAAATATTGTAAACTCGACCTTTACGAAGGGCCCCTTCCCTGACCCCCTCAAAAGATCTTCGGTCACACCTGTTTAAATGAAATGTCTCCAGACCCTACACGCTGCTCCAACTATCGACCAATTTCCAACTGTCCATTTTTCTTACAAATTCTGCACAAACTAGCCACTATCCAGTAAAGGGGCCACCTCAAACAATGCAATTTCCTGGGAGATCAACAGTGAGGCTTCAGGCCAAATCAAGGCAGCAAAACAGCTCTATTTGAGATAAAGGACAACCTCCTTTATCCAATGGAAGCATTGTATTGTATTGCTTATTTGTATAGCGCTCTTTCCCCATTTGAATGGCCTCAATGCGCTTTGTGGTTGGAACGCCCTCAGTGACCAAAGTCAATGTGCTGGAGGTTCTAAGAGTTTTAGATGTAGAGATGCCAGTGTGCATGTTCGCCGGTCTAGGACTTAGGTGGCTGGCTGGGCTCGAGTAAGTAGCTGGGTGGGGTATACTTATGCTGCTGGACTTGTCAGCAGCATTCAGCATGCTTGACCACCAGATCCTGTTAGACAGACATGCATCTCGATCTAATCACACACAAATCATTTCATTCCTTCCTTTGTAACAGGACGTCTACTGTCAAAATGGAGAGCCATGAATTCATGTCGTCCACAGCGAATTGTGGTGTCCCACAAGGGTCCTTTCTCTCACCCATTTTTTTTAGAATAAATGGCAAGCCCCTCCATGACCCACTAGCCAGAACAGTAGTGGCTTTCCACACCTATTCTGATAATACCTAGATCTGTTAAGAGTTAAAAGCAATTCCGAGGATCATTTGGAGTTCATTCAGGAAATTGAGACCTGGGTTAGAGATCATTGTTTAAGTCTCAATCCAAAAAAGGAATGTCTTCTTTTATATACCGACCATCTAAATTCCGGCATGTAGTCTTTCTAATGAATCTTTTATGAAGACATGCCTTTATACCGAAACTTTTATAATAAAAACACATAATGATAACATATGTGTGGGTGGGGTAAAGGGTTAAATCTTTTCGGAAAATGGTTGGGGTGAGTCTTTAGGGGTGGGAAAAGGGGTGTTGGTGCCCCCCAACAAACAATCGTTATATCTTTTTTCGTTATAAAAGTTTCGGTATAAAAGCATTCTACATAAAAGGGGGTCGTTACAAAGACATGTAACCCTAAAATCCAAGTTGTTTTCCATCTATCCCTGAATCCCTATTTCCCAGGAAAAAATCCAAATATTGGAGAAAGTTAAATCGCTTGGCGTCCTATTTAATGCCACCCGCTCTATGCTCCTGCAGGCAGATGCCAACACATGCTCTTGTCTCACTATCTGATGCTGTTAGGACAAGTTTGTTCCTTTCTATCTGAGGAAAACTGTGACACTATTGCCCGGGGGATCATTGGCACCAACGTAGATTATTGTAGTGTTTCATTCCAGGAAGCTAAAAAGAGGTCCATCCAATGGCCTCAGGTCCTTCTCAGCAACGCGCAGCACGTACTGTAACCGACACACCCATGCGGGCACCTATCTCACCTGTTCTTAGCATGCTTCCATGGTTCCCTGTGCCGGCCAGGGTTACATTCACGGCGAGGGCCCTTATGCACACAATCCTCTTTGGCCATGATCCAGCATACCTGAAGAAAAGGATTGCATTGCATGGGATGGTCAGGAACCTGTGGTCAGCCAGTACATTTTGAGTCACTGCCCAAATATAAACCCAAAAAAGCCCCAAGCCATCCCTTCCATGTACTGGCTCCATCAGTCTGGAACTCGTTGCCGTTAGACATTTGCGACACGAGTGCTCTGGTGGCCTTTCAAAAGAAATTCTCCTTTTTATTCCGCTGGTTGCCTCTTGACTTTTCTTTGTGCTGCTGCTGCTGGTGCATAGCGCCTAGATAGCAAATGAAAATGATATAGTGCTGCATCAAAGGAAGCCTATGACACCTTGCAGTTTTCCCATTTTAGTCGATCAATCATGCACAGGGTTGCCTTGGAGCTTTGCAAATGGTGAATCACTCTGTACGTGCCAGGTTCTTTCATGGGCCTAGTCAATAATGGTGAAAGGATGGAGTGTAGAGAAGGGCCTGCAGATCCCCCAGCGTATTTTCTCTTTAGTTGCCTCCCTCATTATATCGGGACTTTCCTTTACTAATTTCAGGTTGTTTTGCTCATTTACCCTTCAGGGTTCCAGTGTAGGGTAGGGCTCTGCAACATTTGGCTCTCCAGATGTTTTGGACTACCACTCCCATCAGACTTTGTTAGCATGGTCAAAGATCAGGGCTCATGGGAGTCGTAGTCCAAAAGATCTAGAGAGCCGATGGTTGCAGACCCCTGGTTAAGGGAACTCTAAGACCGTCTCTGAAAGCGCTGAGTAGGGACACTCTTTCTGGTACTTATGGATAATCGGCAAGCAAGGCACTAACACTTCCAGTTTGTTGAGTATTGTGGCCTTCGACTAAAGTTCCTCTTTACAGGGGCTTAGTTTGTAATGGACGTCTTACCCGGCAACTCTTAAAGAATCTCCGTGCTGGATGTTGTGCCCTACAGAAGTTACATGCAATGCTTGAACTGGCATTCCTGTCTCAAATGTCCAACAGAACTGGTCTACGCTTGACCTCCTCCCAAAGATGGCAAGGTGTCCTTGGAAGGCATTTAGCTCCTGCCCTCCAAATGACTGATCTCCCCTTCCTTGGTAAGATTTTTCCAAGCCAAAGCACAGCATATACTGTTCCCTATTACTGATGTGCTTCAAACATGCAGACACCTCCTGCCGATGCGGGCGGGGAGTGTTTGACAATGTTGTGAATCCTGGATCACTTGAAATAGAGTCTCCCTTGTTCAAGTTGGTCTCCTTTAAAGATTTGAACCTTTCAACCCATGAACTGCGCCCTTTTCTAGTCTGCTGGTCTACCCTTCCTCAGTACCGGTTGCTGCCTGTCTGTAATGAGTGCCAGGGCGTTCACCTGCCAACTATTATGGAGGATCAAGATCCCACCAGTGCAAAAACATGAGTATTGTTTCAACTGCAGGGAGCACCTAACCCCGGTCCACCGTGCTGTCCGAGAACATAGGTGTCACCTGGCTTGGTGCAGCCCAGCTGTGTATCTACCCATGGTCTTACAAGGGCAAGGGTGCTTTGCTTGGCCAGCCTTGCATGGTTCATTGGGCATTTAGGCTGGGCACTGCAGGCCTAAATGGCTGCAGGGGGCCCTCCTGGGCACAACTGCAATTTATAGCATCTAACGGGCGATGATGCCTTAGCACTGTGCGCATGCCAGTTAACACAGCTCAGGCAGCTGTGTTTGATTGACAGGCCCCATACATCCTGTCTGCATGGTGTTTGGGGAGGGCTATCCAGACCATCAGCAGACGGGATCCTGGAGTGAAGTGGCAAGCAGAAGATAAGAGAAGAAAAGAATGTGTGTGTGTTTATGCGTGTGTGCAGGTTCGTGTGTTCCTATATATGTGGGCATGCATGCACTGGGTTGTGTATGTGAGTACTCACGTGTGAATGTGTGTGCAACATGTATGTGCATGCAGGTGTGTGTTTGTGTGTTTATGAGAGTGATTGTGGTGTATGTGCATGCAGGTGTGTGTTTGTGTGTTTATGAGAGTGAGTGTGGTGTATGTGCATGCAGGTGTGTGTTTGTGTGTTTATGAGAGTGAGTGTGGTGTACGTGCATGCAGGTGTGTGTTTGTGTGTTTATGAGAGTGAGTGTGGTGTGTGTGCATGCAGGTGTGTGTTTGTGTGTTTATGAGAGTGAGTGTGGTGTATGTGCATGCATGGGGGTGTTTGTGTGTTTATGAGAGTGAGTGTGGTGTATGTACATGCAGGTGTGTGTTTGTGTGTTTATGAGAGTGAGTGTGGTGTACATGCATGCAGGTGTGTGTTTGTGTGTTTATGAGAGTGAGTGTGGTGTATGTGCATGCAGGTGTGTGTTTGTGTGTTTATGAGAGTGAGTGTGGTGTATGTGCATGCATGGGGGTGTTTGTGTGTTTATGAGAGTGAGTGTGGTGTATGTGCATGCAGGTGTGTGTTTTTGTGTTTATGAGAGTGAGTGTGGTGTATGTTCATGCAGGTGTGTGTTTGTGTGTTTATGAGAGTGAGTGTGGTGTATGTGCATGCATGGGGGTGTTTCATAGTATATGTGCAATTGGTGAGTGCGTCAGAGAATACAGCCAATGATTGAAGCAGTGCTCAGAAGGGGACATTACAAGATGCTGGCAGTGAATCTTTGATGCCATGCAAGACAAATATAATAAGGCAATGATGGCATATATTGGCACAGCCACTGGGACATGTTTTCCTACGGAGGAACCATTTTTATTATGGGCAAACTCATGTTCTACCATATTTTGGGGCAGCCACCCTGGACATATTTTCTTACAGTGGCATTACAACCATTATGAGCAACACCAATGGGAGTGTGTTCTTATGAGTGAGTACTTGCCTTTCTTGCCACAACCAGCATGAACATGTTTTTGTGGTGGCTGTACTGAAATTATGGCCAGAGCCAACAGGAGCGTGTTCTTACTAGGAATGCTGGCAAATTATTGAGCAGCCAGTATGAACATGTTTTACTGCAGTGTCATTACTGGCATAATGAGCAAAGCCAGTGGTAGGGTGCTCCTATGTGGCAATACGGGCATATATTATGGGCACAGCTAGCGGGTGCTCCTATGTGGCAATATGGGCATATATTATGGGCACAGCCAGCATGAAGATGTTTTACTGCAGTGTCATTACTGGCATAATGAGCAAAGCCAATAGTAGGGTGCTCCTCTGTGGCAATACGGGCATATATTATGGGCACAGCCAGCATGAAATGTTTCTCACAGTGGCAGAGCACTGGAAAATATTGTGGGCAATTTCCTCATGAAAATTCATTGGGGCTGATTCATGGAAGTTGTGCGCCAAAAAACGGGGATTTGTACGCCATTCTGCCCGCAAATCCCCATTTGTTAAACAG
Source organism: Ambystoma mexicanum (assembly GCF_040938575.1). Classification (NCBI taxonomy): domain Eukaryota; kingdom Metazoa; phylum Chordata; class Amphibia; order Caudata; family Ambystomatidae; genus Ambystoma; species Ambystoma mexicanum. Next base: position 54,480,097 of record NC_090932.1, read on the forward strand.
GGATTTGCGGGCAGAATGGCGCACAAATCCCATTTTTTTTCGGCGCAAATAATCCATGAATTACCCCCCGTTGAATTTATTGGATACCTTCAGGTTACTCTACAAAACAAATTATTGTGTAGATTTGTACCCATTTGTTTCACAAAAAAGTGTGCTATAAAATGTACAATTTTAAGCTATTAGTTTAACAAATTCCTGAGGACAGAAACCCCAGCACCTTCATTTTTGGGGGTTCGGGGGAAGGCACCAAACCTATGCTTTTTTGCTCATGCACATTCATGGATAGTATTGAAAACACTTCACTGAAATATTGCACCAGCCAGCAGTGCCAAACACATTTTAAAGGTGGGTGCGGGGGAGCCAATTGGGCAGTTTGCTTCCTTCTGTCACCTCTTTTGAACCTTTGGACTCTAGGTAAGCAATTGTTGCCTTCGGGGGCCGAGCGAAACATGTTCTCTATGCACAGCACTGCACCTGCCGCGCTGAGATGAGGCCTGCGTCTTCACCCCACTGCACGCGCACTAAGGGAGCTCTCACCGTATGGTTACTTAGCACTCACTTAAATCTGACCCCGGGTCTCTCTGAGTGAGAGCTGCGCGAATGAGACGGGCAGGGGCTGCTAATTGAGTGATGAATTAGTCTGCCATTGCCAATTAACTTGCAATAACTATCAATTAATGGCTCTGTAAATGCACCTAATTTGTGTCACCGAAGTCTTCCCTTCTGCCTCTGAGCAGCCATCCATCAGAACTTGCCTACCGTCTGCAAAAGACTGGGCGAAGACACGCACGGGGCCACGGGAGGGATCCAGAAAGACACGCACGGGGCCACGGGAGGGATCCAGAAAGACACGCACGCGGCCATGGGAGGGATCCAGAAAGACACGCATGCAGCCACGGGAGGGATTCAGAAAGACACGCACGCGGCCATGGGAGGGATCCAGAAAGACACGCATGGGGCCACGGGAGGGATCCAGAAAGACATGCATGCGGCCATGGGAGGGATCCAGAAAGACACGCATGCGGCCATGGGAGGGATCCAGAAAGACACATTTGCGGCCATGGGAGGGATCCAGAAAGACACGCACGGGGCCACGGGAGGGATCCAGAAAGACACGCACGCGGCCATGTGAGGGATCCAGAAAGACACGGACGCGGCCATGGGAGGGATCCAGAAAGACACGCATGCGGCCATGGGAGGGATCCAGAAGGCACGCACAGGGCCACGGGAGGGATCCAGAAAGACACGCACACGGCCATGGGAGGGATCCAGAAAGACATGCATGCGGCCATGGGAGGGATCCAGAAAGACACGCATGTGGCCATGGGAGGGATCCAGAAAGACACGCATGCGGCCACGGGAGGGATCCAGAAAGATACGCACAGGGCCACGGGAGGGATCCAGAAAGACACGCACACGGCCATGGGAGGGATCCAGAAAGACACGCATGCGGCCATGGGAGGGATCCAGAAAGACATGCACGCTGCCATGGGAGGGATCCAGAAAGACACGCACGCGGCCATGGGAGGGATACAGAAAGACACACACGCGGCCACGGGAGGGATCCAGAAAGACACGCACGCGGCCACTGGAGGGATCCAGAAAGACACGCACACGGCCATGGGAGGGAACCAGAAAGACACGCATGCGGCCACGGGAGGGATCCAGAAAGACACGCACGCGGCCATGGCAGTGATCCAGAAAGACACGCATGTGGCCATGGGAGGGATCCAGAAAGACACGCGCGTGGCCATGGGAGGGATCCATAAAGACACGCACGCGGCCATGGGAGGGATCCAGAAAGACACGCACAGGGCCACGGGAGGGATCCAGAAAGACACGCACACGGCCATGGGAGGGATCCAGAAAGACACGCATGCGGCCATGGGAGGGATCCAGAAAGACACGCACGTGGCCACGTGGGGGGATCCAGAAAGATACGCACGCGGCCATGGGAGGGATCCAGAAATACACGCATGCGGCCATGGGAGGGATCCAGAAAGACACGCACGCAGTCACGGGAGGGATCCAGAAAGACACGCACGCGGCCATGGGAGGGATCCAGAAAGACACGCATGCGGCCACGAGAGGGATCCAGAAAGACGTGCATGCAGCCACGGGAGGGATCCAGAAAGACACACATGCGGCCATGGGAGGGATCCAGAAAGACACGCATGCGGCCACGGGAGGGATACAGAAAGACACGCACGTGGCAACGGGATGCATCCATGTGAGAGTCTGGACGGTGCAGGTCGGATTGCTTTGCACTATTTCTCACGGGTCCATGTCATTTCATCACGGGATGAGATTTCACTGGGTTTTTGTCCGTGGATATTTTAACTAAAAAACTCATAGAATTTTTATTTTTGTAATTTTGGGGGGTTTCCCCCCACTACCCCATCCCCTTTAATTTGTTATCTATTCCCGAACACCCACACACATATATATTTTTCTAACTCCTAAAAAATTCAATGAGTTTTCTCGTTGAAATATCCACAGAGAAAAACCCAGCGTCATTTGTCCCGCGGTGAAAGGACGTTGTACCATTTCTCACTGGTCACTTCTTCTGCATCTCCAGGCGGTCTCATTGTGGTAGGCTGCAGTCAGACCACCCCCTGAGCTCCCATGTGCGAAACGCCTATATTCTAGATCCCACACTTTCCCCGATCAACCGAGCAAACTGATTTGCTCTTGCAAATTGAACTGGGTACCACCCTTAATTTGTGCATGTATAATTGAAGAACAAACAGTACTTAAGGGCCGCTGCCAGTCATATATTGCAGATTATCGCCCCCAGTGTGCGCTTAAATATCCCTTAAGAGGAAATGATTCCAATGTAATATATTGCACTTGGCTCTGTAAGAGAAAAAGGGGCTGGGGTTCATTAGTGGGATAATGGGAAAGGCAGATGAAAACCCAGTGGTGTTGACGGGTGCAGGTCTGAAGTAGCTGCTTCCTGAGAGTTGCGCTGCTTCCTGAGAGTTGCGCTGCTTCCTGAGAGTTGCGCTGCTTCCTGAGAGTTGCGCTGCTTCCTGAGAGTTGCGCTGCTTCCTGAGGGTTGCGCTGCTTCCTGAGAGTTGCGCTGCTTCCTGAGAGTTGCGCTGCTTCCTGAGAGTTGCGCTGCTTCCTGAGAGTTGCGCTGCTTCCTGAGAGTTGCACTGCTTCCTATGGGTTTGGTGGAAGAAACCTGGGACTTTATTATCCATAGTGAAGAGCCCAAGATCTGATAGACTGCAGCGCTTTGTGATGTGTCTAAACTATATTGCTCCAAGGACAGAACACCAGAATATGCCCTTCCCACTTACCGCACTACGCTCCCTCTCCAGCATTATTCAACTATTGCAACTTAAATAACGTTTCATTGACTTGTAGGAAAAATGTATAAGTAGACAACGTATAGAACAATATTTCAAATATAGCCACATTTTTCACCCTCTTTGACGGTCCCCTTGCACATGGGTGTAGGTACAAATTGGAGGATTTTCAAGAGGTGTAAGAAGCTGCAATCAGGCAGATGGTAAAAGTGTTATTTAAAATACTGTTTGTTTTTACCATTTCCATCAGTCTCATAATAAGGACCTAGAAGGAATACCAGTTAGTACTGGCCCCTGGATGTCATAGCAGGGAAGAGTTCTTCCCCATATCTTTGGAAGTACCCCCACCCCCGCCGCCCTCTGAAAAGATCAAAACCTCACTCAAACAAGTGCATCGCCAGAAACAGCCTCTTAGGCCATTCTACACCCATAGAATCATGGAATCTGGGCAAAGAGGAAAGCGTGCTGAAATGGCTTTCCTACACAGCTCTTTAATATTGAGGACGGTAAATCTCTAAGATTGAGGATGGTAAATCTCTAAAATTTCGGATGGTAAATCTCTAAGTTTGAGGACGGTAAATCGCAAAGATTGAGGATGGTAAATCTCTAAGATTGAAGACGGTAAATCGCTAAGATTGAGGACCATAAATCTCTAAGATTGAGCATGCTAAATTGCTAAAATTGAAGATGATAAATCGATAAGATTGAGGATCATAAATTCATAAAATTGAGGACAGTAAATCTCTAAGATTGTGGACGGTAAATCGCTGTGATTGAGGACCGTAAATCTGTAAGATTGAGGATGGTAAATTGCTAAGATCGAGGATGGTAAATCGATAAAATTGAGCATGGGAAATCGCTAAGATTGAGGATGCTAAGTTGATAAGATTGAGGACCATAAATTCATAAAATTGAGGACAGTAAATCTCTAAGATTGTGGACGGTAAATTGCTGTGATTGAGGACTGTAAATCTCTAAGATTGAGGATGATAAATTGCTAAGATTGAGGATGGTAAATCGATAAGAATGAGGATGGTAAATCGCTAAGATTGAGCATGGTAAATCTCTAAGATTGTGGAGGATAAATCGCTAAGATTGAAGGTGGTAAATCTAAGATTGAGGATGGTAAATCACTAATATTGAGGACAGTACCTCTCAACAGGTACCCTACCATTTCAATGCAGCTCTCACAGTGCACAGTATTTCTTCCATTTTTGTCACAAGCTCAAATTCACTCAGCTGCTGCTTGGCCTCCATGTCAAAAACATAGCAGTCAGAGGTCAATATGGACCTTGCTGACAAACATGCAAAAATAACCTCATCCTGCAGTCAGATCTGCTCCCAGTGCTTCAAGTGTTAGGGCCTCATTTGGAGGAGTTGGCAGCCATTTCATGGAGGTATCTCGGTGCTGTGCTGTCTACCAGAACTTATACCTAGTCAATCTCAGCCTAGTGACAGCTAGTGCTGCGTAGCGTGTATGAGCTACACCGAGCATGTATGTAACCGGTACAATGATCAAAGCAAAATGCAGAGATGAACTATGCCAGTGTTTGTGACAGTGGCTTGAACTGTCATTATACAGAACTGAATTTGGCCTCCTGCTCTGTTCCTGTGCTAGATGATAGGGTGATCGTGGGAACCCGGGCAGGGCTCAGTCTAAGTATAAGATTGAGGATGGTAAATCACTAATATTGAGGACAGTACATTCCACTATGCATATCCTGCTGCCAATCATCTACTCTGCCCTCGCTTGTGATCGGGAGTCGAGGACCTCCTGTACCAGAAGGAGATTCTCATGTCATGATTGGATGCTGATACTGCTTGCATCTGAGTGGTAGTGCCCTGGTCCTCATGTTTGACATGATAGAGGATCAATCATGCCCTCGCTTCCAACGCTCTTCAGGTAGCATTAATGATGTGGTCTTTATTTTGAGGCTATGAGTGCTATTCCTCCCTACTCACCTCATCCAGTTCCCCCCTAAACCCTTGCTGCTAAAACTAGCACGCCAGTGCACAATGGAGGGTAACAGGCTGCAGGGTGGTTGGTGGGGTGTTGATCCCCGATACCTATGGTCTAAAGCGTTGGGCATATCCTTTGCTGTTTTAGCTACCAGGCTATGCAATGTCCTGCCGGAGGACCTGAAACAGATGACAGCTGTCCTGACATTTCAGAAGGGAAATAAGACTTTCCTCTTCTGGGCTGCCTTTTGTGGGCAACAGGCTTTTTGTCCCCATTGGAGAATAGTCCAGCTTGCTCCTCTGCTACGGGTATTTTTTTAGGTTTTTCCTCTTGTTTAACAGCGACTCTGTGAATGCTAACATCAAAATGGAAGTCTTGTGATGGGAGGTCTCTTCCTAGTCATTCCGGTGGGACCACAGATCATGTGGCAAGGGCAGTGCTTTCCTCTGACACTGATCAGGGCGGTCGGGCAATGAGAAATCCTTGACTCCTGGGTCCCTCAGTTTGTTGACATTGCCCAACCCGCTTCTAATGGAAACCAACAGGATTCTAGTGTTCCCAAGCCACCAGCAGGAAGGGACCTTGCACAGGCGCTTGGGGAGACATTGAAAAGAACCATAAATGGCTCACCTTTACTCTCAAAATCACCAATTGATCCGCTCTTGCTGAGAATCCTGGAGAATGTTGAGGACCTTGAACCGTTCATGGAAAGAATAAATGAACACTCAGGATCAGAGTCTCAAAAAAGGTTCCATGTAATAATGGCCCCGCAAAAATGTCTCCTCATAAAAAAGTCACTGTTTTTTGCGGAGCCATTGTTACATTGAAATCGTTTTTTACAAGGGGAGCAGGGGACATCCCCGCAACCCGTCCCTATACATAATGTCAACATATATAATGTCGCCAATGGCTTTTCCAGGTGAAATTATGTATGGGGACATTATGTATGGGGAGTTTATGTATGGGGAGTTTATGTATGGGGACATTATGTATGGGGACATTATGTATGGGGAGTTTATGTATGGGGAGTTTATGTATGGGGACATTATGTATGGGGAGTTTATGTATGGGGACATTATGCATGGGGACATTATGTATGGGGACATTATGTATGGGGAGTTTATGTATGGGGACATTATGTATGGGGACATTATGTATGGGGAGTTTATGTATGGGGACATTATGTATGGGGACATTATGTATGGGGAGTTTATGTATGGGGACATTATGTATGGGGACATTATGTATGGGGAGTTTATGTATGGGGACATTATGTATGGGGAGTTTATGTATGGGGAGTTTATGTATGGGGAGTTTATGTATGGGGACATTATGTATGGGGACATTATGTATGGGGAGTTTATGTATGGGGAGTTTATGTATGGGGACATTATGTATGGGGACATTATGTATGGGGAGTTTATGTATGGGGAGTTTATGTATGGGGACATTATGTATGGGGACATTATGTATGGGGAGTTTATGTATGGGGACATTATGTATGGGGACATTATGTATGGGGAGTTTATGTATGGGGAGTTTATGTATGGGGACATTATGTATGGGGACATTATGTATGGGGAGTTTATGTATGGGGACATTATGTATGGGGAGTTTATGTATGGGGAGTTTATGTATGGGGACATTATGTATGGGGACATTATGTATGGGGAGTTTATGTATGGGGAGTTTATGTATGTGGACATTATGTATGGGGACATTATGTATGGGGAGTTTATGTATGGGGAGTTTATGTATGGGGAGTTTATGTATGGGGACATTATGTATGGGGAGTTTATCTATGGGGAGTTTATGTATGGGGAGTTTATGTATGGGGACATTATGTATGGGGACATTATGTATGGGGAGTTTATGTATGGGGAGTTTATGTATGGGGACATTATGTATGGGGACATTATGTATGGGGAGTTTATGTATGGGGACATTATGTATGGGGAGTTTATGTATGGGGAGTTTATGCATGGGGACATTATGTATGGGGACATTATGTATGGGGACATTATTACCTGATACCTCAAAAAATAGAGCAAATGAAATGAGCGCAAAGGGTGCACTCATCTCATTTGCGCTAATTTTTTAAATGCACAGGTCACCTTATTCTCAAAGGTGACCTGCGCATTTCAGGAGGGGCTGGGCAGCAGTGCAAATATGCGATGTCCAGCACCTTTGCATACATTAGTGTGGTTGCTCAGAGCGCATTTGACCAGGACGGGCCGTTGAAGGGCCCGTCTCGTGAAATAACTAAAAAAAAGAAAAGCATTTCCCTCCTTGTGAAGGATACGCTAGTGTGACAGCCGTGGTTTGTTCACGGATGTCACGCCTCAAAGAAAAATAATTACTGGGTCAGACATGACCCTGACATGATTTGTGCCCCCCTCTGCATCCGTTTCAAAAAGCACAAGGGGCGAAGAATATTTAAATGAGCGCATCTGTCTCGGGAGGATAGCTCAGCGGCAACGTGCTTGCCTTGGAAGCAAGACGACACAGAGCTACACAGGTTCGATACCTGGGTCTGCGCATAAAAACCTCTCGATATTAAGCGTGTTATAAACAACCTATCATATCATATCACCCATTCAGATGCCCTTTGTGAATTGCGCTCCCACTTTTTATGGCACATCTCCTCACTTGCAGCAAGAAATGATTTGAGAATCTGGCCATTAAAATCTACTGAGGAAAAAGTGGGATAATACCATCAGATGGAAAGATGCAGGGGAACAACATGTTCGCTACTTGCAGAAGGTTGGTCCCTGACTGGCCAGGTTGGAAGAGGAGATGTCTACCATGAAGATACCAGGCAAATATGTGGAAAATAAAAGTGAACAGAACAAACTCAGCCTATGGGGCCTACCAGGGTCTTAAGCAGGTCATAATGACCCTCCAGCCACCGGTCTTCATTTAACTCGGACCTCCTGGCTGACAATGATTGTGCCTCCTACTTTTATGGTTTCATCGAGGAGTGTTTCCTGACTAACCAGCCCCTGGATGCATGTTTGCTTAGCAATTGGGGTGCCTTCAAAGCAGAATTAAGAGGTTTTGCGCGTAGTTATGTTGTTACGAATAAAGAAGCATTGAAACACTGAACAGATCTCTAAAGACATATTAAGCTCCTTGAAAAAGTAAACCTGGGTTCCTCATCTCAGCAAGACTATGTGGTTCTCCTCAAGGCCAACCTGGACTTCAACTGGCTTTCCTTCTCCTCTGTCTTGCATACCATACTCATCATTCGGCTCAGCTACCTTGCGGTTGGGCACTAATAAGGTGGGCACACTCTTAGCTAAATTCCTCAAGAATATGCCAGAGAATCAGTATATTTCTTGTATTACAGGTAGTTAAGAGGACCGGATATCGTGGTTTGCACGATTCAACAAAGCCCTTTAAACCCTGCAATCTCATCCCTTGGCGGACACCACAAATGTTTTTTTAGGACAATTGCCCCATGCAGTTTGAACAAAACTCAAGTGTGGGTGTTGACGTGCCAATATCATTTTCTGAGCAACAGCAGAAATCTCAGCCTTTAAGAAGGGGCCGGGGGTGGGGGAGCTCAGGGACCTGATGCGCTTTCCATGGACTTCATGGCGCCTTCTTGAGTCTAATAGCACCCAAGATCCTCCTGCAGTTCAAACACTTTGTAGAGCGGGTACTGTTGTAGGGTTCCTTTCGGAAGCTATGATCACAGTGGTCCCAAACCGGACATTTGAACATGCAAGCCTTTTATCACAGACATATTTGTAAAATATAAGGAACAGTGGTCATTCTTATGTTCCCAAAGGACTCTTTATTTTTTTCCAAAGCAGCCAGGAACTTACGTGCTGCTATTTCCACCTTTTCATTTTTACTCATATAGGTGTTTTGAACACACAACACAAAAGGATATAATCTACATTGTTATTCTATGTTTTGATAATGTGCTTTGCACAGTAAGACAAATATACTTCCTACGTTCCCTAATAAATACTGTCTATAAGATGTACACACAAGTGCATCCAAGTAGCTTTAAAAGGCTCCTTCCTGAATTAAAACACATCGATCAAACTTGATGTGTAAAGGGCCGGAAGTCAGCCTGAAATGCCAGGCTTTTGTGCTTTGTCCTGTCTGCAGCAGGGCACCCAAGGGGGATTTGGGCAGCAGTGGTCCTACACGCAGAAAAAGCCTTTGACTGGGTAGATTGGGCTTTTTCTCCAAAAGGCATTATTGTGGAAGGGGCTGGGAGAGGGTGTTGTGACCCTGGTTGATCTGTTATATATTAGATCCCCTGAGGGTTGTCGTCAATGGGACCGTCTCTTCTTATTTCAATTTGTACAGAAGGACCACCCATGGATGCTGACTCTCACCCCTTCTCTATGTCCTGATGTTGTAACCCCTTCTGTAGAGTTTTAGGCTGGGAAAAGACAGCAAACATATTCGAAATGGGGATCTGGAAATCAAGCTGTTTGCCTACCTGGATGACTTATCCCGCAAACACCTTATCCCTCCTTTAAGACTTGATCAAGGAATAATGTTGTTTCCAGGGACAGAAATTAAATGATGAGACACTATGACAGTCTCCATTCCCCCAAATAAAGGCTGCATATCTGTGGATCTCACAATTTCTGGTGTCATTTAGAATTCAGATAATATTAAGCATCTCTGTATTACTTGTGAGAGTCCACTGGAAAAATAAGACTTCCACTAAATATTTCGATTACCCTTGATAGAACTCAGCAACCTCTCGCAATATGGTTCCCTCCTCAACATTTTTCTGGTGGGGTGGCCTTCACACAATTAAAATGGCAGTCCTTCTGGTCTGTTCTGCATCCGCTGCCACTGCTCCATGTCCGCTGGCCAATCAGTTTATTTAGAAGCCTGGATACATTGTTTACTACATTTATATAGCAGGAGTCATGGTAGAAAATGTCTTGAATGCTTTCAATGGACTGCCCGGGCTAAGTACTGCAGCTACCTAGAAGAGTGATGGGAGTGATTGGCTGTTCCCTTCCCCTTGTGGGGGCTGCCCCATATTGCCTCATGGCCAGGTATTTCCCCCTGCCTTGTGCTCTCACAGTCTTTCCAGACACTGCCGTTGTCTCATGATACTTTCCTTTCTGGAGGGTTTCATTGGGAAGGAGACATTCTGTTGTTACGTTATGTTATGTTCATATATTTCTAAAGCGCCAAAGCCCGGGGGCATCCAGGCGCTATCACACACAAAAAGACATCAGGCAATATATTGTATTATATAAGAGCTCTGGTGAATGGATGTCCTATTTTCTGGAGAGGGTTAATCAATTGCATCATGCCTCCTCATCCCTACCTTTTAAAGATGCTTAAGTTAAGTGTGGTTTAAGAGATGGAGAATTCCTCTAATACTGACAGCTCATTTCAGAAGCTATACTTGGATATTCTGAGCATTTGTCAGTCTCGCTCCCAGTGCCGTACTGGTTTGCTCCAGTGATTCTTGCTGCCATCTTAAGCTCTACGAGCCGCACATATTTATTGGAAATGTGGCAGTTGCGTGGCTATAGCATCAAGCCTTGCCTGACAAAGTGGGAAAAGGACTTTGATTGTGTCCAAGACCCAGAGAAATGGAGGACAATTAGGGCTAAACTACACAGTACATCCCTCTCAGAGAGAGACACTGACTCAATCCTTCCATCCCTCTCAGAGAGAGACACTGACTCAATCCTTCCATCCCTCTCAGAGAGAGACACTGACTCAATCCTTCCATCCCTCTCCGCGACACTGACTCAATCCTTCCATCCCTCTCAGAGAGAGACACTGACTCAATCCTTCCATCCCACTCAGAGAGAGACACTGACTCAATCCTTCCATCCCTCTCAGAGAGAGACACTGACTCAATCCTTCCATCCCTCTCCGCGACACTGACTCAATCCTTCCATCCCTCTCAGAGAGAGACACTGACTCAATCCTTCCATCCCTCTCAGAGAGAGACACTGACTCAATCCTTCCATCCCTCTCAGAGAGCGACACTGACTCAATCCTTCCATCCCTCTCAGAGAGAGACACTGACTCAATCCTTCCATCCCTCTCAGAGAGAGACACTGACTCAATCCTTCCATCCCTCTCAGAGAGAGACACTGACTCAATCCTTCCATCCCTCTCAGAGAGCGACACTGACTCAATCCTTCCATCCCTCTCAGAGAGAGACACTGACTCAATCTTTCTTTTTTATTACACAGGGCATCATTTATGGGTTCTGCGGGATTATGTCGAACCCAAAATAGAGAATACAATTTTAACTAACCCAAAAAAAACAAAAACAATACTGATTTCCTTTTAGCCCCTCTCAAGCCCCCTGTTTCACCATGTTTAGTATGCCGCCCCAAACCCCTCCCCACTAGATTTAACCCCTTACCCCACCCTCACATATCTTTTTTTTGTTTTAATTGGGTAGTTTTTCTGTATTTTGTATTCGTTAACATTTCATTCTCTCTTGTGTATTAGGTAAAATCACTAGACACCCATTTATGCTGTGTATGAAAGCATATTGGGGAGTGAACCGGCCAGGAAGGTGTTGGTCGGGTGATGGATTGCAGGGATCTCTGAGTCATCTTCCTTTCTACTCCCAGGTTCTGGTCAGAGATTTGGAGTCAAAGGCTTTCTAAACTTGAGTTTTGTTTCCCGTTCTCCCTCAAAAATGTAATTCGAGGAGAACTGCTTTTGATGGGGTCCCCCGTGAACCTCAGCAACAAAGGGAATTTGCTCAATCTTATGATTGTCTTCACCCTAAAATATATTCTTGTGCCTTGGAAATTGCTCCATTAGCTTGTTCTTAAAGGATGGTGAAATCCTGCTCACATGTAAGGTGTACAGACCCGCATAATTTTTCACATACTAGAGACTCTCATGTTTGCTTTCTCTCGTCACCTAAGCCTGATAGTATATTACCTAATCCCAAACATGGTGAGGTGCAAAAGTTCCTTGAGGATACAGCTAGTTCAACATTGCCAGAGGGGGGCCCAACTGCATGAAAGTCCTTCCAAGCACAGAATGCTATCCTGGACTGAGTCTCCTGCTCCAACGGGGTGGGTCTCGATGGGGTTTGAAAGAGTTATAACGAGCTTCTGGAAGCTTCCTGAAGTGGACTTTGCAGAGTCCTTGTTGCATGTGTTTACTGGGGCTGGCCATATACAGAGTTCAGTCAAAGCCGTGTTCCTCATACTCAATGGACCCTCTGACTGCCAACTTGCCATCCCTAATTCCTGAGTGATGCAGTGTTGCCCCTGGGTAGATGGGTGACTGTCTCCTCCTGCCTGTTCCCTTCCCCCTTCTATCTCTCTCCTTCTCCTATTTGCTCTCCATAATATAGCGGTCTACGTCTAGATCAGTATTGCGTGCTCATCGTATTTGTGCACTGAAGTTACCCGATAAGCGCAGCATAGAATCCATCAACTTCGGCCATTGTGAGGTGGTCTAAGTCCAGTTTCCATCAGGCTGGCAAGGATCTGACTCTTCCTGTCATCATCATTTCCTCTATGGAACCTGATCGTTGGTTGTCCATAAACATAAACAAAATAGTAACCCTTGACCCTGTATTCCCATAATTGGATTGTGTTGACCCTGTTGTGATTATAGCTTCTTCTCAACGCATTTTAAAGTTGACTTTCTATGGGTTTGATTACGTTTGCTTAACAAGGTACAACCTTTCAACAAATTAATTATTCTTTTTGTAGGTAATGAATAGATTTGTTTAAAGATGACTTGAACTGTGATTTCCCCCAGTGATGTGTTTGATAGTCTACTTATTTCCTAATGCTGCAAATTATCATGAAGATTAGCATCTTGTCAAATGAATTTAATACTTTATTATTGAATTCCCACTCTCTGGAGAAGTTATTAGACACTGTCTATGTACTCGTTTTAGTATGATGAGCTTGGGTCTGTTGCCATGTCTATTTCTCTCTCTCTCTCTCGCTCTGTCACTCTCTATGCTTATTTTAATGGTATGATGTGATGAAATGTTTATTATGATGAGATCTGATTGTAAATGATGGTAAATTAAATATCATTTTGTTTTTTATTTTATTGAAAAACTACAGTTTAAACACAAGGAACAAACTTTTGTTTCAAAAGAAAAGAAAATCCTTTCACAACCCAAAACATTCCAAAACAAAAATTATTAACATTCACTCTCAAGTTTCATAACATTGATCTTACACATCTCACTGTATTCATTCGTATCACAATCATTCGACCAATCAAAAAGGTCACAAGTGTGCAACAACTTTAACGCCAGTGAGTTCCGTTAGACATCCACTTTCAAAATCATGTCCATGTAGTTTACAATTGCACAGACAAGTTTTATATTATTATCTGAAATATCATTGTAATGTGTAATGTATTAAAGGTTGAATGTTTTAAACAATAATAAAACAAAAAGAAAAAGCGTATAAGATAGAGTGCACAGAGCTAGAGACTGTCTCCAAAAATACAATAAGATCCGGCGTAAATCAGACGATGGATCACCCTGTCTCGCTGGGGAGGTGATGGTTTGAGTATGTGTGGTGGGTGCTCAAACAATCCCCTAAACTGGGACAGAAATGAACTTTCACTGTTGTAGTTGAAACCTAATTGCACATGCACATTTGTATTGACTTCCTCTCAGCCAATCAGAATGTTCAGAGTACAGTCAATAACTACTCGTATTGACTGCATTCTGAACATTCTGAGTTCAAAAGCAGAAAGGGTAACAACAATGCAATTTACAGTCAAGATTCCTTTCATCTAGAAACTTCCTCCATGGGAGAACCTTTTTTTTGCTGCAAAATCCAATTCTTGTCACCGAAGAGAAAGCTAAAAACATTAGAAAATGCTTTCACTTTAAGAGAAAGACACTGTGTAGTTTTACAAGACACCTAATGCATGCTCACGTTAAACATGCTTCAGTTTACAATTAAATGCTTAACTTATGAAGACAACCTTGTTATTTAGTCCTATAACATAAACCACATTTAATTTCCTACCTCAGTATCCCTATTTCCTTTGCTCACTATTAAAGGAAAATGATTTACTTTTTCATTAAAACTACAAAACATGCATTGCTGCTAACATTATGTGCTAATAGCCTTACAGACCTCGGCAGGGGTCATTATCGAGTGGGATAATGGCCCTGCCCGAACTTATGGCCCTTTGCTTCGCCTCAGCCATAACTAGGTGGTGGGTCATTATCCTGCGATAATGACCCCTCACATGGTCTATAAGGCTATATTGCTCAAAAGACCTTGACTTGTGGATCGTTAATGCTGAGATCCTCAATATGTTTTGGTGCAAGATATCCAAAACTGCAATAATGTTTTATAAAAATCAATGGGTTGCTGCTATCATTGTGGTGATTGTAATGTTACTTTCAATGTTCCGGCCATCATATTCACATGTCATATAAGTGTCATGATATTGCAATTATTTGACCTCTGACTGCATGTTGAACACATAGGGCGGTCATTCTTGCAAAAGTGCTAAGTGCAGGCAGGGAACTGCCCTCTTCAGCACTCACATGCTGTTAGGTCTCCTTCATGCATTTTTCATCTTTGGGTTTACCCGCTGTTGGAATGCATGTAAATTCTTTATGCAAATTACGCTTTCCCCGATCCTATTTATGATGGATTCCTAGGGAATCTGCCTACTTTTAACAGATGCCAAATGGATGCGGATTCCATAGGAACCTTTTCGTTCTGCACCAGCATGAAAATCTCATGCAGGTGTAAATTGAAGTGCATTTTGTAGACGGAGCAGAAAGGCGCAGTGAGATCATTAATCCTGCTTCATGCCCCATGTCTACCACCAAAACAAAATGCCCTGGAGTGGTAAAGTCAGGTGTAGTAGATTTGTAGCTTGCCCTTAGACTTAAGTTTACCTCTCCTCCCCCAATAAAATGACCCCAATAGTGTCACAACGGTGGTTAAGTAAAATGCATTGTACCATTGATGAATCTTGAGTAAGAGCTTGGCTAGTGGTCTTTCTTGTGTGCAAAGGTCTTTTCAGTCGGAAATGTGGGCGCGCCTTTGGCAGCGATCCCCCGTCAGCTGCGCGGCTATTGCTACTCTTGGTAATAACCCTTTGCACATGTTGGTTCTGGTTACAGTGTGCGGAAGCCCGAGGTTCACCAGAAGTGCACTTGCCAGGATTGCCGGTGGGAGCTATGCTAAGAAGGGCATATCGCCTTGGATTGCCATGCTGGCGCAAGATGGCCGCCCCTTCTGTGGGGGCTCGCTCATTGGTAAGGCACGGCTACCAGAAAGTGACCAGATGCGAACTATTGGATGATTAAGCTGTCCCTTGCGTCGCTTACAATTCAGCGATTGGCCCAGTACTTTAAGGGGGCAGGGCTTTTTCCAATTTGAGAGGACATTTTAAAGGTTGAATTGGCACAGACCTAAGATCTGTGGGCTGCAACGACATGGCAATGCTTCAACTTTCAGAGAAAAGGACATGCTTTTGCAGAGAAAGAGGTTAATTTTGAGCGTGTGGCTGTGTGCATTTTTTTAATGTCAACAAAAGGTGCTGCAATTAATTGGGTAACAATAACACTTATCATGCAGCACCAACAGGCAATTTAGTTTGTGGTGTGTTCAGCATAAATGGACAACACTTCCATGTCCAGCCCTGATGTGCGCAGATGTGCTTAACCCATTCATCTCCTGCTGATGAGGCCTTACGCCACCTTTTCTGTTGCAGGCAGGCAGTGGGTTGTCACCGCAGCCCATTGCCTCCATCACCCATTGGACATCGATGATCCTGTGTTGCGCAACACCGACATCAAAAGTAGTCTCTCCTTCACGATCATTCTGGGTAAGTTTGGGATCAGAAGGGCGGACGGATACACCAGAATGTGGACAATGCCATGTATAGGGTGATTGTTTGCAATTACACAAACATTAGGATTCAGGCGAAGTTCAAAGACTGCAAACCATTGCTATAATGCCCTTGCTCTCGTGTTTGGAATTCTGTGTGTGGGGGTGAGCATGGGGGTGTTATCTAGAATGAAACTCGTCTTAGCGGAAACCGGAGGCCTCTATGTTGCCAACACACAGGATGAGCGATGCCAGTGCAGGGAGCATGCAGTTGCTTTGCGACCATATTACTAGCTCTCCACCAGGATAGTCTATATCCTTGTGTGTGTGCCCTCCCAAGGAGCCCAAGCCCTAACCAGGCTGCTGACGACATGCAGAATCAGGCGGGCGGAGTGGGGCCGCTTGTGGTCCAGCACAAACAGAAGGGACACAGTTTGCATCTGAACACAGCCTATTTTATTGTTTATTTAGCTCTCAGTGTGCCTATAGGTAGTCCCTGGGAGGTCCTTCCTTGAATGCCAGGGCTCTGTGCATGTTGTGAATGTGCCCTGCTCCGCTCGCCCACATGCTCCTCTCCCTGGCACCGGTCACCTTTAGGCGCACCCTGTTGGCCAGAGCCAGCAGGGCGCAGGGGCATACCCAGGGGTGGGCTGGGACCCAAAGGAGGCCCTGGTGAATTCCACATCTGAGGAATGGCTGCCTTGAGTCAGGGAAGCCATAAATCCCATGGGCAACTTTAACAGATGCCTGGAACCTACAATGTTCAAAGTCAGCTCAAGGATTATAGACACACCAGATGAGATAGATGCCACACTTCATGGGCTATAATTATATTATCAATTATAACCTTTGAAAATGGAACACATCCGTTCATGCGCAGCTCCCTCTGCAGTGCAAACAAGTTCACATTAATAAGGTTAAGCAACTGTTTGCATCCATCTGATCACGTGTACGATTCCGCAAAACTGTTGCCATCCCTCAAGAATTAAGCCGGGCCCTAACGTCTAAAGAGTAAGAGTTCTGGGGGACACAACGTAGGTCTATTCAAAACAGGAAAGGTTACACATTTACAACACACCATTACCCCAAAATGTACTACAGATGTAGAATGATGAACAATTGACCCAGCGCCCAGGTAGTCCTGTACCCTTACACTTACACACAAAGATGTTGTTAGTAGCCTTTGAGGACTCAGGGATGTGAAATATCTGCACAGAATAAACGTGGCAGGAAGCAGCCAGTAGATTGGTTGTAAGCAGTTCCTTGCCCCAGGGCAACCTTGGCACACCATCTCATTGGATTGGGTAGCAGTTTGTGAGGTCACATATTTGATGTTGATTTATTTATTTGTTTGTTTTGTTTAAGTGCCGTACGTGGAACCTGTCGGCCACTTTAGGGGTTTGCACAGCTCAGTTTGGCTTTCTCATTTACTGTGGTCAGGCTCCACCTTCTCGACGGCGAGCGGTCACTCTCCGTATCTGGGATTTACAGTCTCTGTACATGACTTCTGAAATCCAAGCATGAGCGTGCATCCCCCGGCCTAGCCTACGCTACCGCCCCCACACTCCTCTGCACAACACCCGCTCTAATACACTCCCTAATCTCTCTGTTCCCTGACCACTTGGTGTGTCATCTTGCTTTTCTGTGAAAGCTCAATTGCCCTCCACTCCTTCGAATCTGCACTACAGTTCCACCTCCTGAATCAAGAAGGAGCAGCATCCATATAGTTACACATTCACACCCTCCCTCACCAACCTTGGCCCTAACTCTACTAATGCCCCTGGATATTGGACAGCTGTCTGCCATGGGTGCTGTCTTGCTCCTGGTTTCTGCACCTTGTCCCAGCCAGTAGCTGTATTCAGGGATGTGTAGTCGTGGTATGGGAATCAATGCTTAGCCTGGAAATTATATGAGCACTACATCCCCCATAATGCACTGTTCAGAGCTTCAAGGAGACCTGAATATTTAGCCCCTGCGATGCTGTTATGCTGGAAAACGCAAAGCAATGAACTATATCTCCCAATACACATTATGATGAGCTAATGGAAGACCTGGAGCAGAAATAGACTCGATTCCATAAATATTGGACACGCTGGGAATCCTGGAGCACAAGGCCTTTGAGATAGGTCTGCTGGGGATCCTGGAGTCAGGGGCGTCTGAAAGAAGCCTGTTGGAAATCCTGGAGCCCCAAGTCTCTGAGATGCCTGCTGGGAATCCTGGAGCCCAAGGCCTATGAGACAGGCCTGCTGGGAATCCTGGAGCCCAAGGCCTATGAGACAGGTCTTCTACGAATCCTGGAGTCCGGGGGCTTTGAGAGAGGCCTGCTGGCAATCCTGGAGCCCAAGACCAAGGAGAGAGGCATGTGGCAATCCAGGAACGCAAGGCCTAGGAGAGACCTACTGTGAATCATGAAACCCAAGGTCTATGAGAGGGGCCTGCTGGAAATCCTGGAGCTTGCTGGGAATTTTGGATAACCAAGGCTTATGAGATAGGCCGGCTGGGAATCCTGAAACCCAAGGCATAGGAGAGAGGCCTGCTGGGAATCCTGAAGCCAAAGGCCAAGGAGAGAGGACTGCTGGGAATCCTGGAGCCCAAGGCCTATGAGACAGGCCTGCTGCGAATCCTGGAGTCTGGGGCCTCTGAGAGAGGCCTTCTGGGAATCCTGGAGCCCAAGGCCTATGAGAGAGGCCTACTGGGAATCCTGGAGCCCAAGACCAAGGAGAGAGGCATGCTCGTAATCCAGGAGCCCAAGGCCTAGTAGAGACCTACTGTGAATCATGAAACCCAAGGTCTATGAGAGGGGCCTGCTGGAAATCTTGGAGCTCATGGCCTCTGAGATAGTCCTGCTGGGAATCCAGGAGCCCAAGGCCTAGTAGAGACCTACTGTAAATCTGGAAACCCAATGTCTATGAGAGGGGCCTGCTGGGAACCCTGGAGCCAATGGCCTCTGAGAGAGGCCGGCTGGGAATTGTGGATAACCAAGGCATAGGAGAGAGGCCTGCTGGGAATCCTGGAGCTCAAGGCCAAGGAGAGAGACCTGCTGGACATCCTGGATACCGAAGGCCTGTAGGGAGGCCTGCTGGGAATCCTGAAGACCAAGGCATATGATCCCCCAAGGCTCAATCCTCTCGCCAATTCTATTTAACCTTGACATGGAGCCTTTGGGCACTCTCCTGAAAGATCCCATTATAGCCAACCACCAATACGCAGAAGATTTTCAGTTGTACATGAGAGGAAATAGCACTCAGGACATCATTCGTCTCTGCGATTACCTAGCCACCATCCAATCCTCGATGTCGACAGTCTACCTCAAACTAAACCCATCCAAGACTAAATTTGTCCTCATCGGTCGGCCGGCTAAAAACAGCTTCTCCAACAATAGCTCAATGATAAGCGCCTAGAAGGATTTGATCCATAACTTTCAAACTCAGCAAAATCCTTAGGCTTCACCACTGACATCAATCCGTCCTTCCAGAAACACGTAACCAAGAAGGCCCAATGCAGGCCCTTCAGGTCTTGCAAATCAATGGTGGAAATGCTCTCCTGACAGGGTTCCCATCTGCTAACTTGGTTCCCCTAAAAGGAGTCCACCACGCTGCAGCACGTCTTATTACTGCAGCACGGAAATGTGACCCAATTACACCCATCCTACGCGAACTACATTGGCTTCCACTGGTAGCCAGGATACTCTTCAAGACTGCATGTATCTGCAAAGCAGTCACGAGTAGCACACCTGTGTGCCTGGAGGCTAAGCTCCACATATCTGGTGGCACATGCTCCTCGCGCAGTAAATCGACCAAGCAACTTAAATCACAACTGGCTTGCAAAGAGAGGACCCACAAATAATCCTTCTCTTGTCATGCACCCACCCGCATGAACTCGATCCCGGTGTTGGCTCGAAATGCCCCCCAAAATTCTCAATTTTAGCAAATGTGTCAGAACATGGGCCTCATTACGAATCAGGCGTTAAGGGGTTAACGGCGCCGTAAACGGCGCCGACCCTTAACGCCTGATTACAAGGTCCGTTAGCGCCGCCATGGTATTATTAACGCCTGCTTTTTGCAGGCGTTAAAATCCATGGCGCTAAGGGACCATGGTGCTAATTACGCCACCGTAATTTACGGTGGCGTAATTAGCGCCTTCCCCACTCCCATTATGCCCTATGGGGCAAAAATGGGAATGGGGAAGGGTAAAATGGGAAATGGGGATTTACCGCCCCACTCACCTTGGAATGGGGCGGTAAATCCGCCATCCACCATGGTGTAAACGTAGTTTACACCATGGTGGTAAGGGTACGGCCCAGGCGGTAACTTACCGCCTGGGTCGTAATGAGGCCCCATGTCTCTTTAAACAACAACTGAACAAGGACTAATTGCAACGGATGCTGATACCAGCACACAGACCTCACATTCTGCGCTACTGTTGAAAGATACCAGCCGAAATGCCGGCTACCCACACTCTGTACAGAGTGCAGCTGCTCTCGGGCTAGGTCTGCGCTTTTAACAATAAAATAAAATAAAATAAAAAAATATGAGAGAGGCCTGCTGCGAATCCTGGCTTTGGGGCCTCTGAGAGAGCCTACCTGGGAATCCTGGAGCCCAAGGCATATGAGAGAGGTCTGCTGGGAATCCAGGAACCCAAGGCCTAGGAGAGATGCCTGCTAGGAATCCTTGGGCTCAATGCCTGTGAGAGAGGCCTGCTGGTAATCCTGGAACCCAAAGCCTAGGAGAGATGCCTGCTGGGAATCCTGGAGCCCAATGCCTATGAGAGAGTCCTACTGGAAATCCTGGAGCCCAAGGCCTATGAGAGAGGCATTCTGGAATCTTGGAGTCCATTGCCTCTGAGAGAGGCCTGCTAGGAATACTGGAGCCAAGTGCACCTAAGAGAGGCCTGCTGGGAATCCAGAATACCCAAGGCCTCTGAGAGAGTCCTGCTGGGAAATCACGGACACCCAAGGCCTATGAGACAAGCCTGGTGGAAATCCTGGCGACCAAGGCCTGTGGAGAGGCCTGCTGGGAATCCTGTAGTCCAAGTTCTCTGAGATAGGCCTGCTGGGAATCATCCTGGAGTCCAGCACCTCTAAGAGAGGCCTGCTGGGCATCCTGGAGCCCAGGACCGTTGAGAGAGGCCTGTTTGGAATCCAGGATACACAAGGCCTAAGAGTTAGCCCTGCTGGTAATCCTGGAGTCCAAGGCCTATGAGTGAGGCTGGCTGGGAATCCTGGAACCCAAGGCCTAGGAGAGGCCTGCTGGGAATCCTGGAGTCCAAGGCCTATGAGTGAGGCTGGCTGGGAGCCCTGGAACCCAAGGTCTAGGAGAGGCCTATGGTGAATCCTGAAACCAAAGTCCTATGAGAGAGCCCTGTTCGTAATCCTGGATCCCAAGGCGTCTAAGCGAGGCCTACTGGGAATCCTGGAGCTCAAGGCCTATGATAGAGGCCTGCTGGGAATCCTGGAGCCCAAGGACTGTGAGATAGGCCTGCTGGGAATCCTGGAGCCCAAGGACTATGAGAGAGAACTGCAGGGAATCCTGGAGCCCATTGCCTAGGAGAGAAGCCTGCTGAGAATCCTTCATTCCGGGCATTTGAGAGCGGCCTTCTGGTAACCCTGGAGCCCAATGCCTCTGAGAGAGGCCCACTTGGAACACTGGAGCTCAAGCCCTTTCAGGGAGACTTGCTGGAAATCCCAAGGCCTCTGAGAGATGCCTGCTGGGAATCCTGGAGCCCAAGTCCCATGAGAGAGGCCTGCTAGAAATCCTGGAGCCCAAAGCCAAGGAGAGAGGCCTGCTGGAAATCCTGGATACCCAAGGCTTCTGAGAGAGGCCTGCTTGGAATCCTGGATACTCAAGGCATATGAGATAGGTCTTTTTGGAATCCTGGAGTCTAAGGTCTCAGGGGGAAGCCAGCTGTGAATCCTGGAGCCCAAGGCCTATGAGAGATACCTGCTGGGAATCTTTTAATCCAAGTCACACGAGAGAAGCCTGCTAGGAATTCTGGAGCCCAAGGCATATGAGAGATGCAGACCTATGAGAGAGGCCTGCTGGAAATCCTGGAGCCCACGGCCTATGAGATAGGCCTGCTAGGAATCCTGGTGTTCAAGGCCTATGAGTGAGGCCGGCTGGGAATCCTGGAACCCAAGGCCTAGGAGAGGCCTGCTGGGAATCCTGGAGCCAGGGCCTCTATGCCAGTCCTGCTGGGAAATCTGCACCTCAAGGCCTATGAGACGGGCCTGCTAAGAATTGCTAATACCCAAGGACTCTGAGAGAGGCCAGTTGGGAATATTGGTGTCTAAGGCTTGTGGGAGAGGCCTTCTGGTAATCCTGAATACTCAAGGCCTATGTAATATGCCTCCTGGGAATCCTGGAGCCCAAGTACTATGAAATAGGCCTTCTGGTAATCCTGGAGCCCAAGGCCTATGAGAGAGGCCGGCTGGGAATCCTGAAGCCCATGGCCTAGGAGAGAGACCTGCTGGGAATCCTGAAATCCAGGCATCTGATAGAGGCCTACTCGTAATCCTGGAGCCCAAAGCCTCTGAGAGAGGCCCACTTGGAATCCTGGAGCTCAAGACTTATGAGGGAGACTTGCTGTAATCCTGGAGCCCAAGGCCTGGGAGAGAGTCCTGATGGGAATCCTGGAGCACAATGCCGATGAGAGATGCCTGCTGGGAATCCTGGAGCCCAAGTCCCATGAGAGAGAGGCCTGCTGGGAATCCCGGATACACAAGGCCTCTGAGTGAGGCTTGCTAGATGGAGTCCAAAGCCTGTGTGAGAGGCCTGTTTGGAATCCTGGATACTCAAGGCATATGAGATAGGTCTGCTGGGAATCCTGGAGCCCAAGTCCCATGAGAGAGACCTGCAAGGAATTCCAAAGGCCAAGGCCTGTGTGAGAGGCCTGCTGTGAATTCTGGATACTCAAGGCCTCTGAGAGAGGCCTGCTGGGAATCCTGGAGCCCAGGGAATATGAGAGATGCATGCTGGGACTCCTGGAGCCCAAGTCCTATGAGAGAGGCCTGATGGAAATTCTGGAGCCAAGGGCCTATGAGATAGGCCTGCTCGGAAAACTGGCATCCAAGGCCTATGTGTGAGGCCTGCTGGGAATCCTTCAGTCCGGGGACTCTGATTTAGGCCAGCTGGTAAACTTGCAGCCCAAGGCCCATGAGAGAGGTCTGCTGGGAGTCCTGGAGCCCAAGGCGTATGAGAGAGGCCTGTTGCGAATCCTGGAGCCCAAGGCCTCTGATAGAGGCCTGCTGGGAGTCCCGGAGCCCAAGGCCTGGGAGAGAGGCCTGTAAGGAATCCTGGAGCCCAAGGCATACAAGAGAGGCTTGCTGAGAATCCTGGAGCCCATGGTCTCTGAGGCTGGCCTGCTGAGAATACTGGAGCCCAAGGCCAATGAGTCCCACAAGGCTCCATCCTCTCACCAATCCGTTTTAACCTTTACATGGAGCCTATGGGCACTCTCCTCAAAGATCCCAATATAGCCATCCACCAATACGCAGACAATACTCAGTTGACCATGAGAGTAAATAACGCGCAGGACATCATTTGTCTCTGCGATTACCTAGCCTTCATCCAATCCTGGATGTCGACTGCCTACCTCAAACTAAACCCATCCAAGACTGAATTTGTCCTCATCGGTTCCACCCACTAAAAAACAGCTTGTCCCACAATGGCTCAATTATATGCACCTAGAAGGATTTGATCCACAAATCTCAGACTCTGCAAAATCCTTAGGCTTCACCACTGACAGCCATCTGTCCTTCCAGAAACACGTAACCAAGAAGGCCCAAATAGCCTGGCTCAGAATCTCTATCCTCTGAAAAATCAAACCCTTCATCCCGCCGCAGGAGTTATGGACCATAGTGCAGGCCCTTGTCGTCTCGCACATCGATGGGGAAAATGCTCTCCTGACAGCGCTCCCAGCTGCTTCATTGGCTCCCCTAAAATCAGTCCACCATTCTGCATCACATCTCATTACGGGAGAATGGAAATGTGTGCAAATTAAACCCATCCTACGCGAACTACATTGGCTTCCACTTCAAGCTAGGATACTTTTCAAGACTGCATGTATCTACAAAGCAGTCACGAGTATCACAGCAGCGCACCTGGTGGCTAAGCTCCACATATCTGGTGTCACACACTCCTAATGCAGAAAATTGGCCAAAAACTTGAATCGCAACTCATCTGCCAAGTGAGGTCCCACAAATAATCCTTCTCTTGTTATGCACCCACCCTCAGGAAGTCGATCCTGGTGTCGGCTCGGAATGCCCCCACAATTCTCCAATTTCTCAAATGTCTCAAAACATGTCTCTTTCAACAACAACTGACTAGGGACTAAGTCCAACAGATGCTCATACCAGCACACAGACCTCAGAGTATGTGCTACTGTTAAAAGATGTCAGCCCGAATTCCGGCTACCCACGCGATGTATAGAGTGCAGATGCTCCCGAGCTAGGTCTGTGCATTACACAATAAAATAAAAAAAAAATATGAGAGTGTCCTGCTGGGAATCCTGGAGCCCAAGGCCTCTGAGAGAAGCTGGCTGAGAATCCTTGAACCCAAGCCCTATGAGAGAGGCCTGCTTGGAATCCTGAAGCACAATGCCTACGAGAGAGTCCAGCAGGGAATCCCGGATACCCCAGACCTATGAGAGAGGCCTGCTTGGAATCCTGGAGCCTAAGCCCTATGAGAGAGGCCGGCTGAGAATACTGGAACCCAATGCCTATGATATAGGCCTGCTGAGAATCCTGGAGCTCAAGGCCTCTGAGGGCTTCTGGGAATCCCGGATACTCAAGGCCTATGACATAGGCCTGCTGGGAATCGTGGAGCCCAAGGCCTATGAGACAAGCCTGCTGGGATTCCCGGATACCCAAGGCCTCTGAAAGAGGCCTATTGGGAATCCTGGATA
Source organism: Ambystoma mexicanum (assembly GCF_040938575.1). NCBI lineage: Eukaryota > Metazoa > Chordata > Amphibia > Caudata > Ambystomatidae > Ambystoma > Ambystoma mexicanum. The sequence continues at coordinate 54,505,083 of NC_090932.1, forward strand.
CTCAAGGCATATGGGAGAGGCCTGCTGTGAATCTTGGAGCCCAAGGCGTATGAGAGAGATCTGTTGAGAATCCTCGAGCCCAAGGTCTCTGAGAGAGGCGTGCTGGGAATCCTGGAGTCCAAGGCATTGGAGAGAGGTCTTCTAGAAATCCTGGAGTCTGGGGTTTCTGAGAGAAACCTGCTGGGAATCCTGGAGTCCAAAGCCTATGAGAGAGGCCTGCTGGGCATCCCAGATACCCAAGGCCTATGAGAGAGGCCTTCTTCTCGGAATCCTGGAACCCATAGTCTCTGAGAGAGGCCTGCTGAGAATCTTGGAGGCCAAGGCCTGTGATAGAGGCCTGCTAGGAATGTTGGAGTCTGGGGCTTCTGAGAGAGGCCTGCTGGTAATCCTGGAGCCCAAGGCCTGGGAGAGATGCCCGCAGGGAATCCTTGAGCCCAATGCATATGAAAGAGGCCTGCTGGAAATCCTAGAGCCCAAGGGTTATGAGAGAGGCCTGCTGGGAATCAAGGATACCCCAGGCCTGTGAGATAAGCCTGCTGGGAATCCTGGAATCCAAGGTCTATGACATAGGCCTGCTGGGAATCCTGGAGCTCAAGGCCTGTTAGTGAGGGCTGCTGGGAATCCTGGAGCCGAAGGCCTATGAGAGACAGCTGCTGGGATTCCTGGAGCCCAAGACCTATGAGACAAGCCTGCTCGGATTCCCGTATACGCAAGGTCTCTGAGAGAGGCCTATCGGGAATCCTGGATACTCAAGGCATATGAGAGAGGCCTGCTGTGAATCCTGGAGCCCAAGACCTATGAGAGAGGTCTGGTTGGTATCCTGGAGCCCAAGGTCTCTGAGAGAGGCCTACTGGGAATCCTGGAGCCCAAGGCCTGGGAGAGAGGTCTTCTGGGAATCCTGGAGTCGGTGGTTTCTGAGAGAAGCCTGCCGAGAATCCTGGAGCCCAAGGCCTATGAGAGAGGCCTGCTGGGAATCCCAGATACACAAGGCCTATGAGAGATGCCTTCTCAAAATCCTGCAGCCCATAGTCTCTGAGAGAGGCCTGCTGGGAATCTTGGAGCCCAGGGCCTATGAGAGAGGCCTGCTAGGAATGCTGGAGTTTGGGGCCTGTGAGAGAGGCCTGCTGGTAATCCTGGTGCCCAAGGCCTGGGAGAGAGGCCTGCAGGGAATCCTTGAGCCCAATGCATATGAAAGAGGGCTTCTGGAAATCCTAGAGCCCAAGGCTTATGAGAGGGGCCTGCTGGTAATCAAGGATACCCAAGGCCGGTGAGATAGGCCTGCTGGGAATCCTGGAATCCAAGGCCTATGCCATAGGCCTGCTGGGAATCCTGGAGCTCAAGGCCTGTTAGTGAGGGCTGCTGGGAATCCTGGATACTCAAGCCCAATGATATAGGCCTGCTGGGAATCCTGGAGCTGAAGGCCTATGAGAGATGGCTTCTGGGAATCCTGGAGCCCAAGACCTATGAGACAAGCCTGCCCGGATTCCCGGATACCCAAGGTCTCTCAGAGAGGACTATCGGGAATCCTGGATACTCAAGGCAAATGAGAGAGGCCTGCTGTGAATCCTGGAGCCCAAGGCCTTTGAGAGAGGTCTGGTTGGAATCCTGGAACCCAAGGTCTCTGAGAGAGGCCTGTTGGGAATCCTGGAGCCCAAGGCCTGGGAGAGAGGTCTTCTGGGAATCCTGGAGTCTGCAGTTTCGAGAGAAGCCTGCCGAGAATCCTGGAGCCCAAGGCCTATGAGAGAGGCCTGCTGGGAATACCAGATACACAAGGCCTATGAGAGATGCCTTCTCAAAATCCTGCAGCTCATAGTCTCTGAGAGAGTCCTGCTGGGAATCCTGGAGCCCAAGGCTTATGAGAGAGGCCTGCTAGGAATGCTGGAGTCTGGGGCCTGTGAGAGAGGCATGGTGGGAATACTAGAGCACAAGGCCTATGAGAGAAGCTTGCTGGTAATTCTGGAGCCCAAGGCCTGGGAGAGAGGCCTACTGGGAATCCTGGAGCCCAAGGCCTCTAGGAGAGGCCTGCTGAGAATCCTACATACTCAAGGCCTATGAGAGAATCCTGCTGTGCCTCCTGAAAACCAAGGCCTACGAGAGAGGCCTGTTCAGAATCCTGGATACTCAAGGCCTATGACAAAGACCTTCTGGGAATCCTGGAGCCCAAGGGTTATGAGAGAGGCCTGCTGGCAATCAAGGATACCCAAGGCCTATGAAAAAGGCCTGCTGGGAATCCTGTAGCCCAAAACCAATGAGAGAGGCCTGCTGAGAATCATGGGGCTCAAGGCCTATGAGTGAGTGCTGCTGGGAATCCTGGATACTCAAGGCCTATGACATAAGCCTGCTGGGAATCTTGGAGCCCAAGGCCTATGAGACAAGCCTGCTGGGAAACCCGGATACCCAAGGCCTCTGAGAGAGGCCTATTGGGAATCCTGGATACGCAAGGCATATGAGAGAGGCCTGCTGTGAATCCTGGAGCCCAAGGCCTATGAGAGAGGTCTGCTGGGAATCCTGGAGCCCAGGGTCCCTGAGAGAGGCCTGCTGGGAATCCTGGAGCTTAAGGCCGGAGAGAGAGGTATTCTGGGAATCCTGGAGTCTGAGTTTTTTGAGAGAAGCCTGCTGGGAATCCTGGAGCCCAAGGCCTATGAGAGAGGTCTGCTGGGCATCCCAGATACCCAAGGCCTATGAGAGAGGCCTTCTCGGAATTCTGAAGCCCAAAGTCTCTGAGAGAGACCTGCTGGGAATCCTGGAGCCCAACGCCTATGAGAATGACCTGCTGAGAATCTTGGAGGCCAAGGTCTATCAGAGAGGCCTGCTGGGAATACTGGAGCACAAGGCCCATGAGATAAGCCTTCTAGTAATCAGTGTGAGAGGCCAGCTGGAAATCCTGAATAACCATGGTCTGGGAAAGATCTTCTGAGAAGCTTGCTCTGTGAAGTGACAAATTGAGAAGTTGGAAACCCGAGGTTTAGGAAAAGGCCTGTTGGGTGCCCAGAAGCTCTAAGTCTGGGAGCAGAGTTGTCACAAAGCCTGATAACCCACAGGTGATGAGAGAGACCTCTGGTGGACCCTGAAACCACGCTTCAGGAGGGCCCTTTTGGAAATTCTGAGAAGGTCCTGATTCAGGGGCAATGGACATCTAACCCAGACTTTAAAGGAACCAGGAGAGAGCTGTAGAAAACCTCAGGAACCAAGGTCAGAAGAGTCCCGCAATGAGTGTGAGCCGCCCGAAGGAAGCCTGAAGCCTAACGCTTGCTTTTCACCATTTACCAATGTTCACCAACCTTCACAAATCACACAAAATGTACTGTTGCTACAAGTATGGGATATCTCGTGCATATTATATTTTGTTTTAAAAGTAATATGTGTTTGAAATGTATTTCCTATAGGAATCCCAACGTAACCTTAACTATATAATGCCACTACTGGTGGGCATAATGTGGCCCAATGACAAGCATAGACCATTGCTTGGGCACTTCTGCATGACCGGGCTTCTGCAACTCTTAATTGCAGGAAAACACAGAACACTGAGGAAAGACGACACAGAGCAAAGTTTCCAAGCCAAAACCATCCTCCTCCACCCGCGCTACAACAGCTCAACATACCAGTTCGACATTGCGCTCCTGGAGCTGGCAGATAAACCAGTGCTGAATGACTATGTCATGCCAGTCTGCCTTCCGACTGATCCAGTAGAGAATGGTAAAGCCTTCATCCCTCCCTCGCTCCCTTCTTCTCTGCCTCCCTCCCTCCCTCCTCCATCCTTCTCTCCGTTCCTTCCTCCCTCTCTACTACATTCCTTCCTTCCTTCCTTCATTTTTTACTTCCTTCTTCTTCCCTCCTTCCCTCCTTCCTTCCTTCCTTCCTTCCTTCCTTCCTTCCTTCCTTCCTTCCTTCCTTCCTTCCTTCCTTCCTTCTTCCCTCCCTCCCTCCCTCCCATCCCTTCCTTCTTTCCTCCCTCGCTCCCTTCTTCTCTGCCTCCCTCCCTCCATCCCTACCTCGAGCCTCCATCCTTCTCTCCGTTTCTTCCGCCCTCTCTACTACATTCCTTCCTTCCTTCCTTGTTTACTTCCTTCCTCCATTAATCCCTTTCTTCCTCCTTCCTTCCGTTCCTTCCTCCCTCCCTTCCTTCCGTCCTCCTGCTTTCCTTCATTCCTTCCTTTCTTCCTCCCTTCCTCCCTTCCTTCCTTCTTTCCTTCCCTTCCTTCCTTCCTTCCTTCCTTCCTTCCTTCCTTCCTTCCTTCCTTCCTTCCTTCCTTCCTTCCTTCCTTCCTTCCTTCCTTCCTTCCTTCCTTCCTTCCTTCCTTCCTTCCTTCCTTCCTTCCTTCCTTCCCTTCCCTCCTTCCTTCCTTTCCTTCCTTTCTCCCTCCCTCCCTCCCTCCCTCCCTTCCTTCCTTCCTTCCTTCCTTTCTCCCTTCCTTCTTTCCTCCTTCCTTTCTTCCTTCCTTCCTTCCTTCCTTCCTTTTTTATTTTTTCATTCTTTCATTCTTACTCTTCTTTTATCATCTTCCATTCTCCCTTTAACACACCTGTTCATTTACATGCCATCAATGTATCCTTGTTCCAGGTGAGCTTGCAGTGGTTAGTGGATGGGGGAAACAGTTCCTGAGCAGATCTCCGGACGCCTTGCTGGAGGTAGGTTGATGGCTATTAAATAAATAAATAAATCACATTCTATGTAGCACTTCCTGCCTTGAACTTGTGCCCGCCATTAAATCGCAGCATTCGGTGAGTGGGAGATTCCAGAGTCCGTATCTGCACCTGGCCCACCTCGTGCTATAGGCATAGTTATCACCCCCCCCCCCCATGCCCCGCGCCCCCCCCCCTTTTCACTGGTCCCGGTGCAGGCTTTTATGTTACAGAAACATACAATGATAAAAAGATAAGGATGGTCAGGCCTATCCAGAATGCCACTGTCGTGTTTGCCCCTCACTGACCGACCATACATGGCCCCCAGACGTCGTTCTTTCTGGGTGTAGTGTCTGCTTCCCAGGGGATGGGCCGCCGGCAGATGATGCCGGATATCACGAGGTATTCGCGTGTGACTCCTGGGGCAGCACTCCAGGTGCAGGGCAGAACCGGAGCACCCTGTACAGCACACCTCTTCCAACCTATGTAAAGAATGCGTGCACGTGCCATAATGCCCACGACCCTGAACCATGCTCTCTATCTCCTAAAGGGCCCAGTCAAGCCAAAAAGTGATACGTGGAAGGTGTTGAATCAGCACATGTTCATCATAACCACTGGCATTGTCCTGGCTAGCTCTGGGAAACTGCTATAGAATTCTTTTGAGCCCATCTGCGACTTTACAGCCGAGCGCCGGCTAGTGCAAATACACTTCATGCTGCCTTGGGTGGGCACAGTTCAGCCCACACTACTGGACCCTGTGTCTATCTGCAGCGCTTCCCCGCTGTTACGCTTTATAAATCCCGCACATACATGACACGTCCCCGCTGCACGGGACGGAGCACACGCATCACTGATCTGTTGCAGTCTGGTTCAGCCTCATCAGTACGGTGCAAGCTTTCCAATTAATCATAACCACGGAATTTGCTCGGAGCAACCTCCAACAGCAAATCTCTGCTTGCCATCTATACAAAAGGCTGTAGCGAGAGTGCACTCGCCCTCAGCCGAGAGATTCTGAGAACGTTTGAGAAGTCACATTCCCTGAGCCAGATGGAAGTCTGAAAGCGATCTCGGGGTACAATTAGCGTTAGTTATGGGGACCAGCCATCCACGGGTTCTTTGGCTGGAGTGGGCAGATCTCACCAAAAGCCCAAGAATTGGTGGATTTGCAACACTATCTTCTGCCATTCACAGCCACTGGAACGAGAGGCCTAGCCTGCAATGTGATGTAAAGCGCAGCTCTGTCATGTTGGCGCTCTGGTTGCACGTGGCTAAGCAAGGACAGGTGGGCAGGGGGTAGTGGTGGAGTAAAGAGGGAGGCAGGGGTGGCACTTAGTTTTGCACTTTATCTGAGGGGAGAACACACGATCTAATTAGACTCTAGTAGATGACAAGGCAGGGACACTGGCTACCCACTCATGGTGGGGTGGTGCGGGTGTGTGAGGTGAGAGTGATAACTTTACAGATGTGTGCTTTGCCATTGCCCTGCCGCTTTCATTTTCTAATAGAAGGTATAGAGGAGGTCTGTGTATGTGTAGGCATACCGATGATGTGTGTGTGTGTGCTTGCGTGCAGGCATAACGATGCTTTGTGTGTGTGTGTGTACGTGTAGGCATAACGGTGGTGTGTGTGGGTGTGTATTTAGTTGAGGCAGTTGATGGCTGATTTGGGACTACTTGAGACTTGTTTTATAGGAGTTAAATGCTAGACTGAGCAGCCTGAGTTCCAGTTTATTGCTGACTTGGGACTGCAGGCTTTTGTGTTGGTGGCAGCCGGATGCAGACTTGTCACTGCTCATGGTTACACACTTTAGGGTGCTTCTGGTGTGGTGCTAGAGTGTTATGGCTCAGGGACAAGAGAAGTGGAGACTGACCCGATGGAGGGGCCGATTCTGAGCTCATGATAAAACGAGTGTGTAAATACGACATTCTCCCCTCCAGTTTCCAGTGCCACCATTCTGAAGTGGGTGGAAGTATTGGAGGGGAGATGCGCTTTCCAGCCGCAAATGGTGCGTAAATCACTCGTTGTAGGGGAAACATGTGCTCCAGAGGCACTGCAAGTATTTCTTAATAGACTGACACTTTTCTAAGAACGCTTTCTTAAACTTTCATGAAACTAGAAAACTGGTGCTGCAGTCTTGGAAATGCTGTATTATTAAATAAATCTGAAGGCTCCTCAGGGACCGAGTGACGAGGCTCAGATTACTGAAGGCTCCTCAGGGACCGAGTGACGAGGCTCAGATTGACGAGGCTCAGATTACTGAAGTCTACTCAGGGACCCAGAGACGAGGCTCAGATACTGAAGGCTCCTCAGGGACCCAGAGACGAGGCTCAGATTACTGAAGGATGTTCAGGGACCCGGAGACAGGCTCAGATTACTGAAGGCTGCTCAGGGACCCGGAGACAGGCTCAGCATCATTAAGTCTATTCAGTGACCCAGAGACGAGGCTCAGATACTGAAGGCTGCTCATTGATCTGGACGGTAGTATCAGATTTTTGAAGGCTCCTCAGGGACCAAGAGACTAGGCTCAGCGTCATGAAGTCGACTCAGGGACCCAGAGACGAGGCTCAGATACTGAAGGCTGCTCAGGGACCCACAGGCTAGAATTAGGGACCTGAAGGCTCGGCTCAGAAAATGTTGAAGTGGTAGAAGAAGAAGGGGGCCTGTGCCTCACTGTATCCTATATGGAATTCGGCATAGACTGGAGTCCTCTTCCTGATGCCAGTGACAAGCCTAGAGGCGAGTGAGCCCTGGGGTAAGCTTTAGGTACTCACTCCACACAGGAGGACGCGAGCCAGAGCTCTATCTTGATCTGCCAGTTCCAGGCTTTGGAGTGAGGTCTCAGAGACGGGGAGGCTTTCCTCGGAGAATCAGTCATTTCAGGTTAAGAAAAGATCTTGTGACATACCCTACAAACTCAGAGAGCAAAGGAGAGATGAAGGCTAAAATGGAGAAATCAGGGAGCCCTGGTGAGGACTAAGATCTGACCAGCCAGTTTCCTCTGTACAAATTAATTTAACAATAAATAATATAGGTGGGGGTCATTACTGGTGAAGCAATGGCCTGGGGCCCTAGTGATAGTCCTGACCAAAGTGAGGGCACTTATGTGGAGCCCCTTGTCATTACCTGAATGAGAATGCCCATCCCCCACAAGGGGCTTATAACTATTCCCACCACAGCATAATGTGGGGTGCAAATATCTTTTTTAAATTGAGGAAAGGCACGGTTTCCGTTTCCCAACTTAAAACAAAACTGCAAAGTAAAATGGCCACCATGGGTGCAGGGAGAAGGAAACGACACATAGGGCCTCATTACGACCCTGGCGGAAATCGTGGTGCAATATGCACCATGGAGCACGGCGGAAAGCTGCCGATACCGCCATGGGGGTTGGCGGATTTACCGCCCCATTCCGACCTTGGCGGGGCGGTAAATCCCCATTCCCCATTTTACCCTTCCCCATTCCCATTTTTGCCCCATAGGGCATAATGGGAGTGGGGAAGGCGTTAATTACGCCACCGTAAAATACGGTGGCGTAATTAACAACAAGGTCCCGTAGCGCCATGGATTTCTCCGCCCGGAAAAACCAGGCGGAAAACAATCCATGGCGCTACGGGAACTCGTAGTATGGCGGACGGGTCCGCCGCGAATACCGCTGGCGTAAACCCACTCCGCCAGGGTTGTAATGAGGCCCATAGTCCCTTTTCCCTTTCCATAATGGTCACTGCTGTGGAGGAGTATGGGTGGAACAACAGGAGCATCAGAGAGGATGTGACATGCAGGGTGGCTGCAGGTAGGTTGGGTATCGGATCAGGTGGTGATGGGCATCAGGTGGGTGGAGGGGGTGTGGTGAGAGGGGTGAAATGGGTGCTGAGTAAGCTAGGTTTTTAAGATTACACATCAATGATGACGAGTTTTTGGTATAAATGTTGTTTTCTGGAATTAAGGGGACTTTAAGTGAGAAGGAACATCGAGCGATTGCTGATGTTCATTTTCTGTACTTGTCATTAAACGCACTCCCTTTGCCAAACTATTGTCATTATTATTTGATGCAAGAATACGAATCTGCATCTCCATCTATCTCGAGAGTGCTGCTGCTCATCTTAAAGGGCTGTTTGTAACCCCCAGTTAAATGGGCCGGCTGGTGTCCATCCAGTTCAAAGCCAAGTGCGGAGAGAAGCTGAGACACCACAGTTGCCCAGGACCAGCCGGTGGAGAACGATACTCAGAGCTGCTGAGAGTCTGCAGAGTGAGGCAGTGAGAGGCAGCGTGGAGTGGGAGTTGTGTCTCCAGAGAACCAGGGAAGTCCAGAGAAGGGACTCGGGAGGTGTGTCGATCCCTTATGAAATAATTAAGAAGAAATGCTCATTCCCCTGGGCTGAAAAGGGAGCCCAGTTGTGTCTGAGGGGCTGCTGGCGAGGCTGTGACCTCGGAGGAAAAGACGTTTCAACAGAATCCAGCTGAAAGCCAAGAACACAACCAGTGAGTTTCATGGTAGTGCTGCTGAACCTATCCATTTGTTACTGTATCTACACACACTAATAAATGACACAAATGGAAAATAACAAACACATATATAAATGCTGGAGGCTGGTCTTCTGGTGAATTACAAGGTCTGTTAACCCTCAGCCCCATATGCGATCCTATCCAACTACCCCTCACCTGCCCCCATACAGACAATGTGCCCACAGTGTGATGGGGACAATCCTGCATGAAACAGCTAAGGACACGCTATTTATATATGTCTCTCCAAATACTAAGCTAGTCTGCACCTCAGGGGATGCCCTTGTCACTGCTACTTGCATTCTACTTTTATTACAAAAAATGTATTGGCTGGAAGGTTTTGAATTAATCTCCACCACTGATCAACCTTCCAAACCACTGAGTTTTAGCCTGTCTGCTCCATTGCAGAAGAGGCCCAGTCATATGCAAAACATTATGGGGCAGACATCAGTGGGAGAGGTCCAGGCAAACTGCTAGGCCACACTCCTTCTGCCCCAGAAATGTTTCAGCCTTGTTAGGCCTCATAAGTGGAATGCAAATTAGTTTGCATTGGCACAGCAAGCAAGGGACCCCGTTCTGGGCATACGTTTGCACACTTACAGAGACAAACTGTAAGCACAACATGTGATGGGTGGAAGGTTTTGAATCCATCAGGACCTCAGGCAATGCTCTGGCCTCCAGTCACTTAATAAGAGTGGCTTCCCATTGAGGCTTAAAGATTCTATATTTCTATCCATTTATTAATAAGGGCAAAATGGGGTCAGACTTCATGAGTGGGCCCGATGAACCGGATCAGGAAACTGTCCATTTGAGTGTCAGTTTCCTTTGGAATGGGGCCATCGCAGGGTCAAAGGATACCTCCACTGGGTCTTGTGAGGTTGACATCATGGAAGGAGATGCAGACAACAGATTCAATATTTATCAAAAGGCTTTTATTAATGAAAATGTCCAGATGGTGTAAAACCTAACTTGCCCTATGCTAAGGTGGTACTACCCTACCTAAGGACACTAAGGATAGTCTGTCTCAATATGTTCAAATCCTATGCTTGCCCTCACAATTAAGACAAAACAATGTGTAGGGATTTCAACCATAAACTAAACAGTGTTCCAAAAGTAAAGTTCTGAGCTATGTCCAGCTCTGCTTACTCTTCAGCTTCTTTTCCCCAAATGTCATAAGTTCAGAGCACAATGTTCAAGTTATGTTCTTTTGGATTTAAAGTTATAAAATTCCACACCTTTGTAAATGTCAGGATGGCTTTCCCCAAGTTCAATGTAAAACGATTTTTACAAACAAAGTTTCTTGAAGCTTTATCTTTAAACTGAGGTTCAACAATTCTTCACAGCTCAGGGTTCCCTTCCCCAAGACTCATGCACCAGAGGTAGTTTTCCTTTTGACACAATAGTAGGTTTCCTAGGTAGCATATAGGGGTTCTCGGGTCTGGGCGTAGCTGTTAGACTGCACAGTCCACCCATTACAGGTCACGCAATCAGGGGCTTTGAATTCTCTTTGGGCAGTTAATTATTCAACATATAGAAGTTCTCTTTGGATAGTTACATTTTCAATAAACAATTCAGTATTCGAAGTTACCAGTTTTGCTGTTTCATTTAGTTCAATATTCAATATTCAATATTAGCAGTTTGCTTATTTTCATTCTTAGCAATCTTTCTTGGGGGTTTTGCTCATACTTCCTCTCTCGAATGGCTCCCATTTTGTTAAATGCTCTTTTGCTCACAATTCGCCAATTTCTTTTTTCCTACAGAGACTTTCGAGAACGTATCTCTTGAAACACGACCACTATATTACTTAGTATTCCTTAAATTATTCTTTCTTTAGCATTGTTCGGGAATTGTAAATGTATAATTCCTCACCGCAAAATGATTTTGCTACATTGTATTCACCACTCGTGCCTTTCACATACCGGGTTTCCCATTATCTGAAACTCACCGGTTGTGTTCTTGGCTTTCAGATGGATTCTGATGTAAGGTCTGTTCCTCCGAGGGCCCTCAGACACTCCTATGCTCCCTTCTCAGCCCAGGGCAAGCATTTCTAACCTAATTACTTCATAAGGGATTGGCACGCCTCCCAACTCCCTTCTCTCTACTTCTCTGGTTCCCTTCAGACACAACTCCCTCACCACGCTTCCTCACGCTGCCTCACTCTGCATACTCTTGACGTCTCGTTCTCCACATGGGCAACTCTGGTGTCTCAGCTCTTCCAACTCACTCGCCTTCCTTCCTGTTAGTGCTCATTTTATACTCTTCCGAGACCTTGATAGGTTGCCCGTGGGCCTACTTATTTTCAATTGCCTGACTTTAAAATTATAATTATTATTGATCTTTTATAACACAGGGTGGGTAGAGCACTAGAATTCACAAATCATTGCGCTGATCTTATGAAAGTAAGTAGAACCTGCTGCCGGTGAGGAGGTTCTTACAAGACAGTGCTCTTCTGTCTTGGTGAGGGATTGAGTGAATTTGGGTTGAATCCGGGCGCTGATTCATTGACGTAATGACTCTTTGTATGATTGTATACAGATTTTACAAAGAGTTGGAGGAGTCTTGTTCCTTTATATTTGTTGGTCATTCATTATTACACCCAGAAGACACAGATTTTGGACCCAACATGTGCTTTTGTCAAGGCTGCAGTGACAGAACAAGGTGTGATGCATATGCAGTTTAGGAAAATAAACACCCGAGTGGAAGTGCCCAGCGCAGTGTTTTGGACAGTGAATGTATATAGTTTAAGTGAGAATAAGACATTGGTGCGTCGTTCCTGAGATTTCAATGGACAAATGTACAGGCATGGTGTACAAGGATGTGTGTATACCGAGTGGTGTGAACCAGGTGTACATTGGTTGTTGTGAGTGACATGAATACCATCATTGTGAGTTGTTACAGTTAGGTAGGCATATAGCATGTATGATTACATATGATTACATATGCATTGCAATGAAACACGCCTCATGAGCTCTGTCAATGTGCTGTTGTTGTATAAACCTGCAATAGGAAATTGAGGATGGTGTAAGTACCAACGCTGCCCATAGGGCAATTGTATCCCATGGCATGAATTTAATCTCTCGCCCATTCAATAAATAATATATGCTTTGTGATCACCACACACGGTAAAACGCTCATCACAGCTCCCTACCCGTAAACATACGGCCTGGCATCAATCCTTCATTTATTAACCGCAACATCCTTTCTTCTTCCTTCCCTCTTTTCCTTCCATGGTGCTACGATACAATGTTAAAACAACATGTTTCATTGCAATGCATATGTAATCATCCATGCTATGTGCCTACCTAACTGTAACAACTCACAATCGCTGTATTCATGTCACTCACAACAAACAATGTACACCTGGTTCACACGTGTCAGCTGAGTGTATTAATAAATCACCAACAAATATAAAGCGGCAAGACTGCTCCAATTCTTTATAAAATCTGTATACAATCATTCAAAGAGTCATTACTTCAATTAACCATTGCCCGGGTGATACCGGTTCTTCAACCCAAATTATTTTATAATGCACTTAATACCAGAGATTGGTTTCTAAGCTCGGTATCGGTATTCAAACCTGTGTTGCTCTGTGTTGTCTTGCTTCCAAGACAAACAGGTTGCCCCTGAGCTATCCCCCCTCACACTTTGCCTAAACCTATTGGTGGGACATTTCTGTTCAGTATACTGGTGTGCCTCTTTAGTCATCTTCTTCGTCCCAGTACCAAAGTGGTGAGAGTAAGTGGAGTTCATTACTCTCAGTTGCTTCTTCCTCGTCTCAGTACCAGAGTGGGTAGAGTATAGAGAGTTCATTACTCTCAGTTGTTTCTTTCTCGTCTCAGTACTGTCAGGTACCTCAAGAGGAGACAGAGGGGGAAATGATCTACAGTAACCCATAAAGTTTGGGGAGGGTTATCCTGGTTATCACTAGGATAAAGGGGATACTGTGTCTCATTGAAAGGTTCCCCCTTCCCAATCCTTCTCCTCTTTCTAGTACGTCTGGGTTGATAATATCTCCTGTTCTTCTCAGGGACAAGGGTACATGGGGAACAATATCCCATAACCACCTCTGGAATAGGGGTTCCATCCTGAAAAGAGAATGTGGAATTTCGCATTTCACCTAAAAGCATCCCACTTCCAATCCCCGAGGACCCTCCACCCAGGTGATCCTCCCTCACTCGTCAACCTTCTGGGATGGGATCCAAAAGCGATGGCCCTTCCCTGGCCACCTGCGTAGAGGATCCAAACGGAGTAGAAGTGAGAACGTCCTCAGGTCTCTCACAGTTGGAATGTTCTGCTGCCAAGGCAGCGTTAGTCCTCCTCTCTGGTTTACAACCCTTCATGGGACTAAACAGGGGACCTGGCATTTGTGATGTGCATGGTCCTGCATAAAGGACCAGGTCAGGTGCCGTTCCTTAGATAGAACCTCTTAACCAGTGTTAAGTGCGCAGACACCTTGGGAAGACACCAGAGCTAGGCTCCTTTGGCACTTTGGGGAAAGGACCAGGGTTAGGCTTCATGGACACCTAAGGAGCAACTTAGATCTTTTTTAGCACTTTTGGGGCCAATCCAGTGCTTGCCAAAAAGAACACCAGAGTCTACCGCAGGTGAGAGGTTCAGTGAAGGGCAGCACTATCCGTTAAAGTGATCTGTTCTTTCAGGACACTTGTACCTGGGGCTCCATTTAAAACGAGGCCTTCTTACTCACAGAATTCCCATGGTGCACAGATGCCAAAGGTGCCCTTGTACCAAAACCAACCAATATGCGATGATTCTAGCAAACAAGTAATCACACATGTAACATATGTGCATGAGTTGGTGACTCCCAAGCAGTTCAATCAGCATTTGCGAGTGGTCCACTCCAGAGAAATGGGTCAAACCGGATCCACATTTCCAAAAGCCTTTGACCGGTGGCATAAATGACATATCCCGCGTGAGGAGGACAACAACAGGAAAAGAAAACTCTGACCGGCCAAAAATCAATATGGCGGCGAGAGAAATTTGAAACGGTCTGACCCCCAACAATGAAGAGGAAGGAACTTTGTGCTAGAAATCCGTCAGGTGTGTTGAGAGTCACCACCTGTGCTCGTTCCATAAATATAAAGAATGAGTTGTGCTTTGCAAAGGTGGTCCGGCTCCTGCCTGTACCAGGAGTCTTGTCCCATTAGTCCAAGTGAGGGTACCTGGATTTTGGGGTTCATAATCTGCACTGAAAGACTTTGCCTTGAAGGGGATAGCTCCATCGCACGCTGTAGTTGGTCATTTAAGAGATGGAAGGTAACTAAAATCAAGGCTCATATATGAACCTGCATAGACTAGAGTTCTGTTCCCAATGCAGTGATATTTCATAGAAGATGGGGAGGCTCCAGCAGTCTCGCTAGATATAGTTTGATGGGTGATTGATGCTCAAGGGTTTCGACATCCACAAATCTCCAGAGAACATGAACTGACCATGGAAATAGCATGCACAATATGAGGGTATAACTAGAAGCAAAATGGGAAGGATTACACATAGGTAGCAAGGCCTCATCTGATGTACCGTGTCCAGCCACCTATGTATGTGGCCATGCCCGAAGACCAGATCTGGAGTGTCATGGTCAGTCCTTGAGGAAATATCTACAGAAGCATCAAAACAGGCTGAAGACTGCTGAGAAGCAGACAACCGACACACTGCATGGTTTACGCCGCAACTTGTGAAAGGATGAGCTCAAAAACCTTCAAACTGGAGGAATGTCTTGACATGGGGAAATGACGAAAACATGCAAAAGGAAACACACCGTACAAGATGCTTCATGGTTCTGTGTTGCAGTTCTCCAAGAACTAGAGGTGACATTGAGGCTTTTTGGGGCGTCCTGTGGCGTGGAGGAGAGGCTTTGGAGTTGTAGATATATCAATGTTTATGTAAAGCAGTGTTCTGTCTAAGGGTGTGGGCAGTTCCATGGTGGGGGTCTACAAGCAACACTTGTCTTAGGTACTGAAATGATCTAGTGCTTCTCATATGTCATTGTTCATGTGTTTAAGAGATAACGTATCAAGGATAGGTCTGGGATCTTCATGGTACCAACCAACCATGGTAAGTAACAGCCTTGGACATTGCTAAGCCAAGAACTAAGGAACATGATATACATAGTCTGTTCTGTGGGTTGGTGCCCACTCACTGGGGTCTGCACTGATGTTTTAGCCCACTGTGCCTTATCAGAGAAGAAATATCAATTTGTGTATCAGCCTAGGAATAAGGGTATGAATGCGTGCAGCGCTCTAGTGGCCGCCCTTAAGCATACGGCCGACATCTTGGCCGCTTCTCAGCTGCTTCCTAACTGCATGGTGCCTTCGGCCCCCTAGTACTCTTTGGAGTTGAGGTTGCTGAAGCAAAAGTGTCACCGTTTGGAACGAAAATGGCACCTTTTGACTGACTCCTGCACAAAGCTGGCCTACACACAAGCACGGAACAACTATCATAGCTCTATAAAAACAGCCAAGGCCCAGCATTATGCCAATCGTATTTTAAATGCCCCTTGCTTATCCAAAGAGCTCTTCCAGGTAGCCAAAGAATTATCGATCCTGCTCAGCCACCTTTCATGGCTATCGCTACTCACGTCCACTGTGATCACATTGCATCTTTTTTTCAAGAAAAAATGTGCGTTATACGTGAAAAGATACAGGCGGAAAGATCTACTTCTCTTAGTATTACGGATCCAGCAATCTATCTGATTGAACAATGTTCTAGCACATTAAACTTTTTAACAGTTACGGAAACCATGGTCACTGCTGCCCTATCTAAATTGAAATCTTCCTTCCCTGTCGACCCTATTCCACTCTATATTCTTCACGATCTCTCTGGGAATCTGGTTCCCCTTCTCACTGTGGCACTTGAATATTCGTGCACCACTGGATTTATTCCTAAGCCTCTCAAACATGCCTTGATCTCTCTTCTGCTAAGGAAACCCCATTCTGATCCGGCAGTGGCTGAAAACTATCGCCCCCATCTCTCTTCTTCCTTCTATTACGAAGCTGCTAGAATCTATTATCTCCCCCAATCCTCCGTCCTACTTTGAGACCAATCATATTCTCCATCCTCTTCAGGCTGGCTTTCGCCCAGTATTGGGCCCTGAATCTGTGATGGTTGCACCTCATGGTGACATTGCAATATTACAGGACGATGGAGAGACGAGTATTCTTATCTTGCTTGATCTATCCACGGCCTTTGACACTGTTGACCATCAGAGACTCTTGCAATGCCTCTCTGATGCTGGAAGTTCAAGTGTCCCTTTGAAATGGTTATCTTCCTTTCTCTCTGATCGCACACAGGTGGTGTCCCTTACTTCTTTCACTTCTCCTTCTATGGCGATTGATTGTGGAGTTCCACAAGGCTCGGCTCTCTCTCCATTGCTTTTTAATCTATATATAACTGCACTGGCCAAACTCATTTCAAGTTTTGGTGTGCACTTTTTTACCTATACTGATGATACCCAGATTCTCATCCGTTTAAATGCCCCTAAGGAAAATCCTCCCCAACTGCTGAGAGACTCTCTCTCAGCGGTAGGGATGTGGATGGCCAACAATTGGCTCAAGTTAAACAGAGAGAAGACTGAGGTATTGCTAGTTGGCCACGATTCTGCTGGCCCCTATTGGATCTCAGAGTACTGGCCGGTATGTCTTGGTCCCTGTCCGAATCCCTCTGCTGCAGCCAATAGCCTATGTATAAAGGTCATGGCCTCTGGCTCTAGAGAAGCACAAATCTCTTCAGTTTGCCAAACTGGTTTTGCCAAACTAAAAATCTTGAAGAAGGTTCTCCCCTTTCTCCCAAATGAGGCTAGGGCCAAACTTGTGACTGCCTCCATCATGGGGTCAATAAACTATTGCAGTGGAATCTATCTTGGGCAGCCAGTGGCGCTAGTCCAGCACCTTCAGAATCTTCAGAATGCAGCAGCTAGGCTTGCCCTTAACTCCCCCAGACTGTCTCATTCTTGTGATCTCCTTCAGCGCCTTCGCAGGCTGCCTGTTAAAAGCCGGGTGAATTTTAAGATTTTGTGTATAGCCCACCGTGCTATTCACTCTGCTGTGTCTAAATTTCCTCAATCTAAACTCTCTCTCTACCAACCTAAGAGACCTCTTCGCTCATCTAACCAGTTTCTGCTGTCTGTCTCCCGCTTCCAACGTGCTTGTGCGAGGGGCAGATTTTTCTCTGTGCTGGCTCCTTCTTTGTGGAATGCCCTCCCTCGTCACATATGGGCTATCCATGTTCTAACCATCTTTCGTAAACAGCTTATAACACTGTTGTTTTAATGCCGGCTGCTCCCTTATCCTCTCAGGATTTAGCGCCTTGATGCCACCAGGTCTTTGTTGCGCTTTAGAAATCTGTATACAATACCATACAATACAGCCTGGTACCACCCACAAGGGCAGTCCGGCACCAAAACGCTACACAGATTTTCCTCTAAACAAGAGTACCAAGGGCAACCCCAGACACTGTGATGGCGCAGAGGAGAGTTGCACCGGGTCTGGCCACGCCCTCAACCGTTCCCAAGCCTGAATGAAAATACAAGCTGAGAAACATTCAGTAAATCACCAATGGTCATACAGCTGCCATGAAAAGTAGAGTAGATTGTGCAACACAAGTAAGGGGAGAAGTAGTTTGCATTGACAGAAGTAGGGAAAGGTTGCAGAATCCCCATACAAGGCTATACTTAGACACGCAGTATAGAGATGGGAAGGCAGGGAGAGGCTTCAGCATCATTGACAGAAGTAGGGAAAGGTTGCAGAATCCCCAGTCAGGGTTATACTTATACAAGTAGTATATAGATGGGCGGGTAGGGACAGGTTGCAGCATGCACAGACAGTGAATAATGAATGGGGGTGTGCAAGACATGAAGAACACAAACATGGCAGAGAAAGAACCAAAGTACTGCCATTACTCAGACCAACCGCGCGAGGCCTTAGTTCTGAAATATTACAGCTTAAAACAAATATTCCAAGCCTCACGATGCTCGGACAGCAGCCCAAGCACCTGTTAGGCAAAGTTTGTATGCAGTGCCCTTTGGGACCCCTAGACACAACTAGAACTACAGGTGTAAGCAAAACCAACCTTTGGTATGAGTCTGTACTTCACAGTTTTGTGGTAGTGTTGCTGCGCAGCCAGGCTTATCTCAAGAGTGAATGTGAGCTGTCAGGGTGTTACACAGGGGTCTATAATTACAAGTATTCAAATAGACTCTAATACTCAAGGTTTCTTGGTAAAACACGTATTCATTTATTTCACAGTCAGTTATAAAACATTCACTAGAAGGAGGCAACCTATATCGCACAAAAATACACTTCAGTACTTCACAAGATCAGGTTCTGAGGCATTTAAACTACTTTGAAGGAGGAGCGATTTGGCATTCAGAGCATTTGAAGTAGGAGCAAAAAGGCATAAGTTAATAAAAACGAATATTACAGTTACTCTTAGACAGTGCAAATAGTTTGAGTTTACCAGAGGAGTTGATTCAATGCAATCGGTTAGGCCAAAATCAATGGGCTAAAGTCTTGAATAGGATAAAGCAGTTCTGGAAGTTAAACGGAAAAGTCTTTGCCATAGTTCTCAGAAGTAGTTCGGAAAAGAAAGATTCATGTGATGGGTCACAAGCTGACTAGGCCTGCAAGTTGCCAAAGTTTAAAGCACTTTTGCAGGTAAGTTCTTTCGGTCGGGTTTTCACAGTTCCTTACAATGAAGAAAAGATGCAGCTGAAGACATCTGTTCCTGGCAGTTCCTGCAGATCTCACTGTTCCTGAGCCTCAGTCGTAGGGACAAGAGGGAGGACGTCAGGGGACTCCTGCACTGCACTGGGACTGGTAAAAAAAGCTGGCAAAGGCAAATCTTCGATTCCGGTAGCTGTACTCAAGCACACAAACTGGTGTCCTTCTCCCTGGCTATTCGGTTTCCTGCAGCACTCTGAGGAAAATACAACCAGCTCCGAGAATGGTATCCAGGTGGCTTACGAGTTGATTGGTCCCATCAACTCAAAGGGAGACGTCGTCCTTGAAGGGCTTCTCTGTCGAGTTGAACTTGGTGATTCAGACCTGCAGAAGGGCTTCACTGGGCAAACCAACGGTCCAGGAGTTGCATCAGCCAGCTCGTCTTCGGTTCTTTCATTCCAGTGGTCGACTCTGCCTTCCAAGCCAAGAGACTCGCCTTTTATCCAGTTTCCTCCCATTCATTCCAGCCTAGCTGCCACTCACCCAGCAGGGTGGCTGTCCTTGCCGGACAGTCAGGCAGCCATTCACGCCATGGAGTTTTGGGCACCTCCCTCCCTTCCTGACCACCCCAGACACTCGGGCGCCAGAGGCAGTCTTCAGTCCTGAAGCCCGCCAAAGGCGAAGGAACAAAGTGATCAAATGTGGTTTGGCACGCAGAGACAAATTCTAGAAGGACCTTTCCAAAAAGAAATGGCGAAAAAAAAAGAAGACCGGGATCTGTTTAAACAAAGGGGGCCCAGACGCCATCTTGAAAAACATGGCTCTCGCGATTTAACGCTACTGGTGTTCGTGGTCGTGAAAAATCATGGTAGTTCATTTTAAAACCACTGCCACCAGCCATTTCCAGAGGAAAGGGTAGCATTTGACTGCTATATGAGTTTCTAGACACAGGGGATACTAAGTAACCCCTCCAGCACTCTATTGTAAGATAGGGTGTGCTGGGTCTAGGAATTTGGAACGACTTGTAAAGTCAATTTCACTTTACTTTCTCTGGGAAACGGTAGTTTATCCCAGAGAAGGTATTTAAACCTTGAGACAGCCTAAAAGGCTTCCTTGTGTCACTGCACTGAGAGTGCTGTGTAACACACATATGAAAAGATGCCTATCCAGTTATCTAAAACGCCATAATCAAAGAACACAAGAGTAAAACACACATAAAAATACATGAGAGAGTGGGAAAAAAGACTCACACTCTCTCCAGGTAAAAAAATCAACCCCTCATAATCCAGCAAAGTTGCTGGGGGTCTCTAAGGTGAAGGGAATTAGCACATTTATGAGAATTCTCCCTAACTGCACCAAGGTCAGTGTGTGAAAGGGAGTTCTACCTAAGAGTTCAAACCGCACCAGATGACCTTTCCGACGGCACAGTCTGCAATTATTAAGTTAATTCTTTTCTATTGGTAGCAGCTAGAGAACAGACATATCTTTGACTGCCCGGTGCAAGTAGCTGCTGTGCAAAATTATCCCATAACAAATAAACATATATTGCCCCCAAGTGGCCACTGAAGAAAGGCACACACACATTAGGACAGTCGAAAATCCAATAGATGGGCGGAAATGGTTTTAGCACAGTGGCCCCTCACATTGTGTTTGCAATAGTGACCATTTATTCTAGGCCCAATTAGATAGTGCAACTTCTAGGCTCATTGTGTATTTAGAGAGGGGGACGAGACACCAAGGCCATGAATTGGTTTGGAAGAGAGAACCACAGCATGGGAACGAGATGGCAGTAATTTTCACAGCGGTTCGCCCATCTCTCCTTCCCCACCTTGTACCTTGGCACTGCATAACAGAGCCCAAGCCATGATTAACAAATAATTAACCAATCAGTGCCTTCTTCACCTTATCGAACAGTGTAGTAGAATGCTAATCAATCGCAATTTAGATTGAAATGTATAATCTTTGGAAGGATGAACTTAGGAGGAGTTATGAGTTGGGAAAGAACCAATAGTAGAAGTTTCACTTATAGATAACTATATGTTCTATACTCTATTAACCAAGTGAATAATGAAATATAGGTTTTTTATGATAATTACAAACCATGGTATCAGCTGTGATGTTTTCCTAACTTAAAACCTCGTTGTTGCTAACACCATTTTGAGACTGTCTTTTGTACACTCTCCCGGCTGTTCGTATCTGAATAAAGCTGGGTTTTCTCATGCGCTTGGAGTGGCTCCATTTATTGAGTTTTTGGGCTTAACATAACAACACATGTTTCTGCCTTGTTAGGTCGCATCAGTGAGGTGAAGTTGTGTATCTCCTAAGAATTTACAATGATTTTTAATATAACTCTTAAACTGCATTTCAAAATGAGTTGAGTATATATGTGCGAGAATCTTGCTTTTAGTTGTTAATTGTTGTAACTATTTTTGTATTGTAAGAGCGACTGCTACACAATACACCAAACTGACTGCCTCGAAAGAGTAGTCAATATTTGGAATTGTCTCCCAGGGGAGAAGTAGTGGACAGAAAAACTGTAAATAAAATTCCAAACGTTCTGCCACAGACACAGAGAAGAAAGAAAACGCATGAAAAGAATCCTGGACGAGCCTACGTGTCTTCATCACAAATCTAACCCTATGTTTCTCTATGGCAATCCAGGCCATGTTCGGCCAACACTTCTGATGCCAACATTCAAAAGAGAGAAAGAACGTGTATAGGACTTCTCCATCTCATCTCCACTCCTGGGGTTTTGCACCTTGTCCAAATGATATAACGTGGTTACGTACATCCAGGAAAGGATAAAAGATTACGGCTTTCAAGAAACCCTGAGACACCTTATTACACAACCAGGCTATACCCAATCAACTACTTCTCATACAACATGTAACCTTTTTCAATTAGGCTTGCTTCAACACGATAACCATCATTTATTTCATTCAATTTATTTTTGCATTTGTTAAGTGTGCACGAGCCCGCATGCAACTGGGTGCAGTTTACATGAGGTATGGTTGATAAACATGAGGGTAGCGAGTATCAATGAAATGTCAAGTTGCAATGTCAGGGTGTTGTGGCAGGATAAAGGAGTCAGCAAACTCTCATGGCAGGTGGAGGAAAGGTGAGTTGAAAAGCCTCATCTTATGTATTGTCATTGTTCAAATGCTGTAACCCCTAACATTTCTCAAAGGTTGTTACCCTGTAACACCTCAGCCGCTAAAATCCCAGAACCTTTCAGAGTATCCAATAGCTAGTTTGGGAATCCACTAAGATTCATCAAAGGCTGTATCTTGCAAAATTATTTGAGCAATCATTTTGCTATAAACCCTGAAAACATTACAACTTCTAGAATATCCATCAATGGAGTGTGGTGCTTCCCTGTATTATCCCTAACATAATGCTCTGTACTTTGGGGTGATTCTCCTCGAAGTGAGGTACATCCTTAAAAAATACCAAAAATTAAATCAAATTATTTTATTTAAATTTCAAGACATTGGGCCCCATTACAAGGTTGGCGGTGCGGGAAAAAAGTGGCAGTAATTCCGTGACTGCCACATTTCCAGCACCACCAAACTACAAGTTTGCCGGTGGGGGTAACCGGATTTCCGTCCAGCCAAGAGTTGGAGGTAAATCAGGCCCCCACTGGCATAAAACAGCTGGTATTACCAGCACATGTATTACCGGTGCCAGTAATACTGGCAATTCCCCTCATTGAGTCCTATGGGACTCCATGGAATGGGGATTTACCGCTGTTGCCGGTACCTGGAATGTCCCAGAAATTCTGGGATATCAGGTGCTTGTAACGGTAGGTCAGTTTCCCAGTTTCCTGCTGGAATTACCAGAGGGATACCGGGAAACTTCTAATGACCCTGTTTGTTTATTTGCAGTAATTATAGATTGCTCCTATGATTTGCCTGCAGTATTTAAAACTTCAAATGAAACATGAAAACAATCTTTCTTATATGTGCCCATTTAACCAAGACGTCTGTTTCAGATTGAAATTCCGGTGGTAGATAAGGAGGTGTGCCAGCAGACTTATGCCAGCATGGGCAGGAAGATTACTGAGGACATGCTGTGTGCAGGAGAAAAGCAAGGTAACTTGGGGGTTAAAGAAGGGCATTATGGCCCCATTCATGGAAAGGTGCACATTTATCCCGCAAGGACTGTGCGAGAGTGCCAGCCTGCGCGCAGATCAAAAAAATGAACACTCTCGGTATTCATGGAATTGTTTGCGCAAAGTAACCGTATACGCAAGGCGGATAGATGCACCCTTCAAATAGTGTGTGGGGTCCCCCGCAAGCAGGCCTGCATCTCGGGGACCCTGCGCAGGATCCCCCGTAACTGTTACCGGCACCCCGACAACATGCGTACAATACTTTGTAACTCGGGTAAAACTCAGAAAATCTGTGTGCGTACTCCCGTAAACCATTCCTGTACCATGCCACACTGCATATGCGCACCCCTAAGTCAGATCGGCACCACAGATGCATGTACGCACCCCTATATCAGACACCCGATCTTACTCTGTGTGGTGATTCTTATGTGCAAGTGTTTGAAAGCCTGCCTTCGGTGGCAGATTGTATGTGGCCATTTCCCCGCCGAGAGGTTGCTCACACAGATTCATGAATACATGTCGTTCCACGCAATAGTGGGTGTGCAATGGACTGCCTGCGGGCCGTCCCTCATAACGCCCACCTTTTCCTTTGTTCTTCCTCCTTTTACATGTCCCGCCCCTAACCTGCCCTTTGCATGAGCCATGCTTACAGTGACGTGCCGAGCCTGTGCGAAGTCCACGCAAAGTACGAAAAAGGGCTGCACATTCAATTCCATTAATCGACAAACAGGATTTCGCACGCAGTTTGGTACACAAAGTCCTGATTTTCCGTGCAGATAATTCCATGAATCGGGCCCTATATGCTGAACACCTGTTTTACAGTAATGCTGTGATGGCAAGACATTCCTGCTATTCTGCATTCTGGTCTCTAATTTCTCATCCCGATGGTCTTGAATGTGGGTGTTTAACCCATTGCAAAAAACATGTTTTTTACAGCGGAATCAAACACAACAATAATGTAACATGTGTTTAATGTTTACGCTCTTGAATGAATTGATGCCAGGAAGGTCTTCACCTTGGCTGGTTCTCACTCATGCAGCGGGCCTGTCCTATTCCCAGGCGAACTCTGAGCGGGTCCCTCTTCCCCCACCCCACCAGAAGAGATCAATAACTTTTCTGTAGAATATCAAAGGCTATCTTAATCATTTCTCAGCAGTTTAAATTGTATTGAGTATCCGGTGAGCGGGAGGACAATGTGTCTTGGAACCCTAAATAGTGTGAGGCCTCGAGCCGTTCCTCGATTCCTGCCCTTTGGACAAGTTTCCTACCAAGCACTGGTGGTGTCTTTGGCACACATCTGAGGAATGGTTGGAGATAGCCACCATATTCTGTTATTAGGGTTTCTTTGACAGTAGATGTTCATAGATGTGGTATTGAGTGTCTTGGTTGTCATGTGCAAATGCTTATTTTCTGGCTTGCTCTTGCAACCTGAACTTGGATGTTTAATTGTCTTCCTTGCAGGTGGAATTGAGTAGCCACCCCTATGCTCCTCTGGCGTGCCGTCTGCCCTAACGCTCTAGCAGTAGGCCGAGGTCACAGTTGGCCTTCTCCATGTTATTGTCAATCACAGAGAATGATGCCAAGGTCAAATTCTCTGAAACCTAATATTAATTGGACTCAAGCTCATCATGTCTCCTGTACCCCTCCTCTACCGCGTACCTATTTCTTTCCACATACATGCATCTATGCACGCCCCACTCTTGGCACTGGCCCTTCTGGCAGCTGGTTTAGCAAACCCAGTCCTGGCCTGGATACATGGATTGTGTCTGGGGGAAGCCTCCGCACTACTGGGGCTTGCTTTAGCATCTCTCAATTCCATCATGCATCCATCACGCAACCACACTCGAATCCTACTATGTACCATCATTTGATCTAAATATTCCCTTCACAGTAAAGCTCTGCTTTAAACCTACCTGGATATTAAGTTAATTTTACCTCACACTGACAGATAACTAATCACAGTTAAAACGCGGGTCCAAAATACCACATCCAATATCCCCACACTCAGGTGTTGCATCCATGGTCAAATCTCCCCTTTCTTTTCACCTTGCCCCCAACCCTTGCTTTTTTCATATCCACAGAGCAAGGTCTGGAGACATCCTCGCGGGGTCACAATACGTCAACACTCGGACGGCATCAGGCTTCGTGAGACCCTTGCGGTTGCTAAGGGGGCAATATATTAATATTGGATAATATAACATGAAATTTAAAAAAATGTATACTAGTATAATTTACCAATCAATAACAACAGTTGAACTCAAGATTAATATACTTATTTATAATTATGGCGCGTGTTATGGTTAATAAAACAAATGCACCGATTGGTGCGTTTGCTAACCTTACCTCATGATAAACTCGCACACGTCCCTGCACGTCCCTTGCGCCGTTCTTCAGTGTTTTTTTTCTTCTTTCAGGCCACCATAGAAAGGGAGAAATAACTATATGTAGTCCCTTCAACCCTTCTATGGTGGCCATTTTCTTTGTTTACTATAGCCACCATGGAAAAAGAAAACAGACTACGGGTTCCTGTCCATGGTGGCCATTTTATTTATTTTTCATTATTTTCTGCTGCGAAACGCAATGCGTCATAAAAAATGAGTCCCCAGGTCTAACGGACTGGGGTACTAATGGTAATAAACCCCTCGCCTGCAGGCCATTACCGCATAAGATAATGCCCCGGGGACTTTGTTAGGTCCCTCACTATGGTCGGGCCTGTAACTTTGGGCCCCGGGGGCATTACCTTATGCGGTAGTGGCCCGCAGACTCGGGGCTTATTGCCTAAATATTACTTAGAGATGACAAATGAGGGGATGCTGAAGACAGTTTTCCATATTGTTTAGATAAGCCGCGCTTAGGAGCATTTGTCCGTTCCCCAAGGCACCTAGAGATGAAGAACCCTGGGCCTCTGCCTCCTGCGATGGAGGTTCTGCCCCAAAATGTTACTTGCAAATGCTCTTTACTGGTGCCCTCATTAGACAAGCTGAAAGCCGTCTACAGCCCAAACCCTAAAAGACGGCGCAATGGGGACACAATGGGGTCAGTGTGCAGAGCAAACCCCCCTGATCCTAAGAATGAACGCAAAGCAGACACCGCCTGAGTTTGATGTCATGATTCAAAGACCTTCCCAGTATTACCCGTTTCAACCCAGGGCAGACCACACAAATCACGTGCTGTGTGTACAGCAAGTAGCTTGACCTCTGGCCTTCTCGGCATTACCCGTTTCAACCCAGTGCAGACCAACCAAAACACGTGCTGTGTGTACAATAAGTAGCTTGACCTCTGGCCTTGACAGCATTACCCGTTTGAACCCAGGGCAGACCACACAAATCACGCACTGTTTGTACAGTAAGTAGCTTGACCTCAGACCACACAAATCACATGCTGTGTGTACAGTAAGTAGCTTGACCTCTGGCCTTCCCCGCATTACCCGTTTCAACCCTGGGCAGACCACACAAATCACGTGCTGTGTGTACAGTAAGTAGCTTGACCTCTGGCCTTCCCCGCATTACCCGTTTCAACACAGGGCAGACCACATAAATCGCATGCTGTGTGTACAGTAAGTAGCTTGACCTCTGGCCTTCCCGGCATTACCCGTTTCAACCCAGTGCAGACCAACCAAAACACGTGCTGTGTGTACAGTAAGTAGCTTGACCTCTGGCCTTGACAGCATTACCCTTTTGAACCCAGGGCAGACCACACAAATCACTCACTGTTTGTACAGTAAGTAGCTTGACCTCAGACCACACAAATCACATGCTGTGTGTACAGTAAGTAGCTTGACCTCTGGCCTTCCCCGCATTACCCGTTTCAACCCTGGGCAGACCACACAAATCACGTGCTGTGTGTACAGTAAGTAGCTTGACCTCTGGCCTTCCCCGCATTACCCGTTTCAACCCTGGGCAGACCACACAAATCACGTGCTGTGTGTACATTAAGTAGCTTGACCTCTGGCCTTCCCAGCATTACCCGTTTCAACACAGGGCAGACCACATAAATCACATGCTGTGTGTACAGTAAGTAGCTTGACCTCTGGCCTTCCCGGCATTACCCGTTTCAACCCAAGGCAGACCACACAAATCACGTGCTGTTTGTACAGTAAGTAGCTCGTGGCATGACCCGCATCAATTGGTGGCAGAAGAATGCATAGAAACCAGCTGGCCCACCAATGCTGCATGATATACTATGAGTGGAAGGGTAATGGAAAGTCTATTTTGTGTTATGAATCTTGGCTGAAGAGCAACAGCATGTGATATAATGTGATGTAAGGTTGTCTTATATGGCACCTTTCTGCCAGTAATGTGGGCATCGCGGTGCATGGCTCTGTAAGAAAGGAGGGCAGGGTGTGTTAGTGGGCTGAAGGAAGGCAGATGCAGAAACCTTTGGTATTGACTGACGCAGGTTGGAACCTGCGTGCCAATATGAAAATCTCTATGTTGTTTGTGGTTGGTACCGATCGGGCACACTTGCCATATGGGCAGCCCCCTGGATTGTAGAGTGCAACGCAAAAATTGGCACAGTTTGGGAGGCATGCATCCAGCAGCGTGAACCGCAGACTAGGATCTGTCAAGAAACCCTGCATTCACCAGTGGCTGATTGGCTGCCCAATATTCTCAGGGTGGCAATGCACCCTATTAACACTAACCGGTTAGTCACGAACACTGGGCCTAAATATACATTTGCAAACATAAAATAAAGTCAACCATGCTTATAGATTAATATAGTATGAATTAAATACATTTTCAATAGTTAAGAAGATCATACAAGAGTGCGTGTATTACCTAAATGAATTAACTTTTTTCCAATCAGTTCCTAAAAAGTGATCTGAGAAGCTCTTTTTGGCGATTTTTAAGTATTGCTTGAATATTGATACAGTGACTCCATGTCTAGTAAAGCATATTCATGACCCCTCACACCAGACAGATGTTAACTTGGGTATACAGTGTTTATATCGAATCCTTTATATTGAATGCCCATATATCAAATCTTTTATCTTGAAAACCTTTATAGTGAATGTATTTAGGGTGGGGTAAAGGGTTAAATATTTTTGGGAAATGGTCGGGATGGGTTTTTAGGGGTGAGAAACGTGGGTTTGGAGGTGAACCCCCACAAAAAATAAAAAATAAATGCATTCACTATAAAGTTTTCAAGACAGAAGATTCAATATATGGGCATTCGTTAAATATTAGTTTGATATAAAGACTGGTAGCCGTTAACTTGGCATCTTTCCAACTACTGGTGGCACTGAAAGACAGTGGTCACCCTGAAACCAAATAAAGTCATTCATAAGTAAACAAGTTGACATTTAAAGGACATACAAAGAAAGATATGAGTACAATGCGATGCAATCTGAGAAGTTATTTTGCAGACCGCAGGCCAGAATGGAGTCACCTGAAATAAAAAACGACACAATTAATTAAGGGGTCCTTCACCCAAAAGGGGATGCCAATATTTTACGAAATCCATTTTTTTTAATTAAAAATGATATTAAGCACTGACTCACCTGAAGATATGAGCGCTCTGTAGATACTGAAACATACACCCATTTCTCAATGCAGAACATACAACAAAGTAAGAACAAAATAAGGAAACAAAATGCAGGAACAAAATGCAAAAGGAGCAAAAATTCAGACACATTTCATTTTACACAAAAGCAGCCCTTTTTCACAGCTTTTCGAAAGGGCAAGAGAGTAGGGTGAAGATGCAAATATGGGTGGCACAGCCATCCTGGCACAGCGGCAACAGAAGAAAAAACGTGCCCAGCAATCCCTCCTGCTTAAAACCATGAGTCGAAAGATGCCGGTTTTCCCAGCTCCGGATACTCCTGTCGCCTCCAGAAAGACATCATTTGGAAACCAGGGAATGTGGACAACCAAAAAGTACCACTTGGTCAGTGGTTCAGCCGAGCTTACAAAAACTGTGACGGTGGGTGGGAAACCAACGGGGAAGAAGT
Source organism: Ambystoma mexicanum (assembly GCF_040938575.1). Lineage (NCBI taxonomy): Eukaryota > Metazoa > Chordata > Amphibia > Caudata > Ambystomatidae > Ambystoma > Ambystoma mexicanum. The sequence goes on from NC_090932.1 coordinate 54,533,936, forward strand.
GACTGTGTGAAATATATTAGAATTCCCGTACATCCGAAATAAGTCAGGCAACAGAGGGTGAATCCAGCTTCCAAGCAACTCACGACGAAGTCAGTAGGGCGGCCAACACATCACGAGATAGAGAATCAGGTCCTGGATGGCTTTGCGGAAATTAAAAGGTGGTACAAGCGCTTTCATCTTGCTCAATAACTTGAGCTGGAAGAAAGAAGCGTGGAATGAATTAGATTCTAAATTCTGGGTGCATGCAGGAGGCCCTGGCCTGCGTATCTTAGATGTATCTGCAGCCTTTGATTGGATGGATCATAACATCCTCTTGAATCATATCTATAACCTTGGATTACAGGGAAATGTGTGGGAATGGATTCAATGTTCTCTAAGTATCCGCAACTAAGCCTTCTCCACTTCTCCTCCGGTATGAGAGGCGTTCTGTGCGGGGTCCCCTCTTAGTCCTTTGCTTTTCAACCCTTATATGGCTTCTTAGGCAGAGCTAGTGTGCAGCTTTGATATGATTTGCTACTTGTATGCCGATGGTCCCCGGCTAATTGTTTGCGTGGGTAATTCAAACGCGAACCCGATTGACCAATTCAAGAGCTGCCTCGAGCAAGTGAAGAGATGGATGACGACGAACTTCCTTCAACTAAGTGAACAAAAAGCAGAAATACTTATTTGTAATCCAAATAAGATTAATGTATCGCTCAAGAATCTTTGGTAAAGTGGGATTTCTGTTGGGATCCTTTTGCAAACCTTCTTCTGCCAACTAGAAACTCTAAAGGGCTTCCCGACCTATTTCTCGGTCTCTGAGAAACGGCAGCTAATGAATGCTTTTATTTCCAGTTGTCTTGATTACTGTAATGCTGTTCACCTGTGGCTCCCATAGAAATCTCCATCTAAATTACAACATATCCAAAATGTGGCTGAAAGGCTGATGTTCCACCTTAGGAAATACGATCATATTTTCCCTTCTGTTCACCCCTCACATTGGCTTCCTGAGGCCAAAAGAGTGGAATTCAAAGCCTTGTGCCTAACACATAAAGCTTATTACAAAATGGTTTCACCCTTACAACGGCCCACTTCATTCAGTTTGTTCCTGAGCGGCATCTTCGCTCCACCTTCGCTCAACTCTGCCATTCCTAAATTCAAGAGATCTAGATGGGACAGCCACACCTTTGCAGTCCAGGATTCGAGTCTCTAGAACTCTTTGCCAGTTACAATTCTGGATGAGTCTGACCACTAAATTTTCAGGAGACACTTGAAGACTTGGCTGTTCCGTAGAGTTTGAGTCTTTGCTCGCGGCCCGCAACTGAGATCTGTTTCCAGCACCTTGATGCCTCATCTGAGGCAAACTGGTGCGCTTTACAAAATGTCTACCTACCTACCTAGGTTCTCGTCATTCAGCGGTTGCTGGACTGGAGTGGTGGGTAACATTTACAATGGTCAACCTTTCCAATTGATCGACCCCTTAGAGAAGAGCAGGGTCCCTTATCCACAAATGTCTAAACAATAAAGCACCTCGTTACTTGACAGAAAGGATTACCAGAAAAACAACTAATAGACCCACAAGATCAGCCAACTCCAACTGTCTCCTTGTACCTCGATTCAAACTCTCCACCATCGGGGGATCCAATTTCTCAGTTAAGTCATCACAACTGTGGAACTCCCTGCCACTTCCATTGAAAGTGGACCAAACCTTTACCAAATTTAGAGAGAACTTGACTAATTGATTGAAAGAGAATGACAAGTAATTGCTCTTGTCCATAGACACATGTGATAATAACTCTGCCCCTTATGTCTTTAACCTAATCCACACCACTCCTAGTTACCTGCCCATCTGCTGCACTGTCCTCCCATGCATAGTTGCAGCTTTAGCCACTTCTTACTCTTCTTACACCCCCTTCATGCTCTGTGCTTCTCTGCACCTGTATATTCTGTATACCTGACCTGTTTTTAGTTATGCAAATAGTCTATCATGTAACCAATTTGAACATACTCTTACCGTCCGGGCCCTGACTCCCCAGGGCACCTCTGTATCTTTACACATCTATTTTCTGATATCTGTTATGCACTTGCTCCTATATGTAACCTTATATCCATGCATATGTATTCTCTGACATCTGTTTTGTACTTTTCTTTGTATGTAACCAAGCTGAACATATTCTTATGCTTTGCGCCCTGATACCCTTGGTTCTGGTGCACACTACAAATAAAAAAAAAATCTCAAGATAGTAGGGAGTTAAGGGTGGGAAGAGTGGGCGGAATTCATGGTGTGGGAAATGTGTGTAAGGTGAGTAGGGGAAGGGGGAAAGGGTGAGAGTGGGTGGTCAGGCACATGGGAAGTCCTGGAGGAGAAGAGGGAATACAAAAGGGGGTGCAGGAGGGGAGACCCTGTCTAGAAGAGAGGAAAGTGGGTGGAGGCGGGGCAGATGGTAGGTCACAGTGGGGAGGAGCACTTTGGGGGTCTGTAACAGGGTGAGACAGAGCACGGGTGCAATGGGGTAATGCAACACAGAGGTAGTGGGCGGGGGAGTCAGGGTAGAGGAGAAGGGGGTATGAAAGGGAGGTTTTGAGGTGCACCCTTTGAATATAAGGGAGCATAGGATGGTAGGGGGGAGAGGTAGAAGAGCAGAAAAGGAGGTGTAGGGATTGGATTTTGGGAGAGGTGGTGAGCGGTTGCACATTTTGACCACCAGGGGTTGACCAACGTAGTACTGTTTATAGGAAATAATAGGTGCCGAGTAACTGAAGGAGACGCGCAGTTGGGCTCAACCAAAAGACCCTTCGTCCAATTGTGGACGAACGAAAGACACGCTACCTTCACTACGTGACCTACCAGTAACATTCCACTTGCTAAGAGTGCAACGACAATTGCATGCTCTCTATGCATGGTCTCTATGCATGCTCTCTATGCATGCTCTCTATGCATGCTCTCTAGTTCGACTTCTGACATCAGGCATCTCACATATAAGTGCCTAACATTTAACATGTATGTATCCCGCTTGCAGAAATACTAGATTATCTCCTACTGAACGTTATGCAGACGCTGCTCAGATATTTTCAATATTGGAAGGAAACGACCACCAAACACCCAATAAACGCAATTCTTGTCTTGTTACCATAGACGGCCTGCGTGTGCAGGAATTGTTTTAAATTAAATGGGTCTAGAACTGAAATCCAATGTCCTTTTAGCATTTTCCCAGTCCTATTAAAATCCTCATGGCCTCCTTGGTTGGGAGCCCTTCGGTACCCAAACCCAGGGGGATTTATGGATCTTTCCAGTTGTGGAAATTGATTTTTTTTAAGCATGTGGGATCTCACAATGGCCGGGGTAGGAGTGGAGTTCCAAAAAGGTGGTTTTCTGAGGAGGCGAAGCAGTCAGTTGAACTCCACTCAAAGGAAATGTTCACAATAATAGTTTAAAAATGATGCACTTTCTTTCATGCTGCTTCTTTCCAAAGTGCACACCAATTCCACTTTAAATCACTTCTATGAAAGTGGTGCATCCAAAGTAATGTTGGTAATGCAGTGATTTTTAGTACATTAAGGGATCCATAGACCCACTCTACAGTAAAAGGCTACCAGGTAGCTCAGTAGGTTGAAGGACCGTTGCCCGGATGTTATATTTTCAAAACTTGTTGTTCGTGCAATTCCTTAAAAAAAAAAAAAACAAGTTCTATACAATTATGAAATGTGTGTGGCCAGGTGATGGGTTGGGCTGGTCGATGATCTGGACTGGGGAAGGGATAGGTTGCTTATATTTAGGGCAGAGGTGGGGGATACTTCTGCCCCTGTAGTGAAAATCAAAAGTTGGCACCCATGAAACCACAGTTTAATTTCCTAATAACTGTCAGCACAACAGAAGAATGTATTTGTCACTTACCAGTTTGACAAGCATTTGACATCTTTATAAGTATAACCTGTGATAAAACACAGAGCAAGGGGCACCCAAATTACAGAGGCCCTCATTACGACCCTGTCGGAAATCGCGGTGCTAAATGCACCGCGGAGCACGGCGGAAAGCTGCCGATAGCGCCATGGAGGTTGGCGGATTTTCCGCCCCATGCCGACCTTGGCGGGGCGGTAAATCCCCATTCCCCATTTTACCCTTCCCCATTCCCATTTTTGCCCCATAGGGTATAATGGGAGTGGGGAAGGCGTTAATTGCGCCACCGCAAAATACGGTGGCGTAATTAACATCAAGGTCCCGTAGCGCCATGGATTTCTCCGCCCGGAAAAACCAGACGGAAAACGTTCCATGGCGCTACGGGAACTCGTAGTAGGGCAGACGGGTCCGCCGCGAATAACGCTGGCGTAAACCCACTCCGCCAGGGTCGTAATGAGGGCCAGAGTGTTGGTGTGGCAGCCTGACACCAAAAAAAAACATTTCAAAGAAAACTAGTGAATGCAAGCAGCATATATGAGTTTGGAAATTACATTTGGAAAACAATAGTGTGCCCAGCATGAAGAAAGCCTGGTTTTCAGAGCGATGGCCCCACCCCAGTGATATTCATGGCTCATTGATTCCATTGGTGTCCCTTTCAGGACAGAAGAAAGAAACGGGCTGAGCAAATAGAACCAGGAAACCGCAAGTGTCGGCTGGTGAAAGGAGGATAGCACAGATTAGGCCACCGAGCCGCCATCTTGAGGGGTGAGGCAGGCCGGGTCTGGAGATTAGGCCAGCCATCTGATGCCGGATCTGGGACCTGGCAAGAGCCGGCTCATTGACCAGCGCGGGATCTTTCTTTGTGTATATACAGCCGCACAGAGTAATAGTACGCATAGTCTTTGACCATCTTCACACTTTGCGTGGAAGGATCTCGTTCCTAACTAACTCTGCCACAGTTTTGCCAGTAAACAGTCTGGTTTCCTGCAGGAACGATTATTGCAATTGGGCACTGCTTGGTCCTCCTAAAAACACATGTTAGGTACCTGTGGCACATACACAGTGCTGTGGACAGAATGATCTTGGGACTTTGTTCTTGGGACTATGGGGGTCATTACGACCCTTTAATTAAGGGTTTAACGGCGCCGTAAAAGGTGTTGGTGCCGTTAAACCCTTAACGCCTGATTACGAGGTCCCTTTGCGGGACCCGACCTTAACGGCTGGTTTATCAGCCGTTAAAGTAGGGTGCCGCAAAGGGACCTCGGTGCTAATTACGGTACCACAATTTGCGGTACCGTACTTAGCGCCTTCCCTAGTCCCATTGAGCCCGATGGGGCGAAAATGGGAATGGGGAAGGGCCATGGTGAAATGGGGAAATACCGCCCCGCCAACCTTGGAATGGGGTGGTATTTCCCCATTCCAAAATGGCGAACTCGTTACAACACCAGCACCAACCATGGTGATAATAGCGCCGGGGTTGTAATGAGGGCCTATATTTCAGCAGCCATAACATCTCTCCACTGTCTGACTAGAGCGAACTGGATTACATTTAAATCTGTATGCATAATTCTTACACTTCTTAGTGTGAAACAGTTTTTATTGACAAAAAATGTGTAGCTATAATCCTACAGGCTCTTTACGGTCACACGGAACAAATCCTCTGTGTTTCCAGCACTTCCTGGAGCTTGTCATGGAGGCAGAGATGTCACTGTTTGTACCCGGAAGTAATGGAAGACTTTACCTGAAAGGCGTTGGGCTTCACTGGAACTATTGACATTTAGGAGACTGAAAACTTGAAGAATTTCTTTCAGTAATAGTTCGGAGAAGTTCGTACTGTCCACCTTCTGCTTGGGACACCTTTCAGGACCTGATTACCAGAAATGTATTTATTTGTATTTATTTATTCATTGTGTTTGTTGATAGCTTCCAGACACGGAGGTATCACGGGTATAAATGGTCTTTGGTGCATTCTACAAATATAAATAATTAGTAGTAAGTCGGGATAGTGGGATAAGGAGGCCAGGAGTGCTGCCCGCGGCATGTTTTTACCCCTAGGAGATATACTTGAACTTGCCTTTATTGGCTTTGGTGAGTGGGGAGCAGATGGCCATAGGTGTCAACTAGCGTTGGGGGGAAAAGGATGGACTTAGCAGCCTGTTTGTCTGCTCCTGCACCTGTCACTATATATGCCTAATGTGCCATCCATGGGTTAACATCATAAACCAGGACACAAGACTGCCTACTGACGCAACACAGGACGTGTTTTCCTGATCCTAGACGCGGACTGCGTACTATGTCATCAATCGCTTAGCAGCACCACGCAGGCTGGGAAGTGCATGTGCCAAGGGGAGGTGGCCAGACCTCTGTACTCCATTGCAGAATCTGGGTGTGGATGCTGGAAGAGTGAGTGCCTTGAAAACGAGTAAAGCGATAAAAGCACTTTCAGCTGTGGGTGGGTGGACGGCCATTCATATCCGGCATTGCAGCTGAAGCCAGACCTGCTTTTAGAAGGTAACAGGGTTCTGCCCATACCCTGACAGGGGCCCCCTCTGATTTGGGTGATGTCACTCTCTTCTAGTGGTGGGAAGAGACCCAAAAGCATTCTTGATCTAAGGAGAATTAATGGTTCAAATGGGCCTGTCTAGTCCCCCAAGAGAGAGTTTGCAAGGCCACGGGAGTTTGCAAAGTCTCTTGGGGGAGTCGGGCCCTAGGTTGCACCTGAGGACAAGGCAATTGACTGATAAGGAGATACAGGAGACAGATGATCTTTGGGGGAGAGGGGGGCACAACCGTGAACAAACATCCCTTTATTTTCTTCCCAAATCCCAATACTGCTAGATCATAGGTAATGTTGTTGCTCTGTAGGGTGGGAAGACACGTCCCAACCCGGACTTTCCACAAAGAGCTTCCAGATCCTACTTGTTGAACCTTTCTGGCCAGCTGAAGCCAGGCCGCTGCAGGCTACGTTATATGTCTGGTTCACCCTAAAAGTTATGGGGTAACCTCTAACAGTGATTCGATGTTCCAATTAGCCACCCCTCCTCATATTTCTAACCTTGGTGTGGGTTCCAGAAATTGACATTTGTCAATGGAAAAAGGGGGTGGATGGGGTAGTAGACGAGCTGGGTTTGTTAGGAGAAGCATGGGAGTGGAGAACTCCAAAGTGTGGGATGTAGAGTCTAGTGGAGCGACCAGCAATTGGCCAGTTGTTGTTTCGAGAGTAGGGTTGTTAGGTTCTTCCTGACGGGCAGGATGAAGTGGGTCAGTCTTATCTTAGAGTCCTTCTCTCCCCTCCCAGACAGGTGGGAGGTACTGCGGAAATACTTAAGATGGTTCTCAATGGCTGGTACCATCTGGAGCGGGGGGTCGTGGAGACAGGTGTCAATACTCAGGAGGGCTTCAGCCGCAGACTGATCCTGCTCCTGGAAAGAGGTAGTGCCATGCCTGTTTCAAGAAGGCTTTCCTATGTATTCTAAGCAACATGTTTGGTGGGGATGTGGATATTTATGATAGTCACATTATGCAGGGGTGGGGATTAAAAGAAGAGAGAGTATATGAAGCAGGTGGGAGACCCCTGGTAGCTGTTGTTCTATATAGGCAAGTAAGACTAGCAAGCAAAAGGAGCAGGGTGGATGTGTCCATATGGGCTTTGAACGCTATGATGGCGTATATAACCTACATTAGCAGATGGAGATCGTTTTCATCCTCCTCTCGGCCAATCAGAATGTTTAGAGTGCAGCTAATCACTACTGGTATTGACTTCGGTCTGTGTACAAAACTGATGGGTGTCCCCTTCATCGTGGACATAGGGGAAGCAAATAGACCAATATGCAAAGGGGATTATGTCTCATGGAATAGCAAGAATAATAATATATAATCAATAGGCTTCTACTGATCGATAAGAGGGTGGACCAGGTCAGAAAAACATAGAAATTAATATATATTCAAATTTGATTGATATAATAGACATAATATAAAAAAAGTAACCAAATGTTCATTCCATAGTTCATCCGAACATCAGGTAATGCTAAAAACATTCTGATTTCATATAACACCTGTAAAAGACATCGGCCCTCATTACAAGTCAGGCGGTGGACCATGGTGCTATTAGCACTATGGTCCATGCCGGATTCCGCCATGGTGGATGGCGGAATTACCGCCCCATTCCAAGGTGAGTGGGGCGGTAATTCCCCATTCACCATTTGCCCTTCCCCATTCCTATTTTTGCCCCATAGGGCATAATGGGGATGGGGTAGGCGCTAATTACGGCACCGTAAATTACGGTGCTGTAATTAGCTCCAAGATCGCTTAGCGCCTTGGACTTTAACGCCTGCAAAAAGCAGGCGTTAAAGTGTGAATCAGGCGTTAAGGGTTAACGGCACCGACGGCGCCATTAAACCCTTAACGCCTGACTTGTAATGAGGGCCATCATCACAAATTAGAAAAACATGAATTTTCATGTGCAAAAAAGCTACTTAGTAGATACGAATGTACTATATTAGAGGGGGGAAAAAGCTACCCTTGTTTAATCTATTTTTCATATGGGGCTTAGGTATAATCCTCTAAAGTATCCAACAAAGTGCAGAATAAGTGCAAAAAAGATCTAAGAATCACAGTGCTGTGTGTTCTGAACATTCTGGCTCTCATTAGGACTCCGGAGGAAAACCATGGTGCTATTAGCACCATGGTCGATGCCGGAGTCCGCCAGGGCGGAATGGGGAATTACCACCCCATTCCAAGGTTGGTGGGGCGGTAATTCCCCATGCCACCATGGCCCTTCCCCATTCCCATTTTTGCCCCATAGGGCATAATGGGAATGGGGAAGGCGGTAAGTACGGTACTGCAAATTGCGGTACCGTACTTACCTCGAGAGTCCCTTTGCGGGCCCCTACTTTAACGGCTGGTCTAGACCAGCCGTTAAGGTCGGGTCCCGCAAAGGGACCTCGTAGTAAGGCGTTAAGGGTTTAACGGCGCCAACACCTTTTACGGCGCTGTTAACCCCTTAACGCCTGGGGCCTAATGAGGCCCTCTGTCTTCAAAAGCAAACAGGCAAACAGCAATCGAATTTCCAGGCAGGATATCTTTCATCAAGACACTTCCTCTTTGCGGGGGCCCTTTTCTTGCAGAAACATGTTATATATTTACACACGAAACAGAAAGCTAAAACATGGGAAAAGACGGCCTCATTACAACAATGGCGTTAACCATGGCGCTATTAGCGCCATGGTTGACGCCGGTAAATTACCAACTCCGCCATGGTGAATGGCGGAATTACCGCCCCATTCCAAGGTTGGCGGGGCGGTAATTCTCCATTCACCATTGGCCCTTCCCCATTCCCATTTTTGTCCCCATACGGCTCAATGGGAATGGGGAAGGCGGTAATTACGGTACCGCAAATTGCGGTACCGTAATTACCTCGAAAGTCCCTTTGCGGGTTCCTTCCTTAACGGCTGGAAAAACCAGCCTTTAAGGTGGGGACCCGCAAAGGGACCTCGTAATTAGGCGGTAAGGGGATAACGCCGCCGACACCTTTTACGGCGCCGTTAACCCCTTACCGCCTGGGTCATAATGAGGCCTGTTTACTTTCTCATAGAGAAACCATTTAATTTTATATGACACCTAATGCATGTTCATGTTAAAAATGTTGCAGTTCAACCAAGTTTGCAAGTGAAATGCTTACCTTATGAGGACAACCTTGTTATTCAAACATTATAAGCCACATTGAATTTACTAACTCCGTGTTTCTATTTATTTTACTCACTATTAAAGTAAACATTTTTATTCACCAAACCTCCAGCACATGTGTTGCCAGCACAGAGACGACGTTGATTCATAAAAGTGGGTGCAAAGTCACTTTCCAGACAGGTTTATTGACGTGCTCCTAACATAGTTTGAATCGCTCATCCAGTGGAGTGTTTTTGTCTATACGATGTGTGTGAGCAATGAAATCCCGGTTGTTAATTGATTATTCATTGGCTACTCAGCAACGTCTCAATCTATAGGTCTGTCTGAATGCAGTCCCAAAGTCCGGTCCTTCAGTGCCCCATCCACACCGGGTTTTGAGGACCACCGCTGACTATGTTTATGCCTCCTGCATAGAAACACCCTATTGAAATGTTGGTTTTGTGGTTATCGTGAATTCATGGAGTGGAGTGGCTCTTGAGGATCATACTTGCAGACGCAGAGCTTACACCTCGCACAGTGCCACTAAACCAGGTGTCTGCAACCTACGGCTCTCCAGATGTTTTGAACTACGACTCCCTTAGCATTGACCATGCTTGCTGGGTCTCATTAGAGTTGCAGTCCAAAACATCTGGAGACCCAAAGTTTGCAGACCCCGGCACTAACCCAATAAGCGGAAGCAGCTGCGAGCCCTGATCTGTTTTATTGATGTGTCCTTTTTTTGTCTTGTTCTTCTGCCTAGGTGGGAAAGATGCCTGTTCGGGAGACTCTGGCGGTCCAATGGTCACTTTGAACCGTTCCCAGAAGCGCTGGTTTCTCGCCGGATCTGTTTCTTGGGGAGTCGGGTGCGGCGAGCAAGACAGATATGGAGTCTACGCAGACGTTCTGAAAAATTTGGATTGGATTAAGGAAAAAAGCGGAGTGAAATATTAACGTCTGCATCTCCCGGCCATGGGTGGAGAAGTTTGCACCAGCAAATCATCGCCAAGCCGTCCCATCATCACTGCAGAAAATGGCCGCTCCATGCAGGCTAAAAGCTGCGTCAATTTCCTGCTGGGATCTTATACGCGTTAAGAAAATTATTGAAAAATGTACCTTCTGGGAAACTAGCTGATTAGGTAATTAAATTGAGCAGCGCTAAAATAAATGAGGGCGGCTGATTAAAAGCGAGGTCAGGTATTGCCAGAGCAAACATGCTTCCGGGCTGTAGAAACTTGTTGCCAAGTTTAATAGCTGATGTTACAAATACACAACCCAGCGGAACAGCTAGTGTTTATAGTCCGGAGGCCCCACCACACCTCAAAATATCTCCTTCCTACTTAAACCTTAATTTTGCATTGCTTGTTTAATCAGCTCCGCTCCATCCACTTCTATCAAGTGTAAAACTGTGGGCATGGGAAGTGCATGTGTGTAATATTCGTGCTTCTAAGCCCCCTATGTGACACCTACAATTTATGAGGTAACAGGGATGTTTAGATACCAGTCATAAATTAGTCCTTAAACTTTTTACTCTAGAGCGCAACCTGCCCGTGTTGCTAAAGCACTAACCCCTTCCATCATCACCCAGAGTGGTATGAATGCCCAGAAGTCTTAGCGGTTCGCGCCGGCCAGGAAAGAGCAGTAATGCCCGAAGCTTTGCACGTGCACGGCGAGCAGCATTAAAATGAACCCCCATGGATTTCACTGGGTGAATCCATGGGCATTGAGACCTCTCTACCTCTCTACCTATGCCAAGGTGGGATGGAAGTGGAGACCGCAGTGGTTTTCTTGAATGGAGAAGATAAAAAAAGACTGAATGGATTTTATGCATCATGCCGTGCTCCGGCTAGAGAATCCGATCCCAAAAGACATGGGTGCAGGGAAGCAGGTAGAGTGCTTGTCTCTTACTACTGTGTACATCTGAGTCATGTTGGTATTTATTAAAAAAAAAGAGGGTGATAGTCTCTCGGATCGCATATATGGTTCCATAAACAATAAAAACCTTCCAGCTCTGCACTAATAGTATAATCCACCTTCTCTATTTACCGTTTTGGCCACAGGCGGAGAAAAGACAAGTAATGTAAATCATAGACATAAAAGAAAGACGTCCACATAGATCAAAATGAATGGTGTAAGTCGGCAGGCTCTCAGACTCATAGACCATGATTAGGCCAGGAAGGGCTTCCTCGAAGAGGAGAAGATGTAAACATTCAAGTGCAAATTGCTGTAGGTGACATATGATTAGGGATTGTATAATTGTATAATTGGTTATTTATAACGCGCTTAATACGGAAGAGGTTTCTAAGCCCGGACCCGGGATTTCAACCTGTGTTGCTCTGCATCATCATGCTTCCAAGATGACGATAAGCAAATTCAAAACAAAATCAGACAGTTCGGACACAGGGATTTTGATGATTTGAAGTGTCTAAGAAATGCCATGAGCTCCCTTGATCAAGATAGAAACCCACCAGAATCCCACATACACTGCAATGTCCAAACGTACCTAAAGAGAAACTATTCACTGCATACAGCTCCACGCGCCTAGTATGGTTAGCTTCACAGCAAAAGCAGATCCCTAAGAAACACTGCCCCTAGAACCATTCTGAAAGTAGAAAGCCGAACACAGCTCAGACAACTTCTATCCACCTAGAATTAGGAAGCACACATCTGTAACATTTCAGCAAACCCACACTTCAATATGAAAAATCTTTAAAGGAGAACTTGGATATCTTTGGGCTCAAGCTGTATAAAACAATTCAAATATACATTTGAACCACAACAATAACATTATTTGATTGTATTGGTTAAGCCCCACCCAGATATGGAAACAACAGGAATGGCAAATGATTCAAAAACCCAACTTGATGGTTC